>NW_023276806.1:117061469-117429802 GCF_003668045.3 Cricetulus griseus
TCCTCTTGGAACTTGCTCTGTAGACCAGGCTGGCCTCGGATTCACAGAGATTCACCTGCCTCTGCCTTACAAGTTGGGATTAAAGGTGTGTGCCATCACTGCCTGCCTCTTGAAATCTTAATGCTTGCTTTGTGTCATTCTGTTCATCTTTCTCCGCCCTCTTTTTTTATTTCCCAGAGGGTGAGAAGGGTGAAGATGGTGGCAATGGACAGTTATAAAAGTCCCATTGATGGGGTCATTTATTCAGTCCAATTGACTGTGGCACATGATAGATGTTCAAGAAATAATGGGTGAACTGAGAAGTGAATAATAGTAGTTCATATCCATGTGACCCCTGGGGCCAGACCATCTACAGGTACAGCTGGAGGAGGAGAGTAAACAGTCTGCCTCTGTTGTGTTATCTGTCAAGTGAGTATAAGTACCCTCTACCCTTATATGTGTTGCATACATACATACATACATCAGTGTGGGTGCACACATGGGGGCCATAGAAATGCAACGGATGTCTTCTTCCTTTACTTTCTGCTTTATTGCTTTAGGACAGGCTCTCACTCTCTGAACTTGAACTCCTCTTTGAATCTAGGTTGGCTGACCAGTGAGCTCTCTGCCAGCTTCTGACCGAATGTTGGGGTTATAGGTATGTGCTGCAATGTGTAGGTGCTGGAGATATGAACAGTGGTCCTTATGCTTACCAACTGAGCCACCTCATCTCCCCAGCCATCCTTCTACCTCTTAAATTTGCTGCAGAAGTTAAATGCTTTACTAAGTAAACTAATAATCAGAGCACTTACCAGATACAATGCATTATGTGCTGGGATGTCCTACTTGTTGATGTACCTGAGATGTGTATTTCTAGATCTATCAATTCCAGAATCTCTAGCTCATGGGGCTGGGAAGCTGCAAGATCTAGTGCTTAGTTCTGATTCAGGAGTGGGTTTTCAATGTTAAAGATATCGTTTTGGAGATGACTAAAATTCGTTTTTAAAAGAAATGCCATTAGCTTTGGCTTCTGTCAAGGCTCCAGGTCTTAAGATGTTAGGTCAAATCACTTTACGCAGAGGAAGAAGCTGAAAAGAGGTTGGGGGAGGTGACAGTCAAGGGAAAGCCTATTCCAGGAATGAGGACACTTATGAAAACCCCTCAGTGGACTCCGAGGAAGAGAGAAAGAAGTGCTTTAGAGTAACGAGGAAAGTAGTCAACCAGTCCAGTTTAAGATGGAAGAACACTTGCTTTGTTCTCCAGGGTTAGTGCCCAGCTTCTGCTGAGGATTCACTTTGCTCTCAAGTGACCTCATTTTTCCTTTTCCTTTGCATTTCCTTCCTGCCCAGATGCAACTGGCAGCAGCCCAATGGGTGCTCTGGGGAAGCTGCTTGCTCCTGCACCCCCTCCTGGGCTGGCTCTGTCTTGTTTGCCTCTTGATTGGTCTGTCAGTTGCACACCAATATTCTGCCAAGGCACAGAGAAAGTTAGGGTGGTCCTCCTGACTGTTTGGCACAGTGCTGGTGGAAGTGTGAATGTACTGGCAGTTTGGAATCATATTCAAAGCTTCTAGGCAGTTCGTGTGAAAACAAAGCAAACAGAACGGAATGGCAAGGAAGTACATTGTTTACACATTTGGTGAGTTCATTCACTAGCCTAGGGAAATTAGGCCCAAGGTCAATTTTGTTTTCTTCTTAGCCAGGAAGAGTGTGCTGTTGCAGAGAGGAATGGGCACTTCTTAACCGGCAAAGAGGAGCTTATCTGCATAAGGGGATATTGCAATTATTGGAGGTCAGGAGGAATGTTCTTGGATATTAAAATCCTGCTGTGTTCACAGTACTGGGTGAAACCCTTCATTGGGCCAATGTTAGCTGATTGCCCTGCGCTGACTGCCTAAGAACAGAAGGGGGCAGCTTAGCATGCCTTATGCAGGACTTTATTAGAATTCTAGGAAAAGAAACTGGCCTTTTCCTTCCCCTATAATGAGATTGATGACTAGCTTAATTGCCATACTAGAGCCTTCATCCAGTAGCTGATCAAAGCAGAAGCAGGCACCCACAGCTAAGCACTGAGCTATACTCCCAGAATCTAGCTGTAGAGAGGAAAGAGGGATGAGCAAAGGAGCCAAGACCATGCTGGAGAAACCCACAGAAACAGTTGACCTGACCTAGTGAGAGCACAGGGACCCTAGTCATAAAGCTGGGGAACCAGCATTGGACTGAATCAAGCCTGTGGGTGCCAGCTAGGATGCCTGGACAGTCTATGGGACCTCTGACAGTAGAGCCAGTGGTTATCTCTAGTACACAAATGGGCTATGGGAGCCCATTCCCTTTGGAGGGATACTATTGCAGCCCAGATACATGGAAGAGGGCCTAGACCCTCCCGGAAATGATGTGTCAGACTTTGATGATCCCCCACGGAAGGCCTCATTATCCTTGGTGAGTGGGTGGGGGCCGGTGGGGGACATGGGAGGATGGGGAGGCAAGGGGATGGGAGGATAGATACGTAAAATAAGATTGTTTATAAAAAAAGAAGAAACTGGCCTTTGAATGAAAATGGTAACATTTGCTTTTCTAAATGAGTGAATGGCATGATTCTGTCAGTGGTTTTAAAAGAGAAGGAGAATGTACCACATTTTCTGTATCCATTCTTCAGTTGAGGGGCATCTAGGTTGCTTCCAGGTTCTGGCTATTACACATAATGCTGCTATGAACATAGTTGAACAGATGTCCTTGTTGTATGAATGAGCTTCTTTTGGGTATATGCCTAAGAATTGCTGGATCTTGAGGTAGACTGATTCCCATGTTCCTGAGGAACCACCATACTGATTTCCAAAGTGACTGTACAAGTTTGCACTACCACCAGAAGTGGAGGAGTGTTCCCCTTTCTCTACATCCTCTCCAGCATAAGTTATCATTGGTGGACATCTGTTCATAGCAGCATTATTTGAAATAGTCAGAACCTGGAAGCAGCCTAGATGCCCCTCAACTGAAGAATGGATAGAGAAAATGTGGAACATTTACACAATAAGTACTACTCAGCGGGTGGTGGGTGGGGTGGGGGGGACACAATGGAATCTTGAAATTCGCAGGCAAAGGGATGGAACTAGAAGAAACCATTCTGAGCGAGATAACCCAGTCACAAAAAGACAAATATGGTATGCACTCACTCATATATGGATTTTACACATAGAGCAAAGGATTACCAGCCTACAATCCACACCACTAGAGAAGTTAGGCAACAAGGAAGACTCTAAGGAAGACATGCATGGTCCCCTGGAGAAGGGGAAAGGGAGAAGATCTCCTGAGCAAATTGGGAGCATAGGGGGAGGGCAGAGGGAGCTAGGAGAATGAGAAGGGGAGAAGAAGAGGGGTGAGGAGGACATAAGGGAGCAGGAAGGTTGTATAGGGCGAAGAATAGAGGAGAGCAAAATAAGAGACACCATCAGAGAGGGAGCCAAATATTTCAAATAATGCTGCTATGAACAGATGTCCACCAATGATAACTTATGCTGGAGAGGATGTAGATTTAAAGAGAAATCTGGCACTGGGGAAATGTCCAGAGATCTACTAGGATGACACCAGCTAACAATCTAAGCAACAGAGGAGAGGCTACCTTAGATACCCTCCCCTGATAATGAGATTGATGACTAACTTATATGCCATCCTAGAGCTTTCATCCAACAGCTGATGGAAGTAGAAGCAGACACCCACAGCTAAACACTGAACTGAACTGGAATCCAGTTGCAGAGAAGGAGGAATGATGAGCAAAGGGGTCAAGACCAGGCTGGTGAAATCCACAAAAATAGCTGACCTGAACAAGGGGGAGCTATAGGCTCCCAGACTGATCCCTGGGAAACAAACATTGAACTGATACGACCCCATGAATGTGGGTCGTTAAGGAGGCCTTGGAAATCTATGGGGCCTCTTGTAGTAGATCAGTACTTATCCCTAGCATAGGAATAGACTTTGGGAGTCCATTCCACATAGAGGGATACTCCCTGAGCCTAGACACATGGGGGAGGGCCTAGGCCCTGTCCCAAAGGATATGACAGACTCTGAAGATAGCCCCCCCCCCATGGAAGGCCTCACCCTCCCTGGGGAGCAGAAATGGTATGGGATAGGTAGGGCATTAGTGGGGGGCAGGGGAGGAGGGGAAGGAGAGGAAACTGGGACTGACATGTAAAACAATCTTGTTTCTAATTTAAAAAAATGGAGGAAAAAAAAACAAAAGAGGAGAGGGAGGGAGAGAGGTCAGGAAGGAGGGGCAGGAGAGAAAGAGAGAGAACCATTAAGTCCAAGGTAGAAGGGAGTTTTCCAGCTGATTTGGTCTTGTCTGGTCTGATTGCATGCTTACTGGCCAGGGTTACCAGGGCAGGGAGTGTTGAAATCAGGATTAATGACCAGGCTTCTTATCTGTATTCCACACTGTTTGCCGCCTGAGTTTTGCTTGGTCTAGGGCTTACTTCTTTGGCTTACTTTCGGAACACTTTATCATTCTACTAAAATATGCTGCTATTTTACATTTTTCAGTAGTTTGATTTTCTAAGTGAACACTTAAAGATTTATTTATTGTTATTCTGTATGTGTGTGCCTACATGTTTTGATTTGTAGCATATGTGTGCAGGTGCCTGAGGAGTCCAGAACAGGGCACTGAATCTGCTGCAACTGGAGTTTCAGGCAGCTGTGAGCTGCCATGCACGTGCTGGGAACCAAACCTGGGTCCTCTGGAAGAACAGTAAGCACTCATAGTCACTGATCCCTTAAGTAAACTATTTATTTATTGAGATTTTATTTGTTTTTATTTTATTGTACAGGTATTTTGTCTGCATATATGCCTGTGAACCAAGGGTAGACATTATCTTCTAAGGCCAGAAGAGGATGCCAGATCCCCTGGAATTGGATTAACAGACAGCTGTTAGCTGCTGTGTAGTTGCTGGAAATTGAACCTGGGTGTGCTGGAAGAGCAGCCCGTGCTCTTAACCACTGAGCTGTCTCCCTAACCCTGAAGCAAACACTCCAAAAGCAGACAACCAGCTGGATTGTGGTGGCATACAACTTTAATCCCAGCACTCAGGAGGCAGAAGCAGGCAGATCTCTTGAGTTCCAGGCCAGCCTGGTCTACAGAATGAGTTCCAGAATAGCCAGGGTTACACAGAGAGATCCTGTCTCCCCCCCCCCCCAAAAAAAAAGCAGAAAAATACACTTAGTTACTTTGCTAGGTTGTCCTACATAGTTTCATCTAATGATGTTTAAATCAGATGTTAGAAGATGAATCTAATAAAGGGAAAGTGAGTTTGAAAGCGGAACTGGGTGTTGACAGGGTGACAAAGTTTGCTTCCAGTTAGCCTCTGCACGTTGTATAATTTGCATGCTATGCAAGCACATGGTGCTTTCTGTTAAATACATGGTCTCTTTAGCGGTCCTGTCTGAAGCTTGAATTGGTTGTTGCAATACTTTAATTTATACCTCAATTTCCATGAGAACATCTAGAACACCCAGGAATCATTAAACTTTCAGGGGAGATTTGCTGTTGTCCTTTGAACATTGATGGACAAAGAGGAGGCATGGCTGCAGCATACATTGTTTGATAACTAAAAAATAAAACTTGCACACTAAAAAAAAAATCACTCATTTTGAAGTGAGCAGTTTCATGTGTTCTTATCCAATCAGCCAATATAAATAAAGTCTAGTGTTACCCTGGGGGTCTCTAGAGACTGTGATTAATTTTTCCGAGGTACAAAATACTGGTCATTGGGGACCATCATGTCCTAGGACAGCCTCTTCCAGTGGATTTAGGTTTCAGTTTCAGTGGCTGAAGTCTAAGGACCTTTCTGCTCTGCTGGACAGTGTTGAAGGTGTTTTCAGAACAGACAGCCACCACTGACTGCATTCTGCAGTCCATGCCCACGTGCCCATGCTCAGTGTGTTTATGGGCTATGGCATCTGAATCTCACAGCTGTCTGTGTTTTCTTCTTCATAAGATTGTGACTGGTGTTTGTGCATTCCTTTGTATTAGGCTCATGTTTTGTTTCCCTGCCTTCTGTGAACTCTCACTCTGTCATAAATCCTTAACCATTTAAGCAGAGGGTTTTTTTTTTTGTTTTGTTTTGTTTTGAACCATGGGAGGGAAATTAATTTTAGATGCTTCCTTTTGGAGGGGGGAAAACAGAGACAGAGAAAGTAGCTTAAGGGGCTTCTAATTAAATTTAGCATCAATATTTGTAGAACTATAATGGAAACTTGGAGAGTTGATGAAAATTGTTACATATGTCAGGGTCTAGCTCGTGTATTCAGTTTATATGGTTAAAAAGTGAAAATGAGATTTAGTTGCAGGAAAAAGTGAAAGCAATCTAAACTGAGTGGGCAGCTCCCACTAGAAGGTGCTATCAAAGCTTTGGCGGAGAAAAGACATCAGTAATCTTACCCAATGCTGGGCCCTGCATGCTATAATACCAACCTGTCAGGCAAGATATGCCCACTGGTGTAACAATGGCATGGCTGTTATGGGTGTTACTTCATCCTGGTCAAAAGCCCACAGTTGGGGGATTCATAGACCCTAAGAAGCCTAGAGAAGAACCCACTAGCATTTTGCTAAATGTGGTCAAATTGCCTTCTGAACATTTGCTTTTCTTTACCCATAGACCTGGACTGCTTTCTGTCTTGTCAGAGAAGCTTCATTTTCTTTGGGAAGCAGATAAATCAGAGCCTCATACTTGGTTAAAGAACAGAATAAGTAATTCTGGAGTGCTCAGCCTACATGGAACACCCTCCCCTAAAGCCTCAACATTCAGGAGACATTGCTGCTGAGTGGCCAAAAGAGTATTACAGCTACAGGAGAAGGAGAACGCTGTCAAATGATGTCTTCTGGACACAGCATGGTCATTGCACTCACAAGTCACAGCAACTGGGATTACTGCATAAGACCTGTATAATATCAAGCCAAGGAATACTGTAGCATGGACGGGTGGTAGTAGTAGGGGCTCATGAAGCTCCACCTCTATTGGAAGTTGATGGCCACTAAGAAAAGTGAGTTAGTTTTCTTCTTTGATGGTATCTGGTAAGTTTGCCACATTCCAGTGGAGGACCACATACCCATGCTCTTGCAAGCAGTACCAACTGGACTCAGTGAGTTATATAAAATAATAGAAGACATGAAGGTAGGAGGGGGATGTGTAGGGAGGGTCTGTAGGAAAAGGGAGGAGGGAGTAAGAGCTGAATATTATCAAGATCCATGACACACACTTATGAAATTATCAAAGAATAAATGAATATTTTAAAAATATAAAAGTTCAGAATATTAATTGTTCAGGCAAATTAAAGGTCTGTGTTAACTCACTAGCTGATGATAACTTACTTGATGATTGCTTCATTTACTGTTAAATTTTAATTGCATAGTCGTAACTTTATGAATATATTCTGGCAATCGGCCATTTCTACACTTGACAGCCAATCCCACTAGTACTGGACAATGCTGGCAGCCATTGCTTTCCTTCCATGGTAACAGCAGCTATGTACAAAAAATTCACTGCTCTCCAGGCTGGGATACATGAACCAACAGACTCCTACCACACTTTCAGCAAAGAGCTCTTGTACAGATACATGGATGTAAAGATGACTCTTTCCACCAGCCACTCAAGTTCCGCCTGCTTCCTAGTTGGGGTCCCAAGTAACACACAGAGTCTTAGTTACAATGCTGCTGGCCAATGATTAGGATTCCTTATATGCTTGCTCTGTCTTAAGTATCAACCATAATCATTATTCTATATATTTTGTAAGGACTTATCAGATGCCAGCAGCAGGTGTCTTCTCTTGCCAGGATCACATGGAAGCTCCACAGAGAAGAGAGGAGGAGGAAGAGAGCGATTTCCTGCTTGTCCCTGCTTATATTCTGAGTCTGCTATGTCACTTCCTGCCTGGATCACAAGACTTCTCTTTACTACATCTACCACACTTTCAGCAAAGAGCTCTTGTACCCAGACACACGGATGCTTTTCCACACATACCAAGCAATTTTGTGGCAGACATCGTCTCCTGATTCAATTCCTTTCTGACACTGTGTTCTCAAATAGCTCATAGGTTCAAGGCTCAGTACCACACTACTATCCCTGTTCCAATGCCAACCTTAAGTCTGGGACCCTCATTCTTCCTACCAATTACCTTTAAGTCTATTTCTATATTCTTTTCTCCAGTTCAATAATTTGCTAGAACATCTTGTAAAGCGCAGGGAAACATTTCACTTACATTTATCATTTGTGTATATTGAATGTACACATGTAGTTACAGGTGTGCATGCCTGGGTGTATATGCACAAGTGAAGGCCAGAAGAGGACATCAGGTGTCCTTTACCACTCTGCCTTATTTTTGAGGCAAAGTATCTCTTTGAAACTGGAGTTTTCATCTCTCTCTCTCTCTCTCTCTCTCTCTCTCTCTCTCTCTCTCTTTCTCTCCTATATCCTCTGTTTTTTTTTCTCTCTCTCTCTGCCTAGGCTGGCAGCCATCAAGCCTCAGTGACAATCCTGCTGTCTTATTCCCCAATGCTGGGGTTATTGTAGGCATGTGTGAAAAATGTCCTGCTTGTTACATGGTTGCTAGAGTTGAAATGACTAAGGTAATGTTATTTTGCTTTGACTCCATTTAGTGTTTGCTTAGACGGTTCTCAGTCCTCTTCCCCTCTCCCTGTTATAGTCTCGCATGCCTTGGCAACACATTTGAGATTTCCATGGCCTTGACCATGGTCCAGATGTATTAACTAAAATAATTAAAAAAGATAATGTCTTTAAAAGATAACTGGTATACTATGTCTAAAACAATTGTTATGCTCTACGAGGAATGAGTGTTTCAAAGTTACTCTGACCCTCATTTAACTTTGATATAAATTATGGACTTTGTCTTTAAAAACTCTGTACTGATGAGTTTGGGCACCAAGAGGTTTTTTAGAGGCATAAGTTCGTTCTCAGTCTGTCCATCAACAAAAAGGACTTAAAACTTTTAACTGGGCCAGGCGTTGGTGGCGTACACCTTTCATTCTAGCACTTGGGAGGCAGAGGCAGGCGGATATCTGTGAGTTCAAGACGAGCCTGGTTTACAAGAGCAAGTTCCAAGACAGCCTCCAAAGCCACGGAGAAACCCTGTCTTGAATAAACAAAAAACAAACAAACAAAAAACAAAATACACACACACACACACACACACACACACACACACACACACACACACACACACACACCACCTTTTAATTGGTTTAATGAGTGTGGTTGTCAATAATTATCTCATGCCAACCATTCCATTGGAGGCCCCAGTGAGATCCCCTACACTCCATGGGACTCAGCCTCACTCTTGGCTTTCCTGGCCAGGAAAGGTTGAAGGGGGATGCTCCTGACAAATGTTCCAGGGCCTCACTCTTCTCACTGAGTCTGGAGAGGTCTGGAGTGACTGCCATGTTCCCCACACCAAAATAGAATCCTTTTGACACTCCCAGGAAGTAATTCTGTACTGAATTGAGTTTTGGTTCTGGGTAAACAGAGACAGGCCCAAGGGATTTGGGATCTCCTTGAGATAGGGAGATTCTCTGGGGGGTGGGGTAGGGTGGGTGGACACCTTCTCCCTAGTTGGAAAGGGAAGCCAAGATTCCCCCTGGACTAAAACCTGAGTTTAATGACTTCATCTGCTGTGAAAATACTCCTGAGATGGACACACGGCCAGTGGATGCCAATTGCCCACTTACTCAGATCAGCCCTCTCTCACTTTTGCTTCTGTACAGAGTCTCTACCCTGTGACATTGATGCTTGATGATAGCCCTGAGGTCCCTCTCCATGACTATGAGGACTTGCTGGACATTTCACAGGCCAGTTGCCCAGACCTCTAGGACACTCACTTTCCTGAGGCAGAGCCTGATCTGTTTACGAATAGAAACATGCTGGTCATCAACATAGTTAGAAGAGCTGGAGCAGCAGCTCTCCTAAGGCTTGTGCCCATATGGACAACCATGTGGGCACAAGCCTTGCCACGGGGTACCTTGGCCCAGAAGGCAGAGCTGATTGCTCCTACTCAAGCCTGACATTGGGGAAAGGACAAATGAATAAACATTTATATAGAAGCAGGTATGCTTTGGCTATCCTTCATGTCCATGCCATGATATATAAAGATAGAGCCCTATTGACTGCATAAGAAAAACTGTTAAAGAATGAAGAAAAAAATTCTTCCTCTCCTTAGAGTGGTCTGTTTCCCCAAGGAAGTGGCTGTTAGTCATTTCAAAGGGCATCAAACAGCAACACACCTGAAACCAAGGAAATCAGAGGGCAGACCAGGCAGCCTGACATACAGCAGAGAGAGACACCTGTGGAGCCCTTTTCTATTTTCTTCATTCTTTCCTGGTCCACAACTCCTTCCCCAATCTACCTATTCCCAGGAAGAAGAGAACAAGGCCTGCTCCCTGCATGCAAAATAGGATCCAACTGGATGGCAGATCTTGCCAGATTCAAGAATGATCCCTCTTGAGGCCCTTGGACACCTTTTGGTGCATCAACTGCATGAGACTACCCAGTTGAGTCCCACAAGAATAACCGAGTTATTTATTCCAGGTATCAGATTCTGCATCTCTGAGAGATGGCAGGATGCCTCTAAATGTCTCTTCTGCACACAGGCCAACCAAAGAAAAATGAGTCTTCACCATTCATGTGAAGGAGTGGTGAGAAATCAGAAGTCAATTTCACAGAGATGAGGCCTCCTCATGTTGGGCATAAGTATCTGTCAGTGTTTGTGGACATTCTCTCAGGATGGGTGGAAGCCTTTACTATACCCAGAGACTGCTCTGACAATGGTCAGGACTCTTACATTGATTATTCCTAGGTTGAGGCTGCCCCTGTCAAATGGATCAGATAATGGACATGCATTTATGTTATCCATAGCTCAGATGGTCATTAAGACCTTAAATGTAACTTGGAAGCTCCACTGCACCTTAGAGCTCTGGACAGGTTAAACACATGAACTGGATTATTAAGTCAACCCCCTCTAAATTAATTTTGAAAAGTGGTGAAAAATGGCTCAACCTTTTATACTTGGCCCTTCTTAAGGCAAGAGGTACCCCTTACAAAGCAGGATTCACTCCTTGAGATTATGTTTTGAGTGAAAGAAAGCATTCAAATGGGGTTTCCTCCAATACAGTCACCTTCTAATCCCTTTAAATAGTAACCCTTGTCACTAAGCATTCAAATATATGAGCCTGTGGTGATCATTGTTATTCAAACCAACAATAAGGGCAACAAAGTGGGCTGTTGTCCTGTTTAAGTGACCATATCATTGAACAATTACTAATTGGTTTCTTTTAAAGTATCTCTAGTCTCTCCAACAGGTCCAGGCTGAAGTTCATTTTAGGGTTGGAGATACCCTTCTGGGTCACATCTTGGTGCCCTGTCATTCATTTTAACTCTGGGGACCAAATGTGCATCAAGAAGTTTCAGAAAGAAGGACTGACTTGCCTGGAAAGAACCTCATATTGTCATCCTGACAGCACCAACTGCAATCAAAGTTGTTGGGATCCCTACCTGGATTCATCAGTCTTGTGCTAAGCCTACTCTAGACCAGCATGGGAAACAGACCAGAGCCACTCAGGCCAAGACTCTCACAAACACATGTTCTATTTAGATATATTTATCCCTCCCTTTCTGCCTCTTGAAATACTAGTCTTACAGTTACTCTTTCTTGTTTTTTGAGAGAGGGTTTCCCCCGTGTAACCCTGACTGTTCTAGAACTTGCTCTGTAGATCAGGCTGGCCTTGAACTCAGAGATCTTCATGCCTCTGTCCCTGAGTGTTGTGATTAAAGGCCTGACATCATGGATATTCTTAACTCAGAAGTGTACTTTGCTCTCACAGATACTTGGTTTGCCTGTGCCACTGGTCTCAATTGCTGTATGACCTTGAAATATCTGTGTAATAATTCAGTTTTATGTATAGTTGTACACGTATCCCCACCCTGTGTATGAGTATTCAGGATCACTGGTGGTATAGGAGGGCTTTCCCTCTGTTAGTTCCAATGATGATAGTGGGGGTGACAGGGACTGCTGCCTTGAGTATGATGGCCCTAATCAGAGAAGAAATGGACCTACAATAGATGTCATCAGAGGTAGACATTAGACATCTTCACTCCATGCTCCCCCCACCCCCCACCAGGTAGTGTCTCTGGTGGAAGTATGCCTCCAAATCTTTAACTGGCTTAATTAGCACAGTTGTCAATAACTATCTCCCATGGATCATTTCAGAATCAAACCGAGGTCTTTATGGTTGCACAGCAAGCACTCTTGTTTTGTTTTCTTTCTTTTTAATTTTTTACATTCCAATCCCAGTTCCCACTCCCTCCTCTCCTTCCACTCCTCCCACTCCCCCACCATCTGCTCCACAGAGAGGGTAAGACCTCCCCTAGGAAGTCTACTAAGTCTGTCCCATCATCTCATTGAGGCAGGACCAAGGCACCTCTCCACCCCCACACTCCTGTGTCTAGGTTGGGCAAGGTATCTCTCCATATAGAATGGGCTCCACTAAGTCAGTTTGTGCATTAGTGTTAGGTCTTGGACCCACTGCCAGTGGCGTAATATATTGCCCCAGTCACATCAATGTCACCTACATTAAGGGAGTCTAGTTTGATCTTATGCAGATTCTCCATTTGTCAGTGATCTCTTATTAGCTCAGGCCAGCTGATTCTGTGGGTTTCCCCATCATGGTCTTGACTCCTTTGTTCAAATTATTGCCCCTCCATCATTTCGATTATATTCCAGGAGCTTGGCCCATTGGTTAGTTGTGAATTTCTGCATCTACAGCAAGCACTCTTAACCACTGAGCTATCTCACCAGCCCACACTTACTGTCTTTTTTTGTTGTTTGTTTTTGAGACAGGGTTTCTCTGTGTAACAGCCCTGGCTGTCCTAGAACTCACTTTGCAGACCAGGCTGGCCTCAAATTCACAGAGATCCACCTGCCTCCCCAGGGCTGGGATTAAAGGCATGTGCCACCACTGCCAATGTGCTCTGAGTCATATTTACTGTCTTTACCAGACCCAGCTCTGTGTTCTTCACTTCAGAGCCCATACTTAGTCCGTAGAGCTGTGGGAAGGTATATAGGTTTATTTAAGGGCTGGTCTCCAGGAGAAGGGTTACTGTCCCCCCCAAAAGACTATCTTAAGTTCCTCAGGAACAAAAAAGGCTTTTATGGAGAGGACAGAAGTGCAGGGGCTAGTGGGTGGAAAACCATGAGTAGAGTGGCCTTCTCAGGCAGGGCCTGTGTTCTCCTTTCTCTTCTTTCCATCCTTGGGTTGGCAGTTGATTTTGTCTCTGAGGCCAGTGTCTGTGATTCTTCAGATCAACTCATTGTTTTGTTATGAGTTAAACATTATCCCACTTTTAATTAAAGAAGAGTGGTCCACATCCAGTGCTATCTAAAGATCACTAGCTATTCTAGGTGTTGGGAATTGATAGGAGATTAGTGATCAGGGATTCTTGAGACTCATATTTAGATAGTTGCTTTTCCTGCAATCACTGAATCCAGAAGCTAGTGTTCCATCCAATGAAGGGAGTTTTTGTTTTTATAAGTTACAATACTGAATAAGTTGGGGCTGGGGGGGCGGTGAAAGGAAAGAATAACTATTGTTTTTTAAAATCTCTTAAAAGATTAACTTATTTTCTTCCTTTATGTGTATGAGTGCTTTACTTCCATGTATGTCTACACACCATGTGCATACTTTGTGCCTGTGGAGGTCAGAAAAAGGCCTGGATCCCCTGGAACTGGATTTACAGATGCCACCATGTGGGTGCTGGAAATCAAAGCCAGGTCCTCTGTAAGAGCAACAAGTATTATTAACCATGACCCAACTCTCTCTCCAGCCCCGACAATAACTCTACAGAGAGAAATTTGTGAAATAGAGATAACCCAAATTATGTGGCATATGACACAGTGGTACTATCATTATTGCTGTTATACTTTGTTATAAATGATATGACTCATGGGTTGGAGAGGTGGCTCAGTTAGTGAAGTACTTTCTTTGCAAACAGAGGTAGTCAAGTTCAGTCCCCAGGACCCATGTATAAAGCTTCATGTGGTGACATGCATTTATAATCCTACAGCCCATAAGGCAGAGATGGGACACTCTCTACAGCTCATTACCTAGCCAGCCTCACCGAATCAGTGAGCCTCAGGCCAATGAGAGACCCTGTCTCAAAAAACAAGGTGAATAGTTCCTGAGGAACAACTCAAGAGACTGGCCTCCTGGCCTTCACATGCATGTGTATACATATGCACCTGCACATTTGCATACCTGAGTGCCCCCCCACATAAGCACACACACAAGCATGCATGTACACACACACACACACACACACACACACACACACACACACAGAGATAGATAGATAGATAGATAGATAGATAGATAGATAGATAGATACTGATGAATTGCTAGATGAAAGACTGTTGTATTACTTTTCTTGGGGAGATATGAATAGATGTCTATTTCCCACAGATGGAGAGACCCTGGTACCATAATGATTTAGATGTCCCATGCTCTGTCTACCAGGGAGAGAAAACTGGGAACCAAAGCAATTTATATTGAGAATATAGAGTTCTAAAGGGAAATAAGTGGGCCCAAAGAGTAGACAACAGCCTGTGACAATGTTCCTCTGGGCTCTGGCTGCAACATTAATCCTAGTTTTGTTTCATTTACATTAAATTTTTTTCCTATTTGATGAGATTTTGGGGACAAGTTCACAACAATGACTTCAGGAAGAACTCACTGTAGTTATGGAAGGTGTTGAGTGGAAACAGAGGCTGCAATTTCTGGGAGCAGAGATTTGCACCACAAAACAAAAGTAAAAAACATGATTCAAAGAAGTTGATTTCTTTAGCCTGAGACATCAAGGGCAGCATCAGCCAGGTGACAGGCACACAGAAGGGTGGGGGACAGCATTTCTTAAACTCCTCTCTACCTAACACCCTAGCTAGGCAGAGTGAACGTGTCTGGAGGCACTGGTGTCCTCTCCTTTCACAGGAGGTTAACAGAACTGAGAAGGATACCCAAATACCCAGCGGCCCAATAACAAAGCAAAAAGGTAGGAATGAAGGGTTCAAACATGGTGCTGATGAGCCCTGCCCCCCCTTTTTTGCTATACCCTAAATTAACCTGTAAGGTGTTATGCCCAGATCAAGGAGACCCTCAAAGAACATCAAGGAGTCTGAATTCATATGCAAAAGCAAAGAGCCTTTATTCTTTCTTTTAAATTTATTTTTATTTAAATTAGAAACAAGCCTGCTTCACATGTCAATCCGAGCTCCCACTCCCTTCTCTCCTCCCTCACCCCCCACCCCATCTCCGCTCTGCTCCCCAGGGAGGGTGAGGCCCTCCATGGGCAATCCCCAAAGGCTGTCATATCATCCCATCTGGGACAGGGCCTAGGCCCTCCCCCATGTGTTCAGGCTGAGAGAGCATCCCTCCATGTGGAATGGGCTCCCAAAGTCCATTCGTATGCCAGGGATAAATGCAGATCTACTACATAGATTGCCAAGTAAGAGCCTTTATTCTCAAAGATGCAATAGTATGAGAACCTCAAGCTCAGTTGGGGTAAGATTTTTTTTTTTTATCATAGCAGAGGTTGGGGTGAGGAGATTTTTAAGATTCAGGACCCCTGATTAGCTGACATTTGTCTAGGGTGTCTTGGCGAAAGGAGACAGGCGTGTGCTGGGTTAAAGCATCTGTTGATCCTGTCTACAACGGTTGGAATGTTAGATATTTTCTCCTTAGATGCTGATTGGCCCATTCCTGGTCATCCCAGTTTGTGGTGTTTTCTGGAACCAGGTATTGCCTTAGGGTAAACTGAAACTTAATCTTACTTTTTGAATGGTTTCTATTGAGCCTGTCATGGCAACAGTATAGCCAAGCTGCCCTGGGCCCTACAAAAGCCCCACCTGCCCAAGGACCGGATACCTTCCTGGCATGCCCATTGTTGTAGTTCTTGAAAATAACAAAACCTCACGGGAAAGTACGGTGACCTATGGTTTTGTCCATATAAACCACAACATGTGCCTTGGGACCACCCAGCTAGAGAGTTTCCCAGAGAGGTCCTGGCCAAATCCCATCTTGGTCAGTATATAAGGTTTTAATAAAGCTTGCTTTAATTTGGTCAGAATAGTGGAACTGGTTTTTCCCTGTCAAATCTCAGGAATAACACTTTCTCTGGCTAAGCCAATAGATTCTCTTATTGGCCACTTCCTTGTTCCTGAGACTGACTACTACCAAGGTCCAGCTATTAAAATTTCTTATTTGACTACCCTGACCACCATATCTAATCAGGACTAACCAACTCATCCTAGCTGGACTTCCCCCTTTTCTCCTTCAAAACCACTCCTGCTAATCTGCTTGCTATTGTTTCTGTCCCATTCAGAGTCAGCCACCTTGTATCTTTATCTTGCTTAATAAAGGAATCTCTTTGTCCTGGGAATTGGTGTTTGGGTGTGGTCTGTGCCTAATCTGGGGTCCTGAAGGGAGCACCCCATGGTGCATGGGTCCCTTCATGTGGTGTGGCATTCTAAGGAGAATATTCAGGTGCCCAGAGGAAGTAGCCAGGGTTATAAATATACAAAGTACAAGGTCCCACAAAGCTCCATCTTGGGGTTGGGTCAGGGCTACTAAAGGCTACTACATGGAAGTTAAGGAAAGACAGAGAAGAAAGGCTGTATGCTGTGTACCTCCTTTGCCCCTCTGGAACATCGAGATGGACCTTAATCTTCTAGATCTACTCTTGTAGTTGCTTTTCAACAGATACATTCATTTCTGTGGAATAATCCTTTTGTACACTGTGTGAATATATGTTGCTATAATTGTTTTAATAAACACACTGACTAGCCAATAGCTGAACAGGATAAAGTTAGGAGGGAAAGCCAAACTGAGAATGATAGGATGAGGAAGGGCAGAGTCAGAGGAGTAGCCAGCCAGACACACGACTGAGTTGGATACATGGAATGGGATAGAGGTAAAAGCCATGAGTCTCGTGACAGCACATAGATGAATAGAAATGGGTTAAGTTCTAAGAGCTAGTTAGTAATAAGCCTGAGCTATCGGACAAGCATTTATAAATAATCTTAAGTCTTCTTGTTGGTTATTTGGGAGCAGGTGGTTGTGAAAGACCCCCAGACCCCTAAGGACCACAGGATCCCGAGGAGCCCCCGAGACGCAGAAACCAGACCAAGAGCTGCAAAAGCAAGAGAGTTTATTGAACGAATGCACATTCGGGTGTTAGCAATATCAGGAAAGCTGCACACCCCAACATGGGGTGCAAGCTCCTTATATAGAAAAACCCATAGATCAGCATACAGGCAAGGGGAACAAAGCGATTACAAAGTGATTGATTACAAAGTATGATTTCATATTAACGAGGTCACCTAGGTGTGACCTGGTTTTCTATAAAGGAAAAACCATAGAATGTACTCTGGAGAGTCCTTGATTGTCTGCTGGCCAGCCAGGTGTGACCCAAACAGAGTTGTCTTGGCGATTGCCCCCGTCTAAACCATAGGATGTGCCCGGGGTTGGGGCCAACCCCCTTGTAATGGGCCAAGGCCTGTGGGAAACTTTTTCTCTCTGTGAACTAAAATCTAATAAAACTTTTTCTCTCAGCAAACTAAAATCTTTCAGCTGGGACAGGGAAACCTCTACCAGCAATTCATAGATGTGAAGATGAAACAATGTAAATCCAGAGGAATAACTTTTCAGTTAGTATAACCATGTGGGCAAAGGGTGGGCACTTCAAAAGGGCTAGGGGGAGTAGAGTTAAACTAGCTTCAAAGTCAAATACCTCAGGGAGCTTCCCTGTTACTTGAGAAAACCATTGCAGGTGACAAGGTAGCAGTGGTTCATTTTAAAGTTCATATTTAGAAACCAGGAAATGGGGCTTTTGGAACAAACAGTCTGAGAGGTGGCCGTGACACAGCTGGACAGACAAAAGTATCAAAAGCAAGCACTTTAGAAATCTGAAAACTGACAAAGGCACACTGCAAATATGCGAACTACTGAGTCTTGGGTGGAACAGTGAGAATCTGGGTGGTACCACCTTGACTCTACTTCTACCATGTGATAGTCTAGTCATGGGAAACAGGCATTTAGCAAAAGGGGTGACTTGATTTGGAGAGAAAAGTAAAACAATAAAAAGCCTTAACTTAAAACTTCCATCAGAAATAGTGAACAGACAAAGAAGGCCACTGTGGTTGGGTGGATACTGTAACCCTGCTTTTGGTAGGTCAGAAATCAGCAAGGCTAGTGAGAAATTTAACAGGGAGCTAAATGGAAGGAGAGCTGTGTGAGTCTTGGTAAGTTCTTACTTATCCCTGGTGTTCTGGAAGGTTGCCTGATGTCTAAGGCTATCCACATTCAGTTCTACTTGACTAAGAGTGAGACATTCTGTAATGTCATCTTGCCTTGCCAGTGAACTTGTGGTGGTGGCAAGGCAAGAAGCCAGATAGAGTGTCTGTTATAGAAAGGCCTCCACATGCAACATTCATTCCAAAAGATCTAGTTCAGTGGTTCTCAACCTTCCTAATCCTGAAACTCTTTAATACAGTTTCTCATGCTGTGGTGACCCCAAACATAAAACTATTTTTGTTGCTACTTTGTAACTGTAATTTTGCTACTGTTTCTTAATATAAGTAAATATTTGTGTTTTCTGATGGTCTTTGACAACCCCCATGAAAGGGTCAGTTTACCCCAGGGGGTAGAGAGGACTGATGGGGGAGGTCCTTCTGTGTATATGATTTTCTTATTGGTTGATAAATAAAGTACTGTTGGCAAATAGGAAAACAAGAAAGGCGGGACTAGGAGTCAAGGAGGATTCTGGGAAATGTAGTAAAGAAGTAGTGGTCCAAGCAGGAAGTGACATAGCAGGGAGACTCATATATAAGCAAGGACAAGAAGGAAGTCATTCCCTTCTCTCTTTCTGCTGGTCTCTGCTCTGGAGTCACCATGTGATCCACTGGCAAGAGAGGGCACCAGTGGAAGGCGTCCTCTATAAGGTAAGTCTTATAAAACATACAGATTTATGATAATTAAGACTGAACAAGCAGATGAGAAATCCTAGTCATTGGCCAAGCAGTATTTGTACCTAATATAAGTCTCTGTGTGTTACTTGAAACCTTAACATGGTGGCAGGACTCCGGTGGCTTGGTGGAAAGACTTATTGTTACAGAGGACCAATGATCTAGTTAGAATTGAAAGATGGATTTGTAAACAAAGTGTGATACGGCAGATCAAAGTTATATTCCTTACCCGGAAAAGAGCCAAAGTTATTCTGAAAGCCTCACTTGCCCAAGGACAAGGTAAGGTCCTGGAATGTTGGGAGTTGTAGTTCTTGGGAAATAACAAGTAACATGGTTTTGCTTCCCTAATCAAGCTTGTTTGAACCAACTATACTGGATGTGTTTGATCCCTTGTAAACTGGGAGGTACATAGGCAGGAAATATGTCAGGATGGACCTGTTGGAGAATGCCATGAATTATAGGTTCTGCCTTTTAAGTCCCTGGAAGATGTGTCTTATGGTTACCCATTGGGAACCCAGGAGTGGGCCTGTCTAGAGTCCATTTTTCTGGTCAGTACTTAATTAAGCTTATTTCAAATTTATCTCAGAATTGTGGAACTGTTTTTTTTTTTTTCTCTTGTGAATCTCAGGATTAACATCATCACTCCTGGCACTTGTGAAAATGACCATGTTTGGAAATGGGGTCTTTGCAGGTGAAATTAACATTCTTGAGATGAAATCACCTGAATTACCCCAATCTTCATGACTAATATCTTTTTAAGAGAAAGGAGAGAATAATTTAGATTATGGATGCAGGGGAGAAACATGGAGAGAAAGGTCATGAAGGGATGGAGGCAGAGACTAGAGTGGTACATCTCCTAGCTGAGGAGCACCATGGTTTGCTAACACCCACCCAGGGCTAGGGGCTAGTCTTGGGGTACATCTTCTGATACCTCAGGAAGGGATCAATCTTCTAGCAGCTTGTTTTGAGACCTTGGGTCTCCAGAAATGTTGAGAGAATTAATTTCTATTGTTACAAGCCACCAAGTTACTAGCCATTGGTTCTGGCAGCCCTAGAAAACCCTGATGGTTTGTATCAGGGGTATACAGATGAATAGGTCAATTTTCCACAATGCAATAGAACTGTTGGGCTCAGAGAGATTCCAGTCTGACTTTTGACTCCATCGCTTACTAGCAAGTGATTATGAGCATCTGTCCTCTGTGGATTTCAGCTTTCATTTCTATAAAACCAGCTTCCCTGAGGAAGATTTTCCCCAGATAAATCCAGTAATAAATTCTGGTAGACTGAAAACCCTCTATTACAGTCTAACGGACACCATATCTTCTTTGTAGTAGACATGCTTATCTGTGCTTACAAACTGATCAGAGCATGGTACCTGGGACTTGGTAATAGCAGTGTGTATGCCTGTCTTTAAAGTGTGTATCTCCCATTCTGTATTGAGACATGTAGTTGTCCATCCCTTAGCAAATAGGCAACGTGTCTTGAGAAGTGCACAGACTTCATCTGTGGAGGGGTTCACAAAACACACTCCACGTGAATGAACGAAGCAATGTAAGCAGGGTGTTAGGCGCCTGGGAGGAGAGGGTGTGGTTTAGATTGGATTTGGGATCACCTAGAGACACACCTCTGGTCTTGTCTATGAAAATGATTCCAGAGAGTTTTAACTGAGGAGACAAGACTCATGAGGCAGGATTCTAGGCAGAATAAAATGGGGGAAAGGACTATGTAGTGAGATATCCACCTCGCCCACACCTGTTGTACTTTTAGGCATGGTCATGGTGCGGATGTGATGGGGGAAGGCTAGGTCTGGGGTCCCGGACCCCGGCACACTCCCTTGGTTCCGGTTGGGTCACAGAGAGCAGCCTGTGTGTGGATCCTCAGAGTGGGAACTTTCAGGTCATTGGTTTCTTATGCAATGACTTCTCCCTGAATAAAATTAACCTATATTTAACCAAGTCCCATGTATCTTAAACTATGCATCTACAGAAGTACAACAAGTGAGCATCCCTTTCTGCTTCCTTATTGGACATGCAGCTTGGCATTGTGACTATCCACCTCCTGTTCCCCCTGCCATGACTTCCCCAGTATGTTGGACTGTCCCCTTCCTAGACTGTGAGCCAAAAT
Source organism: Cricetulus griseus (assembly GCF_003668045.3). Taxonomy (NCBI): domain Eukaryota; kingdom Metazoa; phylum Chordata; class Mammalia; order Rodentia; family Cricetidae; genus Cricetulus; species Cricetulus griseus. The sequence goes on from NW_023276806.1 coordinate 117,082,637, forward strand.
AAATCCTTCTCTGAACTTGCTTCTGTCCAGTATTTACTCACAGTGATGAGGAAAGCCATTGATGCCCAGAGGAAGCTTTATCCCTGCCCAAAGAGATGCCAAAGGTATTATCAGCTGCACTGTAAGTTCGCTGCTAAAGCAAAACTTGCAGCCTTTATAATACCAGGTCCCTATCTGGAGACATTTCCTCTTTGTAACTTACGAGCTTATACACATGTCCTACACATGTTCTGTAGCAAAGCAAAGTAGGGCCACCAGCTTCAGAATTACTCATCAGACCAGCTGTCCAAATCTGAGGTTGTGTCTAGTTATAGATTGTAGCTGAGCAAAGAATCAGCTTGCAAAATTAAGGGTTATAGAGCTTGGGTATCTCAGGGGAAAGGAAGGAAAGCCTGCCAAAAAATCTAAGTATTATAAATTAACCCAGCAGGTGCAGGAGCAGAGAAAGCTACAGGGAGCCAGGGGTTGACAGAAGGAAGCTACAGGGAGCCAGGGTTGACAGCAATAAGGCTCACCAGGAAGCAAACAGGAACTGGGGAGAGGGAAAAGGTGTTTTGAGATGCCAAACTACTCTGCATCAGAACTGTGTCATTTCCTATAAAGAGAATTGAAAAGAGTTTACTCATTGTGAATACTATATGTAATAAGGGGAAATACTTGTGTTTATTAAACAGTTACATAAGTATGATTAGCACTTAAAGGGTTTTGTTTTGTTGAGTGTGGTGAGAAGCTATCCAAGTATACTTTTTCAGAAGGCATCAGAACATTTGTGCTTTGGTATAAAGTTACAGGGAGCATTAAGATCCTTTATTGTAAAGAGTTGTTTTGGCTATCCTGGGCTTTTTATTTTTCCATATAAAGTTGAGTATTGTTCTTTCAATGTCTGTGAAAAACTGTGTTGGGATTTTGATGGGGATTGCATTGAATCTGTAGATTGCTTTTGACAGGATTGCCATTTTTACTATGTTAATTCTACCTATCCAAGAGCATGGGAGATCTTTCCATTTTCTGGTATCTTCTTTAATTTCTTTCTTTAAAGTCTCAAAGTTCTTATTGTACAGATCTTTCACTTTTTTGGTTAGTGTTACCCCAAGATATTTTATGTTGCTTGTGGATATTGTGAAAGGTGATGTTTCCCTGATTTCTTTCTCATTGGATTTATCATCTGTATATAGTAGGGCTACTGATTTTTTTGAGTTAATTTTGTATCCTGCTACCTTGCTGAAGGTGTTTATCAGCCGTAGGAGTTCCCTGGTAGAGTTTTTCGGGTCACTAATGTAGACTATCATGTCGTCTGCAAATAGTGAAAGTTTTACTTCATCCTTTCCAATTTGTATCCCTTTGATCCCCTTTTCTTGTCTTATTGCTATAGCCAGAACTTCAAGTACAATATTGAAGAGATATGGAGAGAGTGGACAGCCTTGTCTTGTTCCTGATTTTAGAGGAAACGCTTTGAGTTTCTCTCCATTTAGTTTGATGTTGGCTATTGGTTTGGTGTATATCACGTTTATCATGTTTAGATATGTTCCTGTTATTCCTGTTCTCTCCAAGATCTTTATCATGAAGGGATGTTGGATTTTGTCAAAGGCTTTTTCAGCATCTAGTGAGATGATCATGTGGTTTTTCTTTTTCAGTTTGTTTATATAGTGGATTACATTGATGGATTTTCGTATGTTGAACCATCCTTGCATCCCTGGGATGAAGCCTACTTGATCATGGTGGATGATTTTTCTGATATGTTCTTGGATTCGGTTGGCCAATATTTTATTGAGTATTTTAGCATCGATGTTCATGAGGGATATAGGTCTGTAGTTCTCTTTCTTAGTCATATCTTTGTGTGGCTTGGGTATCAAAGTGATTGTAGCCTCGTAGAAAGAGTTTGGCAATATCCCATCTGCTTCTATTGTGCGGAACAGTTTGAGGAGTACTGGAATTAGCTCTTGTTTGAATTTCTGGTAGAATTCTGCAGTGAAGCCATCTGGCCCTGGGCTTTTTTTGGTTGGGAGGCTTTTGATTACTGCTTCTATCTCATTAGGGGTTATAGGTCGATTTAAACTGTTTATGTGATCTTGATTTAATTTTGGTAAGTGATATTTATCCAGAAAGCTGTCCATTTCCTTTAGATTTTCCAATTTTGTGGAATACAGGTTTTCAAAGTATGACCTAAAGATTCTCTGGATTTCCTCAGTGTCCGTTGTTATATCCCCCTTTTCATTTCTGATTTTGTTAATTAGCATGCTCTCTCTCTGCCTTTTGGTTAGTTTGGCTAGAGGTTTGTCTATCTTATTGATCTTCTCAAAGAACCAACTCTTTGTTTCATTGATTCTTTGTACTGTTTTCCTAGTTTCTACTTTGTTGATTTCGGCTCTCAGGTTGATTATTTCCTGGTGTCTACTCCTCCTTGGTGTGTTTGCTTCTTTTTGCTCTAAAGCTTTCAGTTGTTCTGTCAATTCTCTAATGTGACTTTCCTCCAGTTTCTTCATGTGGGCACTTAGTGCTATGAACTTCCCTCTTAGCACTGCTTTCAGGGTGTCCCATAAGTTCGGGTATGTTGTGTCTACATTCTCATTAAATTCTAGGAAGTCTTTAATTTCTTTTTTTATTTCTTCCTCAACCCAGGAATGGTGCAATTGGGAGTTATTCATTTTCCACGCAAATGTAGGTTTTCTGCAATTCATATTGCTGTTGAATTCTAGCTTTAATGCATGGTGGTCTGATAAGATACAGGGGGTTATTTCAAAACTTTTGTAACTGTGGAGGTTTGCTTTGCTGCCAACTATGTGGTCAATTTTTGAGAAGGTTCCATGTGGCGCTGAGAAGAAGGTATATTCTTTTGTGTTTGGATTGAATGTTCTATAGATATCTGTTAAACCCAGTTGTGTCATAACTTCTGTCAGATCCTTTGTTTCTTTGTTAAGTTTCTGTCTAGTGGTTCTGTCCAATGGTGTAAGGGGGGTGTTGAAGTTGCCTACTATAAGTGTGTGTGGTTTGAGCTTTAGTAATATTTCTTTTACAAATGTGGGTGCTTTCGTATTAGGGGCATAGATGTTCAGGATTGAGACTTCATCTTGATGGATTTTTCCTGTGATGAGTATGAAATGCCCTTCTTCATCTCTTTTGATTGCTTTCAGTTTAAAGTCTAATTTGTTAGATATTAGGATTGCTACCCCAGCTTGTTTCTTGAGCCCATTTGATTGGAAAATCTTTTCCCATCCTTTTACTCTGAGGTATCGCCTGTCTTTGAAGTTGAGGTGTGTTTCTTGTAAACAGCAGAAGGATGGATTCTGTCTTCATATCCATTCTGTTAGCCTATATCTTTTTATGGGTAAGTTAAGACCATTGATATTTAGGGATATTAATGTCCATTGTTCATTGGTTCTTGTTTGTTTTGGATTTATTGTTGGTGGTATCATTGCGTGTGGATTTTGCCCTCCTGTTTCTTTTTGTGTTTGGTAAAATTAGATTATCTATTGCCAGTGTTTTTGTGGAGTGTAGTTATGTTCGTTGGGTTGGAGTTTTCCTTCCAGAGCCTTCTGTAGTGCTGGATTTGTGGATATGTATTGTTTAAATCTGTTTTTGTTGTGGAATATCTTGTTTTCTCCATCTATAGTGATTGAAAGTTTTGCTGGGTACAGTAGTCTGGGTTGACATCCATGCTCCCTTAGTGCTTGTAGGGTATCTATCCAAGACCTTCTGGCTTTCAGAGTTTCCATTGAGAAGTCGGGTGTGATTCTGATTGGTTTGCCTTTATATGTTACTTGGCCTTTTTCCTTTGCTGCTCTTAATATTTTCTCTTTATTCTGTAGATTTGGTGTTTTGATTATTATGTGTCGGGGGGGGGACTTCTTTTTGTGGTCCAGTCTGTTTGGTGTCCTGTAAGCTTCTTGTACTTTCATAGGCATATCTTCTGTAGGTTGGGGAAGTTTTCTTCTATGATTTTGTTGAATATGTTTTCTGTACCTTTGAGCAGTGTTTCTTCACCTTCTTCTACACCTATTATTCTTAGGTTTGGCCTTTTTACAGTGTCCCATATTTCCTGGATATTTTGTGTTAGGGATTTGTTGGACTTGAGGTTTTCTTTGGTTGATGAATGTATATCCTCTAGCGAGTCTTCAGTAGCTGAGATTCTCTCTTCCATCTCTTGAATTCTGTTGGATATACTTACATCTTTAGTTCCTGATCGTTTATCCAGCCTTTCCATTTCCAGCGTGGTCTCATTCTGTGTTTTCTTTATTGTGTCTATTTCAGCTTTCATGCTTTGAACTGTTTCAAGAGCTTCCTTCACTTGCTTGGATGTTTTTTCTTGGCTTTCTTTAGATTCTTTAAGAGATTTATTTATTTCTTGAATTTTTTGGTTTGTCTTTTCCTCCAATTCGTTTAATTTTTTGTTTGCTTTTTCTTCTATTTCTTTAAAGGATTTTCTTGTTTCCTCTTTAAAGGTCTCTATCAACTTGCTGAGATAATTTTTGAGGTCCATCTCATCTTCATGCTCTGTGTTGGGCTTTTCAGATCTTGCTGGAGTGGAGTCCCTAGATTCTGGTGGTGTCATATTGGTCTTTCTGTTGTTGAGTGAAATCTTATTCTGTCTTCTCCCCATATCTTCTTTTAGTGGGTGCAGGTGGGGCCTCTCTATCTCCTCTTGTGACCCAGTGGTGTGTGGGGGCCAGGAATTCAATGTTCACAACTCTGGATGGTCTTGACGCTCCTGGTAGTCTCCTCACTAGTTCCTAGTTCCTAGGTCATTCGGCGGAATGGAAGAGTGGGGTGCTAGCAGATTCGGGGCACAAGGAGCTCCTCCCTGCCTGGGCGTGTCTGGCCCAAGCCCGCAGGCACAGACGGGGGTGGGGGGGGTGGGGGGGTCAGGGTGTAAGGTGTTTTGGCCTGGAGTCGGGAGCGGACAGAGACTCACTCACCTAGTTCCTGGTTGGTTGGCGGTGGAATGCTGGTTGCTTAATTTTTGCTGCTACGAATGCATTTAACTTTCTGAAATAGTTGTTTTGGAAAAGACGACTATCCATTGTTTGCCTGTCTACCTATTTGTCTGTCTGTCTGTCTATCTATCTCCAAACTATCTTAATCTATTATTTTATCATCGATTTTTATCTACCTCTCTTGATATATAATCACCTATGTTTCTTATCACTATGTAGCTCTTTTTTATGCTCTCCTTTTTTAAAATTAATTTTTATTTAAATTAAAAACAATTTTATTTTACATACCAATCCTAGTTCCCTCTCGCTTCCATCCTCCCAATTCCCTGCACCAACTTCCCATCCCAACCCTCATCTACTCCTCAGGGAGGTTGAGGCCTCACATGGGGGTTCATCAAAGTTCTTACATCATTCAGGGCAGGGCCTAGGCCCTCCCTCGTGTATCTAGGCTGAGAGAGTATCCCTCCATAAGGAATGGGCTTCCAAAACCCATTTGTGCAATAGGGATAAATACTGGTTCCACTGCCGGAGACCCCATAGACTTCCTAGGTTCCCCAACTGACATCCACATTCAGGGGGCCTGGTTCAGTCCTTAACTAGTTCCCAAGCTGTCAGATTGGGGGTCTGTGAGCTCCCACTTGCTCAGGTCAGCTGTTTCTGTGAGTTCCCGAAGAATGGTCTTGACCCCTTTGCTCATCACTCCTCCCTCTCTACAACTGGATTCCAGGAGTTTGGCTGAGTGCTTAGCTGTGAATCTCTGCTTCTGCTTCCATCAGTGTAAGCATGCGTTTTCTGGTTTTTTTTTTTTTTTTTTTTTTTTTTTCAAGACAGGGTTTCTCTGTGTAGCTTTGGAGCCTATCCTGGCACTTGCTTTGTAGACCAGGCTGGCCTCGAGCCTCGAACTCACAGAGATCCACCTGTCTCTGCCTCCTGAGTGCTGGGATTAAAGGTGTGCACCACCAATGCCAGTTGAGTTTTCTGTTTTGTAAGCATGAGCTTTCTGGTCCATCAGGTCCCTCGGCTCTTTAGTCCCAAATGAACAACATGGATGCTATATTAATTATAAAGCTGTTGGCTTGGGCTTCTTATTGGCTAGCTTTGTCTTAATTATTAACCCAATACTAATCTATGTGTTTCTACATGGTCTTATCTTACCAGAGAATGCCTGACTCATGTCCTTTCTTCTTGGGCTCCCATGACAACTCCTCTCTGCCTACACATCAGCTACTGTGAAGACTCTATGATGACATTTAAAGTAGTCATTGATTTCATTATAGGGGAAGGCCATGTAAGGTAGCCTCTCCACTATTGCTTAGATTCTTAGTTGGGGTCATCCCTGTGGATCCCTGGAGATTTCCCTAGTACCAGGTTTGTAGCTAAGCCCATAACAGCTCCCTCTATTAAGATATCTCTTTCCTTGCTCTCTTCTTTGTTCTTTCCCCAATTCAACCTTCCTGATCCCTCATGTTCTCCTCCCCCCTCTCCTTCTCCTCTCCTCTTTCTTCTACCTCCTCCCCTCCTCCCCTGTGCTCTCAATTTACTCAGGAAATCTTATCCCTTTCCACTTTTCAGTGGTCCATGTATGTCTCTCTTAGGGTCCTCCTTGTTTCCTAGCTTCTCTGGGGTTGTGGATTGTAGTATGGTAATCCTTTGCTCTATGTCTAATATCCATATATGAGTGAGTACATACCATGTTTGTCTTTCTATGACTGGGTTACCACACTTAGGATGCTTTCTTCTAGTTTCATCCATTTGCCTGAGAATTTCAAGATGTCATTGTTTTTCTTTTCCCACTGAGTAAAACTCCATTGTGTAAATGTACCACATTTTCTCTATCCATTCTTCGGTTGAGGGGCATCTAGGTTGCTTCCATGTTCTGGCTATTACAAATAATGCTGCTATGAACATAGGTGAACAGATGTCCTTGTTGTATGAATGTGCTTCCTTTGGGTATATGCCTAAGAGTGGGATTGCTGGACCTTGAGGTAGACTGATTCCCATTTTCCTGAGGAACTGCCAAAGTGACTGTACATTTTTGCACTCCCACCAGCAAGGGAGGAGTATTCCCCTTTCTTCACATCCTCTCCTTTTTCCCCTTGTCTTTTCGTTAGCTGGGGTTTGTCCCTGGATCTAGTCTCTTCCCCATATGTGGGCAATTCCTTTGCAGAGTCTACCTTCAATGGACGTAGCTGAGAAGCTGGACACAAGTTCCTTAGTTGCCTTCCAGCTGCCCAGGCCCCATGTGCAGCTAATGCAGTACAGGCGAGCCACCCATGTGCTCTATAACTTATTTCTCATTTGCTCCTAGCTATCGCCTAAATTGCTTACCTCTGACTGCTCTACTAGCCTGCGTTTCCACATTTTCCGGTGATTTAGGAAACGGTAAAATAGCACTTTCAAACACACTTTTACCGTTTGAGTGAGCCAGGAGCCTTTGGCAAGTGGCACCCAAGAACCCCATAGGCTCAGGAGTCCCCTCAATCTTACAGAAAATGGGAGATCTGCTTTTCTGTAGGATAATGCCACCTGATTCCCCCGCCCCCACTTCCATGAAACCTAGGACATTACAGAATAAGAATGCTGGGGATGGTGTATCTCCTGTGCTTGAAGGGACTGGGTGCTGTGGTAGAAAGATAAAGCAAGGAGCTCACCATCTTTAGGGAAAGACACTTCAGTCCTTGTGTGTGTTTATAATTATGCATGCACATGAGCCCAAATGTGGGAGTTAAACTTACATTTCCTTCAGAATTGGAGTTCTATGTTTTTAAGCATTACAAGAACTTTGGGCTCCATCTCATAGTCCCTGGTTCTGAATTGTCATTTCCAGTAATTACATAATGATGAATAAGGGATAGGTAATAGTTAAAACATTGAAGAGGGGAGAAAACATTGAAGAGGTAGAAGAGGAGTAAAATCCATTTTCCTTGAACGCTTAAACTCATGTGACTTTTGATGACTTCATTTCTTTGATGAAGGGCATGTTGATCCAAGGTCAAGACATGGATCAACCTTTTGCAGTTACCGCATTAACTTCCTCTACTGTAGCTTTTCAATTTGAAAAGGCAAGCTCTTATATTTTATTAATAGTTTAGGTGTGATGCCTCCAAACAGCTTCTTCAAACCCTATTATCTAAGGTGAAACTTAAGCATTCAAGTCAGACACAGCTGACTCTAACCTAAAAGGTCATTATTGTCCTGTTAAGGGGTCTGATGTGGCAGTGTGGCTCATGGATGGTGTTCGTGTTTGTACTTGGGTGTATGTGCACTTGTGCTCACAAGTATGTGAAGGTCAGAGATCAAAGTCAGGTGTGTTCCTCAATTGCTCTTCACCCTATTTTTTAAAGCAGGGTTTCTCACCGAACTTGAAGCTTGCTGATTCAGGGAGTTGGTCATCGAGCCCCTGGGATCCTGTTCTCTTCCTCAGGGCTGAGATCGAAAACACAAGCTGACACCTTGGTGTCTATATGGGTGCTGGGGATCCAATCCTGTCTTTGTTTCTTAATCTATACATGTGTATGTATTAATCTATACATGCGGGTAAACAGTTAAGATGTGAGATGGAGGCATCCTGACAGCAGTATCCAACAGAAATAAACGAAGGAGAGCAGAGAGAGCATGGCACAGGGATGGATGGGATCAGAAGCATCTGTGTGCACAGAGCGGGAACTGGGGAGCAGCTGATGTGACCCCTCAGGTTCACTCTCTCCCCTCCCAAGTTCGTTTCCTGCTTTGAGATGCTGATTTCCCACCCCCCTCCAGTGAGAAGCTAATGAATCTATTTTCATACATAAAAAATGACTTTTGTGGAGCTTTTCATCTTAAGCTTTGGAGTTCTCTATAGTTAGGGGGCCTATTTGAATAGTATAAAATGGCAAGAAATACTCTTCAGGATGGCAGGGTTGCTCAGTGGGTATAGGTGCTTGTGGCTAGGTCTGACAATCCTAGTTCCATCCCCAGTGTCCATGGTAAAGAGAGAGAACTGATTTCATGTCAGTGTCCTCTACTCTCCACAAGTGTGCATGCAAGGCATGCCACATGCACTCACAACACACACACACACACACACACACACACACACACACACACACTGTGAAAACAGAAGAAAATTTCTTCAGTGTAGATTCTGAGTTTCTATTATCTATGGGGGAATTTTACCTTGTGAAAGAAGAGTAGCTTTTAAAATGACCTGGTGGTACTGTAAGAGACTGTGTGTGTGTGTGTGTGTGTGTGTGTGTGTGTGTGTGCGCGCGCGTGTGTGCAAGGGTGAGCCTGGAGGCCAGGGGAGGACATGGGGTGCCCTATTCTATCATTCTCTGTCTGTCAGTAGTCAAGGGCAGATGCTTCACCAAACCTGGATTTTTTTTTTTGTTTGTTTTGTGTTTTTGTTTTTTTTGGTCTTTTGAGACAGGGTTTTACAGAGTGACTGGAACCTACTCTGTAAAACAGGCTGGCCTGGAACTCAGGGATCCACTTGCCTCTGCCTCCTGAGTGCTGGGATTAAAGTGCACCATGACCACATCTGGCCCTGGTTCTCTCTCTCTCTCTCTCTCTCTCTCTCTCTCTCTCTCTCTCTCTTTCTCTCTCTCTCTATTTTTTGAGTCAAGGTTTCTTTGTGTAGCCCTGGCTGTCCTGGAACTCTAACTGTATACCAGGTTGGCCTTGAACTCACACAGATCTTCCTGCCTCTGCCTCTTGAGTGCTGGGAGTAAAGACTTGCCCCACCACTGCCTGGCCCACATCTGTTTTTTAATGTGGGTGTTCAGATTCAAGTTCTGGTTCTAAGGCTCGAATAGCAGGTGCCTGTTCTTACCTGCTGAGCAGAATCCCCAACTGTGTTCTGAGATTTAGCCCCTGGGGTAAGACATTCTTAGAGTTCAGCCTGTGACAGGAGCGTTTCTGTGAACTGGGCTGTGAAGATAGTTTTTATCATGGTGTTAATTAGGAGACAAGAGAGAGCAGCACAAGTGATCTGGGGAAAGAGCCGGCTGTGAATCCCATAAGAAGAAATGTGCTTTTAACTGTCCACAAAGATCACAAGGTATGCAGAAAATTCCCTGCAAATGTTTCGTTCTCCAGCATGCTAGTTCTGCATTGATTTATTACCTGGGATTCCTGTGAACTTACAGGGCAGGAAAAATTTATAGTAATGTTGCCTTGAGGCAAGGTGGAATTCCTAATTTCCTTTTAAATAAATGACTTTTAAATTAAATAAGTAATTTAGTGGAAACCTTTAAAAAATGAAACTGTATACAAAACTACCACATTAAGCAGGAGCAGCAGCACTGCCCCCCACCTCCCGTGAGAGAGCTCTGGTAGCTGAGGGCTGAACCAGGCAGGCTTGGCTGCCCTGTATTGGCTTTTCCCACATTTAATTCCCTGGCTTCATGTGAGTGTAACATATTTAAGAAATCGAAGTCTAATTTGGAAAATATCAATTTACATCTAATGTATGCCAGGATTCTCTATTAACTAGGACAGAAAACTAATTTTTAGACCTTGCCAGATCACACCATGTTATCCTAGCTGGGCAGATTTAATAAAGATGCCAAGTAAACATGTTCATTTATGACTATATACTCAGGGTGTCAAAGTCATCTAGGGAAATATTTAAATTAAGAGATTGGTGGTCTCAGCTGAAAGAGGTCCAGAAGGGCCCTGATTTAAGCAGTTCTCCTGGTTAGTGTGGCCTTAGTAAGGAATGCAGCTAAGTCCAAAGCCAGGTGCCGACTGACGCTGACTGTCACTGGAGCTAGACTGTCCTTCAGGAACATGAAGACAACCCAGCGGGTCTTACACTTGGAAGGTTTTGGTAGGGCTGGAATTCAGTTTAGCCAAACACAAACACAAACACTATCTTACCCTTCTCCCTTTGTCAAGAGTAGCTGGTGTCCTTACCTAGGACTACCTAGGACTTACCTAGGCTTACCTAGGACTACCTGGCTGGTTTGGATCAATCTTTCCCACTTTTGCAAGAAACAGCAACAAGAACAACAACAAAAACTATACAGTTCCTAGTGTATTTTTCATTTTGTGTATGAAAAGCTTTTAAAAAATTTAAAAATTGTACTTAGGTGTCTGGGGTTTGTGTGTGTGTGTGTGTGTGTGTGTGTGTGTGTGTGTGTGTGTGTGTGTGTGTGTGTGCTCCTGAGGAGACCAGAAGTGTTGGATTTCTTGAGCTGGAGCTTCAGAAAGTTGTGAGTTGTCCCATTTGGATGCTGGGAACTGGACTCAAATACTTGACCCTTAACTCCTGAGCCACCCCCATTGCCCTGTAAAATGCCCCTTTTTAAAGTGTAGAAACATGGAAAAGTGAACATAATTTCTCAACAAACTCTTATCTATCAGCAAGCAATGGCAGATTCTTTGACTATCAGGCAGTGTCAGTTTGAAGTAAACTCCAGACATGTCATTTTATTAAAAAGACAAAGAATCTTTAAAAGGACCACATGTGGGCTGGGGCGATGGCTTAGTAAGGTGCATGCTATGCAGTTGTGGGACTGGGTTTCGAATTCCTAGCACCTAACAAAAGCTGGGCACTGTGGATGTGCATATAACTTAGAGCTTGCTGGCCGGCCAGTGTAGTCAATCCGTGAGCTCCAGGTTCAGTGTGATCTTGTCTCAAATAAAACAAGACAGAGATTTATAGAGGAAGAGACCTGACATCCATCTCTGGCCTCCACATGCACGAGTAGATGTGCAACATGTATGCATTGGTATAGCACACACACACACACACACACACACACACACACACACAATCAGACCCATTCTTACTAATAGTCGAATAGCTTCTTCATACCATACACCATGGTGATGGTGTTAGAGTTTCCAGCTGCCTGTTTCTAGCTGTCCTAGAAACCTCATGACTATTCCATTTCTTCTCAGGATCAGGCTGTTAGCCAGATCCTGATTGTCCCAATCCACTGCATCTATTTTGTTTTCTCAATAACTTTCATACTCTAGAAATTCTGTTTGTGTTGAGACAGGGGTCTACTATAACTCATATAGTGATATTTTATTTATGATTTATTTATGCTCAATCTGATAATTCAGTCTCAAGTTGTAGAGATCAGGTAGTGGTGATACACACATTTAATCCCAGCAGCCAGAAGCTAGGATGTGGTGGTACACACCTTTAATCCCAGGACTCAGGATTAAGAGGTAGATGGATCTCTGTGAGTCCAAGGTCACCTAGATCTACACAAGAGTGAATCAGTCTAAAAGAGGATTATTGTTTACATCTTTTTAATCCTAGCACTAGAGGGGTAGAAAAGACAGGAGCAAGTAGTCAGGAGGGACATTTGTTGGCTAAGCAGGCTGAGGAGAGGCAGCAGTTTGAGACTTGGTGAAGAGCTTGTGCTGTATATCAGCCCTTTCAGACTGAACCAGAGGTGAGAGCTAGCAGCCAGGTGCTTTGCTTTTCTGATATTCAGCTTGAAGCCTGAACCCCAATATCTGTCTCTGGGTCTTTTATTTATTCCAGTTACAAACTCAGGCTCATTTTTGACCTTGCTATGTAACTGAAGATTTCCTTGAACTCCTGATCTTCCTCGGAGTACAGGAGAACTCTACCAGGCCTGGTTGGTTTCTCCTTTAGAGTCCCGAAGTCTGCATCACTCTTGCTGCAGTTTCTTGTAGCAGTTCAGCATGTTTCTTTGACTTTTGTATTTTTTTTTTTTAAATTTGTAGTTAGGTTTGGAGGCTGTACCCAATTTGGATCAGATTATTTTTGGTAAAACAACCTCAGAGATTGGGCTATGGTCTGTCTATTCCATTCAACTTAAAAATTTATGTATCACCCCCGTCCCCCCACTTCTCCCCTTCCCATCAGAGAAATAACACTTCATTGATAAAAGGAATTTTATAGTTTGTGTGAAAGGCAGGGCCAACACTTAATTCTTCCATATTCACTTACAAGTTTCCAGAGTGATGAATTGGTTTCCTCTCTTCTTTTGATTAGTCTAGGCTGTCCTTGAACACACTATCTAGCTGAGGACAATCTTACATTTTTTGATCCGCCTGCTTCCATTTGAGTACAGTGTTGGACTGTTGGAATTGTAAGAGTGTGCCAACATATTCCATTGAGATGGTTTCTTATCATCCTCCAACAATCAATATGATTCCATCACCCTGCTTAATGAGTGTACTGGGGTAAGGTACCCAGGTTCCTGGCAGAGTTGTTTTGGGTGTGTCTGGGTGGGCATTTCCAGTAGAGACACCATTTGATTGGCAGCTGGAACAAACATTTCCCTTTTCAGAGTTGTTGGCATAATCTTATCCATGGATGACGTAAATTAATAAAAGCTGGTTACAATTTTGACTTTGTCTTCTGTGTGAGTCATGCCACCCATCTTCCTGTCTTGTCATTGATTCTTCTCATTATTGGATCATTGGGCTGGGATTTCCATTATGGTTCTAGCCTGGAGTTACACAGCCAGGTTTCCTAGGATAGCACAAGTCCATTAATTTTAGATTCCATCATGATGTGAGATTTTACACAAAGCCTTCTTTGTATATCTATACATATTCTGTCACTTTTGAGTTTGGAGAACCTTGGCTAGTTCAAGCATCATTGGGCACGCGTGGATTTTAATGGCTTTGTGTTTAATCCACCACTTTTATTTTTAGTGACATGTGGATGTTCCCATCTCTGTGTAGTACATGTTATTAGAATTGAGAAGCGAAAAGACCAAATCCAGGACTGTCCAATTAAAGCAAGATGTATTTTGGAGTGCATCCCTGGGACTGGCCAGCTGGCTGTCTCACCCTGAGTTGTGATTTCAGAAAACAGCCTCTGCCAGCCTCTTGAGGTCTGTTTTATAGGAGAGATAAGGTGTTCACAGGGGCGAGAGACTTGGCTATTAGATACTGTTAGGTAGATGCAATGAAAAGGAAGGAGGGTGAGAAAATACATCATGTGAATGGAGTCACAAGTTTAGTGTAGGTTGAAAAACATGTTTTGCAGTTTCATAATTACAGAGTTCCAGGACAGCCAGGACTGTTATATAGAGAAAACTTTTCTTGGAAAACCAAAACAAACACAATACAACACAAAACAAAAAAATCCCTTAACTTGCAAGGACTTAATACAGGACAATCAGAAATTTATTCTTAATGGTCTTAACAGCAAACAGAATACTTAAACTGTGTGATGGTTTGAATTAAAATGGCCTCCATAGGCTCATAGGGAGTGGCACTATTAGGAGGTGTGGTTTTGTTGGAGTAGGTGTGGTTTTGTTGGAGGAAGTGTGTCACTGGGGACAAGGCTTGAGGTCTCAAAAGCTCAAGCCAGGCCTAATGGCTCAGTGTCTCTTCCTGCTACCTTTGGATATGGATGTAAAACTCTCAGCTACCTCTTCAGCACCATGTCTACCTGCATTCTGCTATGCTTCTCACTGTGATGATAAGGAACTAAACCTCTGAAACTGTAAGCCAGCCCCAGTTGAATGTTTTTCTTTGTAAGAGTTGCTGTGGAGCAATAGAACACTAAGACAACGTGCAAGTTACATTGTTCCTGGTTTCCGCTACAGCCTCTTCTCTTTACTCCTTGTGCCCTTGGTCTGATCCCAGTACCCACTGACAGCTTCTTTGTTATCCTCCAAGAAAAGACCTCCCAGGTTAATCTTCTATGTTTCTTGCTTATTTACCAATATTTAAGGGGAGGAAAATTCAAGTACTTTAAAAGTTTTTATACTTAAGAGTATCTTAGTTACATTCATAAAACACAATGACCAAAATCAACTTGGGTAAGAAAGGGCTTATTTTAGTTTAAAACTTTCAGAACATACTCCATCTCTGAGGGAAGTCAGGTCAGGGACTCAAGGCAGGAACTGAAGGAGAGACAAGGAGAAGTGTCTTTGCTTCTCAGGGCTTGTGTAACCTGTTTCACATACAGCTTGGGACCACCTGCCCCAGAGGGTGGGGGCTGTCACTACCCACAATGGGCTGGACCCTCCCACATTAATTTTTAGTCAAGAAAATGCGCTACAGGCTTGCTCACTGGTGGATGTGCTAGGGGTATTTTCTCAATTGAGGTCTCTCTTTTCAAAGTCCCTGGCTTTTCTCAAGTTGACAGAAAGATAAACAACAGGACAAAGGCAAGGTTGAGTTTCCCTGGTGTCTTCCAGATTATTCACTGCGGGATGAACTTCAGAGGCACTGCTCTGTGTCTTAGCCTATGCCAAACAGAAGTGACCAGTCCTACTTTCTCTGTAACATCTTATCTGAGCAACTCACAGCAGCCTCAGCTATTGTATTTCTTCACTATAAAATGGAATCAGAATACATTTAATTTTCTTTTTTTAATAATGGGGTTAATTAAACCAAGGACCTGAGTTACAAACAACAGTCCATTTTGTCTGTTGTTTCTGTTGTTATTTGTATGTATGTATATGTGTTTTGCATGTGTTCATGTGCAGACGTGTTTGTGTGTTGCTGTGCCTGTAAAGGCCAGAAGGGTTCTTCCTTAACCACCTTCCCCCTTATATTTTGAGACAGGGTCTCTCACTGGCCAAGAAATCCCAAAGTAGGTTAATCTGTTTGGGTGGCAAGCCCCAGTGATCCCAGCTTCTCCAGCTCTGGTGTCACAAGCAAGGGCTCCATGCCTGCTTCCTCCACACCCCTCGCCCCCACAATTCAGGTCCTCATTGCTGCAAGGCCAGCAATTCACCCATGACATGAAGCTATCTTATCCTAGATTATATCTTTTATATGGTGTTAAATAAGTTAATATGTGTAAAGGCCATAAATTTTTTTCAAGAAAATCTGTGATTCTGCTCATGTTTGTGATAGCTGCCCTGGAAAACACATATCATTGCCAATTAAGAAAGGTAACATGAATTCAAATACCTTTGACTTGGCACAAAAGAATGTGAACAGCAGAGACCATTGCTCACTGTAAATAAAGTTCACAGAGAACAACTGGAGCAGTTATCTTGGAACTTGCCCCTTCACCTATAAATGGATAAAATACAACTGGGCCTCAGGGAAGAGAACTAGTGGATTTCAGTGTATTTGACCAAAAATGGGAAATGTATTCTGAGCAAATGACAAGTGAGCCGGTGTGTGTGGTGAGGGAATAGCCTATACTTTCCAAATAAGCAGAAATCTTCAGCCCGAGTTCATTATTTTTGGATTGTACTACATGGCTGGAAACATGTATATCTCAGCTATGTCTTCTCAAGGCTTTCCCTTCCTGAGCAGGAAGAGGGACTCTAGTTTTGTGGAACTGGCATCAGCAGATATTTAAACAATCCTCCCAAGGAAGAGAACTCTCTTGAACTCATTGGCCAGGACACAGGGTCAGTGGGAAGTGTCTCTGCCTTGAGAGTCAGCCTCATCCCAGGTTCTCTTACCCTTTCTTTTAGACTTGGCTCCTGACATCTGTACTTGCCTTTTGATATGGGGCCAGGGTGGTGGTGGAGGCGGAAGAGGGGACTTGGGAAGTCTCATTTAATTGGTTTGCTCGAGTTTATGAGTCTGATTATTTCCCTGATTATGGGAAAACCTCACAACGAGGTCTTCCTTCAGTTGACTCTTGCCTCAGTGAATCTCTTGGCTGAAGCAACCCCGGTCCCCCTCCCTGCTGGATCCCAGGAAGCTCTCACCCTGTACCTCCTCCCTGCTGGATCCCAGCTCTCCACTAGTTTCTCTGGTTGTGTTTCATGCAGACAGAAGCAAGACCTTGTGACATAGTTCTCAGAGTGTGTGGATGCCATAGGGCCAGACCATTTGACATTGAAAAGTTTCAATCTTATATTTGCCTCTGACCACTGAAATGGTGGGTGAAAGACTCCATTGTCTCATTCACTCACTTTGTTCTGGTTTTCTCACTTGCAAAATGGGGTAACAACAATAGCACACAACCTGCTGTGTTGTAAGGAAAAAATTAAATGAATTAAAGTACTTATAACTATGCCTGTTAAGTAGCAAGTGTAGTGATTTTAATTTAGTATTATTTATTATTAAGAAGGAAGGTGCTCTAAGAGCCCAAGGAAGGAGGTCATTTAACCCCGCAGAACCAAGAAAATCTCCATGGAAATGCTTTTACCTCAAAAAAGAGTTTTGATCCTTGAGTGGTTCACCAGAGAATGGGTTGAAAGTAGGGTGATCTACAAAGAAAGAGAGGACAATGTGGTGATCTATTGTTTGTATAAATAAAGCATGTCTGAAGATCAGAGGGTGGAGCTTGCCACTAGTTAACAGACAGGAAATGAGATGGCTGAGCAGTGACAGGAAGTGAGATGATTGGGCAGAGAAAGAATTATAGGCTGGAGGAAACAGGAACTGGCTCTCTTTTCAGCTGGGAAGTTAGCGAGGTATGGTATGGCTATGACTTGCTTCTTCATCTCTGATTGTTCAGCTTTTAGTTCTATATCTGACTCCAGGATTTTATTATTAAGACCTATTAGAACTCGTGATACAGGACAACATAGGGTTTAGAGGCTTGGGTATGAGACATTACCTAGGAAGTAGTCCAGGCAGGGCGCTGTGGATGAGTAGCAGGGTTGGGCTATGGGAAGGTAGAATAAGTGTAAAGTTGGACGGGTGGGATGAGGGCTGGCTGGGAGGGAGGGAAGGACTATGCTAAACCAACACTTCTGTCTTAGGGCAGGGCAGTGATCATGGTCCCATTGCATTGTGTTGGGGTGCCAGCCAGGAGATCTTTGGGAGATGCTATTCCATTAATGCATGCTGAGAATTTTACAAAATGAACTATTAACATCAAGGGTGCTGTGTTTCTCTTCTCCCTGTTGGGATTCTGTATTGTACTGCAGGCTTTGCATTTATGTTTTGTTTGCTTTTTTTTTGCTCCAAAAATGCAACATGTAAAAACCTATTCTGTCTTTGAGTAACAACATGCAGAGTGAATCTCACCTGCCACTGCATTCCTCCACACTCATGCAGCTACAGCATTAAAGTGGGCTGAAATGCATTTACATGCTACAGCTTTAAGGATGCATGAGCTCTGAGTCACCTTAAGTCAGTCCCTGCTCCCATCACTTGTCACACACCATTAGCAGTATCCCTGGGTGAGGGACCCAGGGTTAAGGATTAAGTTTAAAAGCCATCTTGGCATTTTTCTGCTTGCATTGGTTGGACTCAGACTGAGAATTCATTACATATTTAATTTCGTTTGGTTGCTTCAGGGTAAAAGAACTTTGGCTGATGTGGTGTTGTTTCCCAGCTATTCACCTATAATTCTTCTTGATCTCGAATGGAAGGATCCTTTCTTTAGATGCATAATTCTTTCTGGAATTTGACTATCACACACCCCGAAGGAAGTATTTGGATGTGATACCCACAGAACAAACCCAGCAAGAACTTGGTGCAGATCTTTGCAGGTCTCAGAGCACAGCCAGACTGAACTCTGAGTTAGATTCCTTCTAAACAGACTTATTTATAAAGCTCCTATTATTTCTTTTGCTCAGCACCTGCTGGAAAAAGCAGCAAGGCTACCCATGGTGTGAGAAAAAGTCCTTTTATCAGCCTCCCCAGGGCATAGTTCTACAACTGAAGAGAACTGGGCAGAATTTTCTCCTTAGATGCCTTTCTGTTTGGTTGAGAAAAGCACTGTCTTCCCACCATGTGTGTCAGAGCTCCTCATCAACACTGAGGAAAAGGCTTTTAGAGTTGACCAGTTCACCCCTCTGGAAGCTTCCTCTTCTTTTAAGCAGCCATAGAAATAGTCACTAGGACATGAGTAGGCACAGGGCCCCTTTTCTTTGAGTCTTCAGAGAAGGGAAGATAACTGGTGCTTCCTCCAAAACTGGCTTTTCCAGAGCAATGGCCAATTTGCAGCATGACTGCTGCCTGTCTGCACACTCTCTCTTCTCATTTGGGGGTTGCTGAAGACACCACTTTGCTATGACATCACACTCGAATCTCAACGACTGCTTCAGAAAGCTCCAAGGAATTAAATATGTTCATTGCCTTCAAAGCCACTGGGGTTCCCAGTCAGTATTTCCTCTTCTTACAGCTTTCTGTCCATCTTCCTTTAGAAAAGAATGATTGGCTGATATTCACCAGCTCCTGGGAAGTTCTGCAGGAACTGTCGAGGTTTCTTCAGATGTTGGGAAGTTCATCAAATGGAGGGAAGTGTAAAGTTGACTACAGCTTAGAGGATGATTGTGGTAGGGTAAGTGGGGAAGAAAGTCTGTAGGCAAATGTTTGCCTCACCTATTCTCCTAATACATGTTGGGGTTGTGTTGTATGGGGGTTCTGGGGTTCTAGGAGTTAGGAAATGCTGTAGCAGTTGTAGGCAGATTACTGTATTCTTTTTAAAATCAAAGCTAATGACTGTTCTTAGTTTCTAAACCAGTTCCTTTTCTTTTTTCCTCTTTTTTTTTATTAATTTATTTTTTTCATTCCAGTGTTAGCTCCCCCTCTCTCCTTTCCTTCCACTCCCTCCACTCCCACCTCCACCCATCTGCTCCATGGAGAGGGTAAGACCTCCCCTAGGAAGTCTACTAAGTCTTCTGTCCCATCATCTAATTGAGGCAGGACCAAGGCACCTCTCCATCCCCGTAATCCTTTGTCTAGGCTGGTCAAGGTATCTCTCCATATAGAATGGGCTCCACTAAGTCAGTTTTATGCATTAGTGTTAGGCCTTGGACCCACTGGCAGTGGCCTCATATATTGTTCCAGTCACACCATTGTCACCTATATTAAGGGAGTCTAGTTTGATCTTATGTAGATTCCCTATTTGTCAGATCTGAGTCAGTGATCTCTCACTAGCTCAGGCCAGCTGATTCTGTGGGTTTCCCCATCATGATCTTGACTTCTTTGTTCACATTTTTGCTTCTCCTTCACATTGATTTACTCCAGGAACTTGGCCCACTGGTTAGTTGTGGATTACTGCATCGGCTTCCATCTGTTTCTGAAAGAAGGTTCAAGCTTCTCTGGGGTTGTGGATTGTAGGCTGGGTATTTTTTGCTTTATGTCTTGTATCCACTTATGAGTGAGTACATACTATATTTGTCTTTCTGGTTTTGCGTTATCTCACTTAGGATAGTTTATTTCTAGTTCTGTTCATTTGCCTTTGAATTTTAGGATGTTATTGTTTCTTATTGCTGAGTAGTACTCCATTGTGTAAATATACCAATTTTCTTTATATCTATTATTCAGTTGAGAGGCATATAAGCTGTTTCCAAGATCTGGCTATTACAAATAATGTTGCTATGAACATAGTTGAGCAAATGTCCTTGTGGTGTGAATGTGCCTCCTTCGGGTATATGCCCAACAGTTGTTAAGTTAGGTTGATCCCTAATTTTTTGAGAAATCGACATACCGATTTCTACAGTGGCTGTACAAGTTTGCACTCCCACCAGCAATGGAGGAGTGTTCCCCTTTCTCCACACCCTCTCCAGCATAAGCTGTCACTGGTGGTTTTGACTTTAGCCATTCTTATCAGTGTAAGATGGAATCTCATAGTGGTTTTGATTTGCATTTCCCTGATGACTAAGGATGTTGAGCACTTTCTTAGGTGTCTTTCTACCATTTAAGATTGCTCTGTTGAGAGTTCTCTGTTTAGATCTGTACCCCATTTTTATTTTTTTAATTTTTAATTTTTTGGTTTTTTCGAGACAGGGTTTCTCTGTGTAGCTTTGGAGCCTATCCTGGCACTTGCTCTGTAGACCAGGCTGGCCTCGAACTCATGGAGATCCACCTGCCTCTGCCTCCCAAGTGCTGGGATTAAAGGCGTGCGCCACCAACGCCCAGCATGTACCCCATTTTTTAATTGGATTATTTGGTAGTTTGATTTCTAGTTTCTTGAGTTCTTTGTATATTTTGGAGATCAGCCTTCTGTCAGATGTGGGGTTGGTAAAGATCTTTTCCCATTCTATAGGGAGCTGTTTTATCTTGTTGATCATGTTCTTTGCTTTACAGACGCTTCTCAGTTTCAGGAGTTCCCATTTATTAATTGTTGCTCTCAGAGTCTATGCTACTAGTGCTCTATTTAGGACGTAGTCTCCCATGCCTATGTGTTCAAATGTATTTCCAATTTGTCTTCCATGAGGTTCAATGTGGATGGATTTATATTGAAGTTTTTGATCCATTTGGACTTGAGTTTTGTGCATGTCGATAGATATGGATCTATTTGCATTCTTCTACATGTTGATAGCCAGTTATACAAGCACTATTTGTTGAATATATTTTCTTTCGTCCATTTTGTATTTTTAACTTCTTTTTTGAAAAAATTAGGTATTCATAGGTATGTGGGTTGATATCAGGATCTTTGATTGGATTCCGTTGGTCTACCTGTCTGTTTTTGTGCCAATACCAAGCTGTTTTCATTACTATAGTTCTATAGTAGAGCTTGAAGTCCAGGATGGTGATGCTTCCCCATATGATCCTTTATTGTACAGGGTTGTTTTGGCTATCCTAGGATTTTTGTTTTTCCATACAAAGTTGAGTATTGCTCTTTCAAGGTCTTTGAAGAATTGTCCTGGGATTTTGATGGGAATTTCATTGAATCTGTACATTACTTTTGGTAGGATTGCCATTTTCACTATGTCTAAACCAGTTTTTTAATCTTATTGGACCACAGAATGCTTTTCACATATAGGATGAATGCTCATTAGAGTGTTCAGAAAGTGCTTGGCTGGGCTGCTAGGTTGGCTCAATGAGTAAAGAAAAATACATGCTGCTAGGCACAATGACCTGAGTTCAACCCCCAGGACCCACAGGGTGGAAAGAGATAATTGACTTCTGAAAGTTGTCTCCTGATCACCACTTGTGTGTGATACACACACACATACACACACACACACACACACACACACACACACAAACACACACTCACACATGCACTCTCACTAAAAAGAAAGCACTTGGCTATCTAAAGGGAATTATATTTAGAGACTTCAGGTGTGAGTGTAAGCAGCAATCAAATGCGGTGAAGGTTGGGGAGACAACACACAAATGTGAGCATCCTTGGATCTGGTTTATTGTATGGCAATGAGAAATGAGCATTTCTGAGGTGCTCCAGTGTCTCTAAAATGGTTTGGTTGCTTTAGGATGTACCAAGTGCTTTAGTTATTTTTTTTCTGTCTGTGACTAACACCTGACAAGAAGCGACTTGAGGCAGAGTTTATTTTGGCTGCCAATTGAGGTGATACATGTATATGATTTTTCTTTGGGCCACCAGCCCCCACAAAAAAAGACACAGAGACTTATGATTAATTTTAAAAGCTTGGCCTATAGTTTAGGCTTGTCCCACTAGCTCTTATAACATGAATTAATCCATTTCTATTCATCTACGTGTTGCCACATGACTCGTGGCTTTTACCTTTCCTCTGGCATGTCTTGATTCCTCTACATCCAGCTCGTGACTCCTTTCTTTTTCTGAAACCTCTCTGTTCCCAGAAATCCCACCTAACCTCCTCCCTCTTAGCTGCGACCATTCAGCTCTTTATTAAACCAATTACAGTGACACATCTTTATACCGTGTAAAGGAATATTCCACAACAGATGCAGTCCTTTATGGCAAGGAGTGCATGGTGGCAGGAGTGTGAAGATTCTGATCACATTTCATCTGCAGAGAAGAAGCATGAAATGAATAGGAAGTGGGTGTCCTGTAAAATCCTCAAGGCCTGCCCCCAAGAGACCCATTTTCTCTAGTGAAGCTGCACCTCCTAAGGGTTCTATAAGCTTTCAAACAGCACCACAATTGGGGACCAAGTGTTTAAACACACACCCATGCCTGTGGGGGACATTTCACATCCAAACCAAGACAAGTTTGTAATATTTTGTCAGAATGAGGTTAATATGGTGATGGCTCATTAAAGTTTGGGATTTCAAAGGCTAGAGGAGAGTTTGTATTCTGACCATCCAGAAGGATCATGGTATATTTAACATTTGGTTCTTCCCAGCCACATGTAATAAACTTTCGGAATGAGGAAGAATGTGGAAAACATGTTTTATAACAGAATCTACTTATTGAAACCCAATCCAAGGGGCATTTTCCTCTTGACTACAGTCATAAAAAGAGGACCAGATGACCGTTCTGGCTCATTGAATGTGGAGCTGTGGAGCGACAGAAGTTTGAGCAGGCTAGAATGATTGAATGTCCTACAGGTAAATGTCAAGTTCTTCTCTTGCTTAAAAATGTTTTGAGGAACAGAGGAATAACTTTGCCTCACCAGTTTTGGGGGGCATGATTTTAGTTAGTGCCAAGTACTACAAATTCCCTACCATAAGCAGACATGTGCTGTAGTTGCAAGTGGAAGTATGATAGATAGGTGAGTGGAGGGATAGAAACACATGCAGCCCAGAGGTGAACACCATTTCTTGGCTATGTTTGGAGAAGAATGAGGTACCTGAGCTCATTCAGATAAAAGAAACCAAGATGAGGAAGGGGATACCATGCTTAGGAAAGCAGGCTGATGTTAGAGGCTGTTGAAACTTGAGGAAGGTAACTGTTATATAACACCTGATTTCAGACATTTTAAGGCTCCCTGGATGTGTGAAAGACAGTTACTCATACAGCCTCAAGGGGTGGGATTTGACTGGCAGGCAGAAGCTGTCAGGGAGTAGGTTATGACTTTTCAAAAAATGATCTGTCAAGGGTTGGCAAGGTGGCTCAACAGGAAAGGACTTGGTTATCTGAGTTTGATCCCTGGAACCCACATTGTAGAAGGAGATTATTCTTCTGACCTCCACAGATATGCTGTTGCTGTGGGAGTACCCGCATGTGTGCGTGCGTGCGTGCGTGCGTGCGTGCGTGCGTGCGTGCGTGCGTGTGTGTGTGTGTGTGTGTGTATGTGCACATGCACACACACTCTGACAATGAGATATTGTCAGGAGTGGGGTGAGCAGCCACAACAAGGGGTTCCTTGTTACTACAAGTTCCCATAAACCTCCAGGGCACGCCTGTATCTAGTCTAATTTTAACACTAGGAGTTGTTAAGCCTTGCTTATGTGCACTGATTTGTTTTTACAAATGCATGACCACCAAAAAGAAGAAACTTGGAAATAACAGTGAAGGAAAATAATTTTTGCTAGGGGCTGCTCACCAACTTTATGGTATCCCAAAGCCTGTGACCACAGGTAAGCTAGGGATGGATGTACGTAAGCCTTCTGGGGTGTGTGAATCAGAGACTTAAAAAAGTATCAACTAGGGGGCAACTCTACCATTTTGCCATATATCTGTACCTCTTGGGGTCTTCATCAATGGTGTTTGGGTCTTATCATGCTGGAATAACTGAATGGGAACTTTAGTCTTTAAAGGAAGTGAATATCAAACATCTGTTATGTGCTAGACAAGCAGTGCACTGAGTTTAGCCTTGCTTCATAGGTTATAGATAAAATCATAATATAATATTTTAATTATATATATAATATAATGTTTTCAATTATTATTTCTTTGGAAATAATATTCAATGCAGTTTCTATTTGTGGACTATTTTAAAACCAGTGATTTTGTTCCTTCTACTGAGAAATTTCATAGTCTTTAATATGAACAATTTGTGAGGAAATGGGGACAGAAAACATGCCTAGCATTTAGTTCAAATTATTTAGACAATAAGAACATTGCTGAATTCATTCCATTAATTCATACTCACATGCAGTAAATACCACAGTAGACAAGTATATAGTTTCTAATGTTTGGCATCATGGGAATGTACTTAGCAAACAAGCAATTCTGTCTTCTGCTTACCTAATTATGGAGTGGACTTTATCTCCATCTTAGGTAATGAGTCATACTTCAGAGTTTTGAAGTGAAGTTGAAAAACATCTTGGTCATTACAGGACTTCCGTGGCTAATCTCTGTTGTCAACTTGTCACACCTAGGGAGAAGCAGTCTCAACTGAAGAGCTGCCTCCATTAGCCTGCTCTGTGGGTGTATCTGTGGAGTATTTTTCTGATTGCTGATTGTTGTTAGATGACTCAGCTCTCTGTGGGCAGTGTCATTCCTAGGCAGGTGGGCCTGGGCTGGATATGAAAGCTAGAAAGCCACCTAGGCAACTCATGGGGAAAAAGCCAGTGAGCATCAATTCTCCATAGTCTCTGTTTCAGTTCCATTCTCCAAGTTCCTTCTGTGAGTTCCTGCCTTGGATTTCCTTGATAAGTGACTGTAATCTGTAAGATGAAATAAACCCTTCCCTCTCAATTTGATTTTGGGCATGGGGTTTATCACAGCAATAGCAAACTAGGACAGGGAGTCGGTGTTTCCTGGATGAGGACGAGGAGTCAGTACGCCCAAGAAAACACAGCCTTTGCAAGTATGAGTTCTTCCCCATTTCCTCCTCTTCCTCCTTCCTTTTCTTTAAATAATAAAATTGGTATAATTTAATGCTCATCTATTTTTTAATTGCCTGATGCAAAACTCAAAGCTGCTTAATACTCATTTACAGAAAGCACATAAATTACAGATTCATGACAGCTAGTTCAAGGTTTCCTCTCAAATATTCTAATGATCAATGATCATGGTTTTATACCTATTTTGCATATTTTGTTTTACATGCCTTGATTCTATATATCAATTCAAATGGATTACTATTGTTATTGTTGTTTTAGAGAGACAGTGGCTCATACAAGGTAAACTAAACTTGAACTTGCTACATAGCTGAGGATGACCTTGAACTCCTGACTCCCTGCTTCTCCATCTCAAGTGCTGGGATTACAGGTAAATGTGACCATGCCTAGTTTTGCTTCAAATTATTTGTAAAAATGGTCAGCATTTGTGGGGTCTATATGTTTAAAATTAATGCATGTAAATGTTTGTATTTCACAAGTCATTTGAATATTTTAAGCTTTGTATTTGTGCCAGAAGATGAGGTTTGATTATACAGAAAGATGTTCTATGGAAATATTAAATGTTATTTAAAACAATATGATGTTCTCTGCTTAGTACTTTTATATTAAATAGAACTTTCTTTTACAGTGATTGAGGTTTAACAAAACAAATGCTTTGATTCTCTGCCAGTCTCTCCAGTCCCAATGGTATTCAAAATTTGTACATAAGTCTTCAAATTCAGATAATTATTAATTATATCCCAGACAAAGCCAGAGATGTCAGAGAGAGAAACATGGAGTGTCAAGAGAGAATTGGTATCAGCATGGACCAGATGGGGGCTGGTTGAGTAGTGTGGCTGAATCAGTGGGCTGGTGAAGTCTGGCAGAAATGAACCTGTTCAGTTTTATTGCCCTGGAAGAATCAGACTCAGGTGGGGAGGTCCAACAGCTACTTAGAATGCTGATCACCAAATAGGACTGCACAAAGAGGTCTCCTGAGAATTCTGGGTAAGTGGAGAGGGGCTTAGAGGTCTATGAAAACAGGCTTGCCTTAGTTGGAGGGTCTTTTCTGTATCAGAATGAGCAGCATTCTGTTTGCAGCACCCAGGGGCTGTGCCATTGGCAAAGGGCATAGAAATGGAAGATGTGATCTGCTCAGTTCTATAGTGTGTGACACACAAGCATGAAAAGATGAGTTCGGGACCCTAGAACCCATGTAAAATGCTGAGTGTGGCAGTGTGTGCTTGTAGTCCTAGAGCTAGGTGATCCTGGAGACTCACTGCCTATCAGTCTAGCCAGTGTGAGCTCAGTTTCAGTGAGAAACTCTACCCCAAAAATAAGAAGGGAGTATTGACTTCTGGCCTCTCCACACATGTGGAGCTCCATCCACAAGTGGACAGGAATACACAGAGATATACACAGAACACACACACACACACACACACACACACACACACACACACACACACACACCACACTCACATTCACACTCACACACACTCACCTACCTCCACACACCATACTCACTCACACACCACACTCATCCACACATATCCACACTCACACACACAAGCACACTCACACATGCACACACACTCACACACACAGTGCACACACATATACGTAAAGCACAGTCAGACACACACACACATACAATGCAGTCACATACACATAAAACACAGACAGACAGACACACGCATACACAATAGTCCTTATTTTCCTCCTCTAAGTAACTGTTCTGCTTTCCTGGAATGATGTAGGCCCTTTGGTACTGATGTTGGCCTGACTTTGGAAGCCACTGCGTTAAATGAGATAGCTTAGACACAGAAGAGCAATTACTTTGTGATCTTACACATATGTGAAATAGAAACGGTTGATCTCAGAAACCGAGGAAAGGAAATTAGTTCCTAAAGTGTTGGAAGAAGATTGAGGAGAGAAAGTGATGTCATACAGTTGGCAAATAAAACTAAATTAGTCAGATAGGATAAATACATTTTAGTATTCTTTTGCATCATAAAATGACTATTGATTATGATAATGTGTACTTGTATATTTGGAAAAAAACACCAGAAGAGGATAATTTGAATGCTTTCTTATTTTTTTAAATTTATTTTGGTCTTTGTGTGTGTTTATGTGTGTGTGTCTGTTTGTGAATATGCGTGCATGGGTGAGGGGTCCAGTGGAGGCCAGAAAAGGGTGTTGGATACCCTGGAAGGGAGTTAGAGGCAGTTGTGAGTTGCTTAACATGGATTCTGGGAACTGAACCCTCAGGTTTGAAATAGTGTGAGTGTGAGCTGAAGTGTCGCTCCAGCTGCATTTGAATGTTTTCATCACAAAGAATTGGTAAAAGCTTCAGGAAACAGTCATGTTTACACTTGGACTTGACCATTATACAGAGCACACATTACAGATATCACATAGCACTCCAGAAATATGCATATTTATGTATCAGTTAAAAACAAAAATAACAGGAAAACATCTTTTGAAGCAAATTAGTTACATTTGAAGTCAAACTCTTTTGCTTAATTTTAAATTTAAGCAATTACTTTAAAATTCTTATTTGTAACATCAAGACTACATATTCCCTATATCAAAACAAAACAAAACAGTCAAGAGTCATCCAAGTGGATAGTCTAGCACAGCAAAAGCTTTTAAAGTGTTGCTGTAGGATGCAGGTTCAGGAAATGTCAGGAATGTGGATACCTGTCTGGGATTGCAAAGTGATGCATTTAATTACAGAGTAAACCTGGTTGGCCTGAGCAGTTGTTAACATTTATGTGAGTCTGAAGAATTAAGTTCCATCCAGTAACAATCAACAGTGACCACTGAATTTTTGGAGAGGGGAAGTGACATAGTGGATGGAAGGGAGAAAGGTTGAATTGTGTGTGGGAGTACTCCCACTAAAGAACAGTGTCTTAGAGCTGGCCGAGCTCTCAGGAGTAGGGAACCCTGATGCCTTAGCAAACATGGGGAAGGCTGGGAGAGAGATTCGCTGACTTCTATTTGGCATTGCACATCAACTTACAACCACTGTGGCCCAGAGCTGTCACAGAGACAGGCATGTCCTAGGGGGTGATCTGGGATTGTAGAGTGCCCAGACTAGGGAAACAATTGCCTTTATTCACCAGCAGTTTTGGCTTATTGGTTTGTAACCAGAGGCATAGCCTGCTAAAGTGAAATAGGGGAGTTTGTCCCTTCAAATAATCCGAGGCTGAGGAGAAGACTTTAATTCATAAATAAGAGTTCCAGAGTTTGTGTCATATATCCTGGATGTAAACCCTAGATATGAATCGCACAAAGGAGAAAGGATTTACTTTGGCTCACGGTTTCAGAGCATCTCAGCCAACCAAGGTGGGGAGAGCTTAGAGTGGTCAGGATACTGAAGGTTTTCCTCACATCATGGAACCAGAGCCAGGGCCTGGGATACAACAGTCATAGTGTCACCTCTGGTGACTACTTCTGCCACCTAGGGCTCTATTTCATAAGAGTCGCCTCCCTCAAGAAGGCTACTGTCTGGGGAACATGGAAGATACTTCAGATTCAAACCACAGCAGAACATATACTGCTGAAAGCAAAGTCTAGTTAGAAAATTGTCAAAGGAGGCATGCTAGGAAGAAGGAAACAGTTGTAGAAGGCTGACATTTGGGATTATGGCAAAATAGAAGCATGATTCATGAGCTTTAAAATGTTTTTGCCTGCTTTAGATCATATTTGGCATGCTTACTTAGATACGTCAGGCTTCACTTGGTACCAGCAGCAGTCACTCTTGTGCTCTGAAGACTGCCATGTAGTAATGTGTTATCTTTATATTTCTGGGTTATGTTTGCAAAATGTTAGGGACATCAGTCAGTTTAAGTATCTGAAGGAAACCATCTTTTTTAAATATAGAATTTCAATAAGAGGAAATTTAGGAAAATTACAAATATTACTAAGAATTATTATCTAAGGTGGGATATTAGATGGAAGAGGACTTATTTCAAGAAAAATGGCAGCATACATAGAAACACGTTTATATATGTGTGCACATATGTACAAAAATGCATATTGTATATCCATAAATGGCTGAAAATTTGTCTTATTTTTGACACTTTTTAATTTATTTTTTACATTCCAATCCCAGGTTCCCCTCTTTCCTCCCCTCTCACACTCCCCCAATTTCTCCCCATCTCCCATCTGCTCCTTGGAGAGGATAAGGTCTCCCCTAGGAAGTCTACTAAGTCTGCCACATCATCTCCTTGAGGCAGGACCAAGGAACCTCTCCATCCCACACACCCTTGTGTCTAGGTTAGCAAGGTATCTCTCCATGTAGAATGGGCTCCAATATGTCAGTTTGTGCATTACAGTTAGATTTTGGACCCACGGCCAGTGGCCTCATATATTGTTCCAGTCACACCATTGTCACCTATATTAAGGGAGTCTAGTTCTGTCTTATGCAGGTTCCCAATCTGTCAGACCTGAGTCAGTGAGCTCTCACTAGCTCGAGTCAGCTGATTCTGTGGGTTTTCCCATCATGGTCTTGACTTCTTTGTTCACATTATCACTACTTCTTCACATCAGTTGTGCTCCAGGAGCTTGGCCCAATGGTTAGTGGTGAAGTTTTGCATCTGCTTCCATCTATTTCTGGAAGGGGTTCTAACTTCTCTGGGATTGTGGATTGTATACTGGTTATCCTTTTTTACATTTAATTTCCCCTTATGAGTACATGCTATATTTGTCTTTCTGGGTCTGGGTTACCTCACTCAGGATGGTTATTTATAGTTTTGTTCATTTGCCTGTCATTGTTTCTTACTGCTGAATAGTACGTTGTGTAAATGTACCACATTTTCTTTATCCATTCTTCGGTTGAGGTTGTTTCCAAGATCTGACTATTATGACTGAATATATGACTATTATGAATAATGTTGCTATGAACATAGTTGATGTTTGCTTTGCTACTGAGTATATGGCCTATTTTTGAGAAGGTTCTATGAGGTGCTGAGAAAAAAGTATATTCTTTTAGGTTTCAGTGCAATGTTCTATAGATGTCTGTTAAGTCCACTTCATAACATCTGGTAGTTCCCTTATTTCTCTGTTAAGCTTCTGTCAGGCAAACTTGGCCAGTGGTGAGAGTGGGATGTTAAAGTCTCCCACTATTAATGTATGGAGCTTGATTTGTGATTTAAGCTTTAATAATTTTTCTTTTATAAATCCAGGAGCCCTTGTATTTGGGGCATAGATGTTCAGAATTGAGATTTCCTCTTGATGGGCTTTCCTGTGATGAATATGAAATGTCCTTTATCTTTTTTGATTGAATGTTTTTTGAAGTCTATTTTGCTATATGTTAGGATAGCTACACCAGCTTGTTTCTTAGGTCCATTTGATTGGAAATTTTTTTCCAATCCTTTACTATGAGATAATGTCTGTCTGTGAGGTTGAGGTGTGTTTCTTGTATGCAGCAGCAGGATGAATTTTGTTTTTATGTCCAATCTATTAGTTTGTGTTTTTATAGGTAAATTGAGACCATTTATATTAATGGATATTAATGAACAGTGATTGCTAGTTACTGTTATTTTTGCTTTTGTTGTTGGTGATGACATTGTGTGTTCAGTTCCCTTCTTTAGGATTTGCTGCTGTAAGCTCATCTATTGCCTATGTTCTTGTGGATGTAGTTGACTTCCTTGGGTTGGCCTTTTCCTTCTAGTACTTTCTGTAGGGCTAGGTTTGTGGATAGGTATTGTTGAAATTTGGATTTATTATGGAATATCTTGTTTTCTCTGTCTCTAGTGATTGAAAGATTTGCTGGGTAAAGTAGTCTGGGCTAACATCTGTGGTCTCTTAGTGTCTGCATATCATCTGCCTAGGGTCTTCTGGCTTTTATTGTTTCCATTGAGAAGTCAGGTGTAATTCTGATAGGTCTGCCTTTAGATGTTACCTGCCTTTCTCTGTTGCAGCTCTTAATATTCTTTATTCTGTGTGTTTTGATTATTATGTGTCAAGAGAGCTGTTTTTGTTTTTTGTTTTTGGTCCCGTCTATTTAGTGTTTTTGGAAACAGTCTATTTGGGAAAGTTTTCTTCTATGATTTTGTTGATTATATTTTCTGTGCCTTTGAGTTGGAGTTCTTCTCCTTATATCCCTATTATTTTTAGGTTTGGTCCCAGATTTCCTACATGTTTTGTGTTAAGGATTTGTTGGATTTAGAATTTTCTTTTTTTTCTAACTTTTTAAATTTGAATGAGAAACAGAATTGTTTTACATGATAATCCCAGTTCCCTTCTCCCTCCCATCCTCCCCTACCACCCCCCAACTAAAACCCTATCTAGCACATATCCTTTCTGCTCCCCCTGGATGGTGAGGCCTTCCTTAGGGTGTGATCAGAGTCTATTGTATCCTTTGGGACAGGGCCTAGGCCCACCCCCATGTGTCTTGGCTCAGGGAGTATTCCTCTATATGGAATGGGCTCCCAAAGTCCACACCTATGCTAGGGATAAGTACTGAACTACAGGAGGTCCCCTAGATTTCTGAGGTTTCCTTACTGAAAGCCATGTTCCTGGGGTCTGGATCAGTCCCATGCTGGTATTCCAGCTATCAGTCTGGGGAGCAAGAGTTCCCGGATGTTCAGGTCAGCTGTTTCTGTGGGTTTCACCAGCCTGGTATGGACCCCTTTGCTCTTCACTTATCCTTCTCTGCATCTGGGTTCCAGTTCAGTTCGGTGATTAGTTGTGGGTGTCTGCTTCTACTTCCACCAGCTGCTGGATGAAGGCTATAGGATGGCATATAAGTTAGTAATCAATCTCATTATCAGGGGAGTGCATTTAAGGTAGCCTCTCCTCTGTTGCTTAGATTGTTAGCTGGTATCATCTTTGTAGTGCTCCAGACATTTCCCTAGTGCCTGATTTCTCTGTAAACCAAAAATGTCTCCCTCTATTATGGTATTTCCATTCTTGTTATCATCTGTTCTACCTCTGACTCAACCTTTCTGCTCCCTCATGCCCTCTGCATCCCTCTTCTTCTCCTCTTCTGATTCTCCTAGCTCCCTCCCCCTTCTTCCCGTGCTCCCAATTTGTTCAGGAGATCTTGACCCTTTCCCCTTCTCCAGGGGGCCATGTATGTCTCTCTTAGAGTCCTCCTTGTTTATTAGCTTTTTTGGCAGTGTGGAATGTAGGCTGGTAATCCTTTACTCTATGTCTAAAACTCGCATATGAATGAGTACATACCATGTTTGTCTTTTTGTGATTAGCTTACCTTGCTCAGAATGGTTTCTTCTAGTTCCATCCATTTTCCTGCAAATTTCAAGATTCCATTGTTTTTTGTTCCGCTGAGTAGTACTCCATTGTGTAAATGTACCACATTTTCTCTATCCATTCTTTGGTTGAGGGGCATCTCGGCTGCTTCCAGTTTCTGGCTACTACAAATAGTGCTGCTATGAACATTGTTGAACAGATGTCCTTGTTGTATGAATGTGCTTCTTTTGGGTATATGCCTAAGAGTGGAATTGCTGGATCTTGTGGTAGACTGATTGCCATTTTCTTGAGGAGTCGCCATACTGATGTCCAAAGTGGCTGTACAAGTTGGCACTCTCACCAGTGTTCCCTTTTCTCCACATCCTCTCCAGCATGAACTGTCATTGGTGATTTGATTTTGGTCATTCTGACAGGAGTAAGATGGTATCTCAGAGTTGTTTTGATTTGTATTTCCCTGATGGCTAAGGATGTTGAACACTTTCTTATGTGTCTTTCAGCCATTTTAGATTCCTCTATTGAGAATTGTCTGTTTAGTTCTGTACCCCACTTTTTAATTGCATTGTTTGGTGTTTTGGAGACTAGCTTCTTGAGTTCTTTGTATATTTTGGAGATCAGCCCTCTGTCAGATGTGGGGTTGGTGAATATCTTTTCCCAGTCTGTGGGCTGTTGTTTTGTCTTGCTGACTGTGTCCTTTGCCTTACAGAAGTTTCTCAGTTTCAGGAGGTCCCATTTATCAATTGTTGATCTAAGTGTCTGTGCTACTGGTGTTATGTTCAGGAAGTGATCTCCTGTACCAATTAATTCAAGGGTATTTCCCACTTTGTCTTCTAATAGGTTCAGTGTAGCTGGATTTATGTTGAGGTCTTTGATCCATTTTGACTTAAGTTTTGTGCAAGGTGATAGGCTTGAGTCTATCTGCAGTCTTCTACATGTCCACAACCAGTTATGCCAGCACCATTTGTTGAAGATGTTCTCTTTGTTCTATCGTATAAATTTGGATTGTTTACCAAAAATCAGGTGTTCATAGGTATGCAGGTTAATATCAGGGTTTTCAACTCTATTCCATTGGTCTACCTGTCTATTTTTGTGCCAGTACCAAGCTATTTTCAGGACTATAGTCTGTAATAGAGCTTGAAGTCAGGGGTGGTGTTGCCTCCAGAAGTTCCTTTATTGTACAGGGTTGTTTTGGCTATCCTGGGTCTTTTGTTTCTCCATATAAAGTTGAGAATTGTTCTTTCAAGGTCTGTGAAGAATTGTGTTGGGATTTTGATGGGGATTGCATTGAATCTGTAGATTGCTTTTGGCAAGATTGCCATTTTTACTATGTTGATCCTACCTATCCAAGAGCATGGGAGATCTTTCTATTTTCTGGTATCTTCTTTAATTTCTTTCTTTAGAGACTCAAAATTCTTATGGTACATGTCTTTCACATTTTTTGGTTAGTGTTACCCCAAAGTATTTTATGTTGTTTGTAGCAATTGTAAAGGGTGATGTTTCTCTGATTTCTTTCTCCACCAATGTGTCATCAGTACATAGTAGGGCTACACATTTTTTTTGAGTTAATCTTGTATCCTGCCATTTTCCTGAAGGTGTTTATCAGCTGTAGGAGTTCTCTGGTAGAGTTTTTCGGGTCACTAAAGTAGACTATCATATCGTCTGCAAATAGTGAGAGTTTGACTTCTTCCTTTCTCATTTGTATCCCCTTCATCTCCTTTTGTTGTCTTATTGCTCTAGCTAGAATTTCAAAGACAATATTGAAGAGGTATGGAGAGAGTGGACAGCCTTGTCTTGTTCCCGATTTTAGAGGAATTGGATTGAGTTTCTCTCCATTAATTTGATTTTGGCTGTTGGCTTGCTGTATATTGCTTTTATTATGTTGAGGTATGTTCCTGTTATCCCTGATTTCTCCAAGATCTTTATTATGAAGGGGTGTTGGATTTTAAAATTTTCTTTGACCAATGAACCTATTTCCTCTATCATATTCTCAATGCCTGAACTTTCTCTTCCATCTCTTCTATTCTGTTGTTTATGCTTGCATTTGTGGTTCCTGATTGTTTACTCAGATTTTCCATTTCCAGAATTCCCCCAGTTTGTGTTTTCTTTATTACCTCTATTTCAGATTTCATGTCTTGCATCGTTTCCTTCACTTGTTTCATTGCCTTTTTTTGGGTTTTCTCTAAGGGATTTGTTGATTTCTTTCAATTTTTTTTGCTTGTCTTTTCCTCCATTTCTTTAAGGGAATTTTTCATTTCCTCTTTAAGGGCCTCAATTTCTTCCTCTAATCAGTATAGGTGGAGCTTGTGCTTCAGGGGGTCTCCCTTTCTCCAGTTGCTATAGTTGGTGGCTGTGGCTCCATTGACCACTCCTTCAGACACAAGCAGAATAGAGCCTCTGGTGAATGCTTCTCCTGGTGGAAGTGGGCCCAATGCTCAGGTGGTTGCTTCTTTGGTACAGGTGTAGCTACAGTTGTGGTGGGCCCTCCTCATATTGAAGGTGGGGCCACAGCTCTGATGATAGCTCCTCTAGGTGTAGGAGGGGCTGATGGTCCAGTGGTCTTGTCTATCTCATTACCATCTATTTTCTATCTATCCTCCGTCTGTCTGTCTGTCTGTCTGTCTGTCTGTCTGTCTGTCTGTCTGTCTGTCTTAGTTAGGGTTCTTATTGCTGTGAAAAGGCACCATGACCACAGCAACTCTTATAAAAGGAAACATTTAATTGTGGCTGGCATACAGTTTAAAAGTTTAGTCAAATATCATCATGGCAGTACATGGCAATGTGTAGAAAGACATGGTGCTGGAGAAGGAGCTGAGAGTTCTATATCTTGATCCACAGGCAACAGGAGCAACTGTGTGTAACACACTGAGCATAGCTTGAACAAAGGAGACCTCAGAGCCTACCCCCACAGTGACACACTTTTTCCAACAAGTCCACACCTACTGCAGCAAGGTCATACCTCCTAATAGTGCCACTCCCTTTGGGGCCATTTTCTTTCAGTCTATCTATCTAAGCGTGTTTATCTATCTATCTATCTATCTATCTATCTATCTATCTATCTATCTATCAACCTATCATCTCTGTCTCTATTAATATTCTATCTTTTGTCTTTTTTCTATCGTACAACTTGGGGTAGACAAGGTCACACAATCATAATATTTGTGGATGAAATAAGTCATTATTCTTTAAAGCTTTACCTTTTAACAGTCTATTAAAAGACAGCAGAACTTTGAAATGACATTCTAATCCTTTGTTTCTGTGTAACACAGTTGCAGAGGAGAGGTGAGTCTGAAAAGTGACTTCCTGCCAGCCAGTTCTTACTTAATCTTTAGCTCACATTGCCCATCCACTGACATCAGCACCAGTGTCCTCTGCTGCACAGCTGCATTGTACAAAAGGAGACCCCTTCTGAGAAAACAATGAATGGATCAAGATGGGCATTCAGTCTTCTTTGTCTGATCATCTTTCTTGATAAATTAATAGACCAAAGGTCACTCTTATGCTTCAGAAGATTCTGAATGTTACTGTGCCAGAGCTTTGTAAGAAAAAGGATATGGAGTCACAGACATACAAACCAGAAATGGTTCTTCAGTGTGCATATGTGTGTATGTGCATATGTGCTCACATTTTATAAGGTACAGGTGTAGCTGGTCGTGGAC
Source organism: Cricetulus griseus (assembly GCF_003668045.3). NCBI lineage: Eukaryota > Metazoa > Chordata > Mammalia > Rodentia > Cricetidae > Cricetulus > Cricetulus griseus. The sequence continues at coordinate 117,118,680 of NW_023276806.1, forward strand.
AGTAAGTCAAGTGAGCTCTGAAATGTCAAATAATCCTCTGTTCACCTACTTTGTAATTATGTTCTGTCCAAAAAAACAAAACAAAAACAAAAAACAACCCAAAACAAATACTCACCCAAAGGAATCTAACTCTTTCCATGCCTTCCACCTATTCTCCTTGCAACACTGGCCCAGATGACACCCTAAGCTGTTGAACCCTGTCCTTGCAGCATTATATCCCATAACCTTTCATTCCACTGAGGTCAGCATTTGCTTTTTAAATGGTACTTAATCTTAGGAACTACTGATTCAGTCCAGTTAGCTAGAGGTGAAAGGCTTTGTCTCTCTGAAATCCTTGTGAAAGAGGCCATCACTCAAAAAAGCAATTCTGAATCTTTTATAAAAAACTAAGCCAGGCAGTGGTGGCACATGCCTTTAATCCCAGCACTCAGGAGGCAGAGGCAGAGGCAGAGGCAGAGGCAGGAGGCAGGAGGCAGGAGGCAGGAGGCAGGAGGCAGGAGGCAGAGGCAGAGGCAGGCAGATTGCTGTGAGTTCCTGGCCAGTCTGGTCTGCAAAGCTACACAGAGAAACCTTGTTTGGAAAATCAAAAACAAAACAAAACAAAACAAGAAAACAAAACAAAAATTAAAACCAAACCAAAACAAAACCCTGCAAAACTAAAATATTAATGCCCTCACTGAGGTGGTTAAAGAGGATGCATCTTCCCCATAAAACCAGGAGTTTTTTCATTCTTTCATGATGGGGATCCTCTGAGTGGCCACTTCTGTGGGCATCTGGAAAGGTATGTTGTTCTGTTTACATTTGGAGATGGAAATATCATGTGACCAAATCTGTCTTCCTGTCTGAAAGCTTCAGGGCTGTCCCTATCTGAGATCTATTTCTCAGCCCTGATCCTCCATGCCTTCATTTGTGTGGTTAACTTACTTCCAGAAAAACAAAAAGATTCTGAGATGACACACACCCTCCTATTTCCCCTGATTTACAGCCTCTTGCATTTAAGGTTCAGAACATCTTATGTATGTGAGGGTTGTGGCTATGCAGAGACTTGTGATTAATTGCCTTTAGAATTCATCTAGGAATGATTTTTATTTTCTCTAAATTCTTCTAATTTTTCAAACCTTTTTAGTCTTGTTTCCCTAAAATATTTTTATATATTTATTTATTTTTGCTTTATGTGTATGGGTGTTTTGATTGAATGTAGGTATGTGAGTGTCTGATGAAGAGAGCCTCAGAGTGGATTTCCTTGGACTGGAATTACAGAGTTGTTTGCCACCGTCTGGGTGCTGCAACTCTTACCCAGATTCTCTGGAAGAGCAACAAGTGTTGTTAACTTTGAGCCGTTCTCCAGCTCTGCATTTCCTTTTCTGATGTAATTATTTCCTCCGTGAAGAAAGGAAATAGGGGCTTGGGCTTGGAAACAAGTGACTCCCAGCAGAATACTTTCCATCGAAGCCTAGAACTTAATAAAGCAAGAACTAGAAACACCTTTTTAAGACAAAATCTTGTTTATATGTATGTTTGTCTCTCTATGTGTATGTTACACATGAGTGAGTCCCTGTGGAGGACAGAAGAGGGTGTTGGATCTCCTGGAGCTGTAGGTTCCTGATAGGGTGGTAGGAACTTGGGTCCTCTGGAGAGCAGCAAATGCTCTTAGGCACTGAGCCATCTCTCAGGCCTGAAGAATCAAAATCTTTTATAACAATGATATGTTTTTTAATTCTTTGAGAATTTCTGTGGTGGTCTGAATGTGATTTCCTACAAAGGACTTGGGCATTTAAATAATTGGTCCCCAGCTGGTGGCTGTTTGAGGAGGATTTGCATGTCTTGCTGTAGGCCATATGTTAAGGCTGGTGGGCTTTGAGGTTTCAGAAGACTCACACCATTTCACATGAGCTCTCTCTGCTTCTTGTTTTTGGTTCAAGATGTGACGTTTTAGCTGCTGCTCTAGTCATCTGCTGCCTGCTACTACTGCTCTGTCATCATGGACTCTAGCCTTCTGGGACCATAAGCCCCAATAAACTCTTCTGTATGTTCCCTTGGTCATGGTCTCAGCAATAGGAAAGTAGATAATATTTCATATAATGAATTTTGATCATACCCACACCTCCAACTCCTCCCAGATCCACTCTCACCTCCTTACCCAACCAACTTTGGGTTTTCAACTTTTATGTTTGTTTGCTTTAAATTCACTGATTCCATTTGCGTTGCCCTGACTCACTTTCTCCTAGAAGCTATTAAATCCCAATAGCTCCTCAGCTAATGGTGTGATTCCATGTTCATCTCCTCACTTCCATGATGGAAGTTTGTCTGGCTTGAGTCAGAAAAGGGCATAGGATTGTGCAGGTCTTGTGCCTGCAGTCACAGTGACTGTGAGTTTATATGAGCATCTGCCCTAGTGTGTTTGGAAGACTATTTTCTTGAAGCCATCACCACCTCTGGATCTTACAGTCTTTCTGCCCTCTTCTGTGAAGTTCCCTGAGCCTTGCTGGGGAGAGGTGTGATATGTGCTCTGTTTAGGGATGAGCATGCCATAGTCTCTTATTTCCTGTATGTTGACCAAAAACTAAGAAAATTTAATGCCTGTTCTGCACACCCATTCAAAACTTGACAGAAATTAATGATTTAATTAATCATGAATTTGTGAGTATCTTTTCCATGCCAGTAACTATAGTAGGTGATGGTATAGTTAATGCTCCAAACTTATAGAATCACTGTAATTCACATTCCTCAGATAGGTAGGCTGGAGATAAGAAAGATATATTGTCCATATCTGGGCAGTAGTGGCTCGTGGCTTTAATCCCAGTACTTGGGAGGCAGAGGCAGGTAGATCTCTGAATTTGAGGCCAGCTTGGTCTACAGAATGAGTTCCAGGACAGTCTATACAGAAAAACCCTGTCTCCAAAAACCAATATATATATTGGTACTTTTTGTGTGTACTTGCCCAGATTTCATTCTACTTGTAAAATCTAGTACAAAGTTTCAACTAAAATAATATGCTACACAGTTAAACTATTTTATTATTAATAATAATAAAATTTATTCATTTATTTTAATCCCAACAGAAGTTTCCCCTCCCTCTCCTTCTCTCATTTCCTCCCCCTACCTCGATCAGAGCCCATCCCTAATGCTTTAGCTAGCTCTTGGGAACCTATACCTCATACTGGGTTGTCTTGCTCAGTCTTAATATAAGAGGAGGAGCTTACTTCTACCACAACTTGATATGCCATGCTTTGTTGACCCCACGGGAAGCCTGCCCCTTTCTGAACGGAAACAGAGGAGGTATGCAATTATATTTACTATTTCTTTTTAATACAAGGCTCCCTAGTCCATGAGTATACAAAAAAATTCATCTCTGTTTTGTTCATTACTGATCTGCAGCCCTTGACAGAGTCTACATATAGAAAAACGGCTAAAGTACATTTGTGAAACAAATCATGAATGACTAGCTATGTCTCTGAGAAATAGGTGTCATGTTGTATTTATTAGCTTAGTGATTATGGACATACCAAAAGCTCATTGAAGAACCTGTCAGGTAGAGTGCAGCAAAAAGACTTTCAGCATCAGTGGTTCCTAAACGTAGCCTGGAGGTGGGGTGATGTGCCCAGAGCAGATTCTGGAAGGACAGTAGATGGGATTGCTAGTTAGCAAACACTTTCCTTTTGACCTACATGGCAGTCATTTTCTAACAATGTCTGACAAAGAGCAGCCTTTTAACCTGTAGCTTTGTTTGAGAGAAAGAGTTGACTCATCTCTAAGTTCAGACTGCTACAACAATTTAAGTCATGTAGGAGGCACAGAAGTCCCTGTGCTTACAGATAGCACCAGGGAAACAGGAATGTTAAAAATGCAGGCTGTCTCTTTAAAAGAAGAGATGTATTACCCGTTTTCAGCCTGGAAGGGAATGAAGTAGTTAATAGCCTGGTGACCTTTGCACTATCTATATGACCAAGGCCACACCTGGCTCCCCTAGACTCATGTTTATCTCAGTCATCCTTCCCAGATCCTTGAGCATTGTTTCTCAATCAGTCTATAGAAGCCATATTTATGGAAAAGCTTACATTTACTTTACAAAGAGTTCCAATGTAACCATATCGTAAGCTTTGTTGTACACATGGGATTAAGATAATTAACACCAGGAAACTATTTTCTAAATTATACTGTGCTTAATATGCCTGAAATAAACTGCCTGGTGTCAGTCTCTTGAAATTTGAACCAACACTGGCTGCTGCCTCCTGTTGAACTGAGCTTCCTTCTTGCCTCAAGTGACTCTGACATTCTACTGGCTATGGAGTTTGGGAGGACCCCTTCCTCACAAAGTCATATAGTTTTTTTCCCCTCCAGGCATTTTCTGTGTAGTCTCAATGGTTTTTGGAGCCAGCTGTGGTTTCCTATACATTTATTCAAACTCCACTTTTAGGCTCGTTATCTTCATGAATCACAAACCTGAAGAACTCTTTTCATATCTGCAAAGTTCAGAGATAGATTTTATTTCCCTTTTAGCTTGGCTGCCAAGTTAAAGTCATGTGAAATAACTTTAAATATGTGTTAGCATGTCTATTTCACTATGTGCTAATCCTATTTTTTGCTAGATAATATAAATTGACCCAAATTATTATATATTTTTGAATAATTTATTTTATATACACAGGTGTTTTGCCTGCAAGTATGTCTATATGCAAGGATCAGATCCCCTGGAACAGGTGTTGCAGACAGCTGTGAGCTGTCATGTAGGTGCTGGGAATTTAACCCAGTCCTCTGGAAGAGCAAACAATGCTCTTAACCACTGAGCTATCTCTCCAGCCCTGTTTAATTTATTTATTTAGGTTGAGTTGTGGGTTAAAGTTTCATGCTGGAGAGGGATTAAGAATGTCAGTTTTTAGAGATTTCAGGTCAACTAAAACAACGAATACAGAGGTATTATTAGCCCATTCCAGGAGATTGTGCCCAGTAGGTAATCAGTATTGTAACTACATGATACAATGATTTTAATCAAGGATATCTGACTTTACTGTACCAAAACCTGTTTAGTCTTTATAAAATGACAGTTTAAAAAAGCTCTTTTGAATAATAGAAAGTTATGGTTCTAAACAATTAAGAGTAACATAAACATAAGACATGAATGGCCATTCAACAGAGACAGAAATTAAAGCTAAACATTAAGTATATCCATTAAAAAGAATTTGATAACCTACAAATACATAAATTATAATAGCATTTTGTTATCTTTCTGTTACTATGAAAACGGACCATGAGTGAAAGCATCATATAGAAGACATTTAATTTAACTTATGATTCCAGAGGGGTGAGAGTCTATTGTGGCAGGGGAGCATTGCAACAAGCTTCAGGCATGGCAGCCGGAGCATGAAGCAAATTGCTAAGATCAGCAGCAGAGAGATATGAAGAATGAAGCATAGAGAACAAGCTGGGAGTGACATGAGGCTTTTAATTTCAGAATGCTCCCTGATGTCACACTTCCTCCGGTAAGGCTGCACTGTAAACCTCCCCAAACAGCACCACCAACTGGGAACCAAGTGTTCAAATGCTTGAGGTTTTGAGGGGACAGGAATTTCTCAAATCACCTTAATGAAAATTTAACAGCATTGTATGTATTACTTCATTTAGGATTGGCTTGTAGAGAGAGGGTATTGTGTGGCAATGTTTTTCTGTTTTAAGTGGCAGACCAACATATTTAAACATTTGAGTTGAAGAACTAAGTTTTTACATAGATGACGGTGGATTTAGGAACTGCATTGTTGACAGTATGGTCAGGCTTAGGAGGAGAACTGAAGCAGGGACCATGGAGGAATGCTGCTTATTGTTTTGCTCCTCATAGCTTGCTCAGCTTACATTCGTTTGTAAAAAAACATCATTTCTTCATTGAATCTTGGGAATTTCACATCATGCACCCTAATTCTGCTCACCTCCAAGTCTCCCCATATCCTCTCCTCACCTCTGTAGTACGCCTTAAAATAAAATAAAAAAATCAAACTACACCTAAATAAGCAAGCAAACAAAAAGAAAACCAAAAGAATAACAACTCCCCCAAACAAAACAAACAAACAAAAAACTCTTGCTCTGTCACTCCTGCCTCTCCAATACTTCTTCATTCATACTGGTGGCATTGGGTGTTTCAATGTGTCTCACAGTATACCCTTTTGTCTAATCAGCTTTACCTGCAAATGTTCATTGCAAATGTTCATTGCAATGAACCATTGGTCTGGTTCAAGGCCTCTGGTTTCTGGCACACACTCATCACTGGATCCTCACTGAAACTCCTTTCATATATTCCATGGCGTCTCTGAGTCATGGAGATCCTGTGGGTATCATTCCACAGGACCAGTCTCTTCACGAGCTCCAGCAGGTTCTAGATGGGGTAGATGTTGGGGTGGGCCAACCCAAGGCCTTGCTATGGGCCTGGGTGGTAGCTGAGCTGGTCAGTCTGGGTCACTGGGGCCACCTCCCTCAGGTGAGGGGCAGAGCCAGCTCCTGGACTCCCAAGCAATCAGACTCAGTTCTTCCTTGCCTTTGGTTGGGGGGGAAGCTCTCTTGAGTGCAGGGCGGGGCAGCTCTTTTGCTGCAGCGTCCAGTGAGGGGCACAACCAACTATCCCAGGGCCAGCAAAGGGCATGGCCTACTCAGCATAGCCCTCTGATTTCATCACATATGCCTCCTATGCCCCCTCCCAGGAGACATGGGCTACAGACATCAACACAGACCCCAGCTTCAGCAGGACCATGGACCAGACATGGTCTTAGGCTGCATCTTGGCCCTGAATAACATTTTGGCTCTTTGCGGAAGCATAGACCACTCAGATCAGGATGGCTTTGGTGGTGCCCCAGACACCAACAAGGCCACATATTGTGGTCCCAACCCCGAGTTCCTGTGTAAACTTTGGTGGAAACACAGGCCTCAGACTTCAACACAGACCCTGGCTGTGGTAGGACCACAGACACAGACATGGTCCTTGACAGCAGCTGGGTCTGATTGTCACCATTTCGCCAGGTAGCAGTATAGTGGGAAATTACCAATGCAGAGTCAGGTAGAAATATAAGGGTATTTAATAGGGAAAAGCCTTACTTACAGAGCTGTCTAGCCAGCCGGTGGGTCAGCAGCCTGTACAGCAAGAAACAAAGAGAAACCGAAAGTGCAAACGCAGTCACACTACGTCACTCTGACCACGCCCTCACAAGCGTGGTCAGGCACACCTGTAGCCAGCCCCTAAGAAGGCGTGGCTACAGCTTCCCCTACATAGCAGTGCAGCCAATTACATCTGCAAGTGATGGCATGGCCCTCAGACACCAACACTACACCAGATCTCAGCATCCAACGGCCTTCAATGGTAACAGAAATCTTGGACATCAACACAGACCCCGGTTGCATTAGGGACACGGACTCAGACATGGTCCCCAGCCGTAGCCCTTGCCCAGATGTCACCATGACACCGGATAGCAGTAAATGCCACTTAGATCTTTATAGCTCTGTATACAGCATGGCTCCTGGGCACCAACATGGTCCCAAGTGGCCTATCAGACTCCAGGCAACCATATGGCCCTTGGTTGTAACAGGAGTCACAGACAATGACTCAGACCCTGGCTGCTGTAGGGCCACAGACCCAGACATGGCCCTCAATAGCAGCTTGGGCCTGGACAGCACCATGGTCCCCGGGTGGCAGCATAGACTACCCAGATCAGCGAGGTTCCAGTGGTGGCATGGCTCTTGGATACCTACATGACCACCAGTGGCAGCCCAGATACTGGGCATCCTTGTGGCCTTTAATGACAACATGGGCCATGGATGGCCACATAGACCCTGGCTGTGGTAGGACCATGGACCCAGACCTGGCCTTTGTCAGCCTGCATTCTTATATAACCCAGGTCCAGGTGCAGCATCACCCACAGTGGGCTGGGCCTTCTCATATCAATCACTAATTAAGAAAACCCATGACATACTTGCCTATAGCAAATTTTATAGAGGCATTTTCTCAACTGAGTCTCTCTTCCCAAATAACTCTAACTTGTGTCAAATTAACAATGAAGTAGCCAGCTTCTAACAGTAGCAGCCTTTAAGATATTCTAGGTGACTGGAAGGATTTTTAGAATAAGCAGATTGGCTCCAAGATGACAATGTTCATTTGCATTCAAATTTTTCTGCTCTGTTTGTATCTGAAGCCTCATTACAAAACAGTCATCCCGTCCGTGGCTCAGCACTGTGTCTCACTTTATTTAAAGCCAGATTATGAAGCTAATTGTCTCTGTACCTTCCACAACCCATTATTTATTCAAAAGTCCATTGACAATAATGAGTGAAATGGTAAGCTGGTGACCCGAAAGGGTTAATGTGCTTCCCCTTTGCTCAGCTTCTCTATCTTGCAGTCACTTAGGCACTTAAGGCATTTGAATCAGTGGATGCAAAATAATCATGCTTGACCCTGGTGCAGCAAGTACAGGCTTTTAAAACATGTCAAGACAGGGTTGTCTACTGACCCGTGGCATGCTCCAGAGTTAACTGTTTTATCCTAGCTATTCCTGCTCCATGAAGCAATGGAACTCAAAGCTGAGCCAGGAGTGGGGACTAGGGTCAAGGTCTAAACAGAACACACAATAAACTTTCAAAAATGCAAATCAGATTATACTCTACTTCCTTGGCATAACAAAAACCCCTTGAGGATGGGGGTCCTTCTTTGTTTGTGAGTGGTCATCTCCTGGTTGTCTTCACATGAACCTTCTATGTTTACATTTCATCTTACAAGGTATACTAGGCAGGGTACTTTAGGATCAGGCCAAGAGACTATATGTGTATTGCAAAAGAGGACTTACTAGAATCTCTTACATGATAGAGACTGGGCAGGACAACAATGGCCACCTGCATACTGGAGATGCTAGAGGCTGGTAGTTGCTCATTCTCAAACCTGACTGCTCTGGAGGTCCTAATATGATACTGAGGTACGGAAGATTCTTGGAGAGTCACTCTCAGCACCAGAAGGCCCAAGAAGCTGGAGTCCTATGTCAGTGAAGTATGGTGGATCATAGAATCAGTGGTGACAGAGAGAGCAGGAGGAACAGGAGGAGGAAGAACAGAGGCACACAGACACACATACAGACACACACACACACACACACACACAGAAACCCTCACAGAGTCAAGAGACACACAGAAACACAGACACAGACACAGACACAGACACAGACACACACACACACACACACACACACACACTCACACACAGACACACACACACACACACACACACACACACACACACACACACACACAGAGAGAGAGAGAGAGAGACACACAGATGCAGACATAGACACACATACACTCCAAAAGCAAGATAGGCAGGTGACCCACAGTGCTTTTCCTTCAGATCTTTTTATGTATGGGCCATCCTGGTGCTATTGACCACTCTGCGGGAAGATTCTCTCCCTTCAGCTAATCCTTCGTGGAAGTTCTTTCACAGACCTGCCTAGAGATGTGTCCTTTAGTTGGTTTAAGATCCTGTCAAGTTAATCCCATCACAATTAACCATTACAACATCAAATTGGAGTAAGGTCCACCCTAATAACTTTATTTTAAAGATTTGTTTATTTTAATGTTATGTGTATGAGTGTTTTGTCTGCACATATGTCTGTGCACCCTGTGAGGGCTTGTTGCTTGCAGAATTCAAAAGAGGGCTTTGGATCCCCTAGTACTGGAGTTGCAGATGGTTTTGAGCTGCCATGCAGGTGCTGGGAAAAGAACCCAGTTCCTTTGCAAGAACAGCAACTTCTCTTAACTGTGGAGCCATATCAGATGGCTAGCTGCTAGAGGCTAAGTTCCTAATAAGAAAAGACATAGTCTCATTTTAACTTATTTCTTCTGACTATCAAGTCCAAAGTCAGTGCTTGGGATGTTCCACCAAAGGCCTGCTTCACACAAGGCCTTCAAGATACATGCATTTCATGAGTGTTCATCATCCTCATGTGGCCACCCCGAGGACACAGCCACTCTCTCAGCAAACTATCAGGGAGACAGCTTATGACACCCACTGACATGTCTGTAGGGGTCATTTTAGTCCTTCACCCCAAGCTCTAAGGTAGTTGGAGCCAAGAAGTCTATTTCTGCTTCATTCCTTATTTAATTAAAGGGTTAATTTTAGCTTCCAGCTCTCAGGTCACACTGTCATTGAGGGAAGTCAGGGCAGGAACTCAAAGTAGGAATGTGGAGGCAGGAATGGATGCAGGGGCCAAGCAGGAATGCTGCCAACTGGCTTACTTGTTCATGTCCTCATGGGGAGGCTATTTCTACTGTCTCCCCATGCTGGAGTGGGAAGATTACTGCTGGCTGTCCCCAATGGAGATGACATTGCATGCCACACAGAGATGGCTTTTGCTGTGTGTCAGGAATAGAGGTCCCTCTTGGAGATACAGAAGCATCTACAGAGATCTTGAGGTGCCAGCCCTACAAAAAGGAAAGACAGGTGCTTGCCAGACCAAGGACTATCTCCAAAGCCTGGAGAGAACTCAAGAGAAGGATATATTAGACCTAGGAAGGTACAGGAGGGTAGACGGAAACTGGCAGAAGAGAGGGCTCCAAGTGAGTCTTGTCTTAGAAGCAGATGATCATGTTAAACCTTATTGGAAGGTTTATACACATGCATACATGCTGTGCTTTCTTGGTGATTTTAGAGCCACTTGACTGTTGTGATTTGAGTGAGAAATGCCCCAACCCAGGCTCATGTGTTAGACACTTGGTCTCCAGTTGTGGAAGGTATGGAACCTCTAGGAGGTGAAGCCTTGCTGGAAAAAGTGTATTACTAGGAGAAGGCTTTGTAGTTTTATAAGCTAACCACACTTCCTGTTCTCTCTATTTACTGACTGGTAGGCCAACCTCATATTCCTGCTGTCATGCATGCCTTCTCTGCCATAATGGACTGCATCCCCTCTGTGCAAGCTCAAACAAGACCTTAGTTTATTCTTGGTCAGCATGCTTCGTTGTGGCAACAGAAAAGGAACTAAGACAGAAATTGGTGCCAGAGAAGTGGGGTGTTCCTGTGACAGGCCCAACCATGCAACTTTCGTGCCTTTGAACCATTCTGTGGAAGAATTTTGTGCTTTGGGTTGGAAAAGCTGTTGAGTACTGTAGGTAGAACTTAATGGACTGTTCTTAGGCAAGCTTAGCAGTTAGTAATGCTGAGAGAAACTGGGGTGGTATATGCCCAACTCACAAGGTTTCCGAGTAACATAAGCACTGTTCAGACATGGGCTATGATCTGTTTGTGTGATGCTTTGGCTAAAATTCTGGCTATATTCTTCTTATGTCCTGAGAATTTAAGTGAGTCTGAATAAAACAAATGTGGAACAACTTCTTTGGTAGAGGAGATTTCAAGTACGGTAGTTTAAACATAATTGGCCTCCATATGCCTATAGGGAGTGGCACTATTAGGATGTGTGGCTTTATGGAGTAGGTATGGCCTTGTTGGAGGAAGTGTGTCACTGTGGGGGTGGGCTTTGCAGTTTCCTATGATCAAGCTATCTCCAGTAGAGACAGTTTACTTTCTGTTGTCTATGTATCAAGATGTACTAACTCTCAGCTCCTTCTCCAGCACCAAGTCTGCCTGCATGCTCCCACATCCAGCCAGGATGATAATGGAATAAACCTCAGAAACTGTAAGAGAGCAATTAAATGTTTTCATTTATAAAAGTCACTGTGGTTGTGGTGTCTCTTCATAGCAATTGAAACCCTAAGTAAGACATTAATATAGCCTAACATTGGCCAGGTGTGGTGACACACACATTTAATCCCAGCACTTGGGAAGCAAAGGACGTGGATTTCTCAGTTTGAGGCCAGCCTGGTTTACAAAGCGAGTTCCAGGACAGCCAGAGCTACACAGAGAAACCCTGTCTTGAAAACAACAACAACAACAAAAAAACCAGAAAACAAACAAACACACCAAAATAAGAGACAGCATAATATTGAGTCTGTAGCTGATTATTACAGATGACTCTTATGCAGGTTTATAACAAAAAAGAGCAATAAGTGGCACAGAAGGAAATGAAAAAGTACAGCTTAGAAAGGAAAAGAACAACAGGAAGCTTACAATTTTGGTGAAGGCAGGTACTGCAGAGGAGGCTGTAACAGTTTTTTAAATTTATTTTTATTTAAATTAGAAACAAGCCTGCTTCACATGTCAATCCCAACTCCCTTTCCCTCCTCCCTCGCCCCCCATCAACTCCCCACCCCCATCTGCCCTCCAATACCCAGGGAGGGTGAGGCCCTCCATGGGGATCCCCAAAGTCTGTCATATCATCTGGGGCAGGGCCTAGGCCCTCCCAAATGTGTCCAGGCTGAGAGAGCATCCCTCCATGTGGGATGAACTCCCCAAGTCCATTCGTAGGCCAGGGATAAATACTGATCTACTACCAGAGGCCCTATAGATTGCTGAGGCCACCTCACTGACACCCACGTTCAGAGGGTCTGGATCAATGCCATCCTGTCCTCTCCAGACATCAGTCTGGGGTCCCTGAGCTCCCCGTTGTTCAGGTCAGCTGTTTCTGTGGGTTTCACCAGCCAAGTCTTGACCCCTCTGCTCTTCACTCATCCCTCTCTGCAACTGGGTTCTAGGAGTTCAATTCAGCGTTTAGCTGTGGGTGTCTGCCTCTGCTTCCATCAGCCACTGGATGAAGGCTATTGGATGGCATATAAGGTAGTCATCAATTTCATTATGGGAAGGGCATTTAGGCTATTGCTTAGATTGCCAGTTGGTGTCATTCCTGTAGCTCTCTGGAAATCTCCCTAGTGCCAGATCTCTCCTCAAACCTATAATGGCTCCCTCTATTATGGTATCTCTCATCCTGCTCTCTTCTATTCCCCCCCCCCCACTCAACCTTCCTGCTCTCCTATTTCCTCTTCTCTCCCCCTTCTCCCTCTGTCTTTCTCCCAGTTCCCTCTCACATCTCCCCATGCTCCCAATTCCCTCAGGAGATTCTGTCCCTTTCCCCTTCTCTGGGGTACCATGCATGTCTCTCTTAGGGTACTCCCTGTTTCCCAGTCTCTCTGGCGGTGTGGATTGTAGGCAATCCCCTGATCCATGTCTAAAACCCATATATGAGTGAGTACATAACATATTTGTCTTTTTGTGATTGGGTTACCTCACTCAGGATGGTTTCTTCTAGTGCCATCCATTTGCCTGCAAATTTTAAGATTCCATTGTTTTTTTTCTGATGAGTAATACTCCATTGTGTAAGTGTACCACATTTTCTCTATCCATTCTTCTATCCATAGATGCCCATAGTTGAGGGGCATCTATGTTGCTCCCAGGTTCTGGCTATTACAAATAATGCTGCTATGAACATAGTTGAACAGATGTCTTTGTTGTATGAATGTGCAGCTTTTGGGTATATGAGGCTGTAATTGTTAACGAGATTAGTGCTGTAAAGAGATGCTTGTAACTCTGCACTGCAACTCTAGGAAAGAGGACAAGACCATGAAAGCTAACCCTCCAATTTTGAAGGAGGAAAGCTTAAGGAGTTTTTTATTCTTTGAAAGAAAGTATCTAGGGAAAATTTTCACCAGCTCCAACACACAGAAGCTGTTGCAACTGTGGTCCAAGATGACCAGATTCCATCTTAAGCTGGCAACAGAATTTGGCAGTTAGCCACATGGTTCTAGTTTTGGAGGTATCTTAGTTAGGGTTTCCGTAACTGTGATAAAACACCATTATCAAAAACAACTTGGGGGAGTGTCTTAGTTAGGGTGTTTATTGCTGTGAAGAGACACCATGACCATGGCAACTCTTATAAAGAGAACATTTAATTGGGTTGATTGTTTATAGTTTCAGAGGTTTAGTCTATTATCATTATGGTGGGGAGCATGGTGGCATACAGGCAGACATGGTGCTGGCTACATCTTGATCAGTAAACAACAGGAAGTAGACTGTGACACTGGCTGGTATCTTGAGCATGGAAAACCTCAAAGCCTGCCCCCATAGTGACAGACTTCCTACAAAAAGGCCATACTTACTCCAACAAAGCTACACCTCCTAATAGTGCCACTCCCTATAAGCTTATGGGGCCAATTATATTCAAACTACCAGAGGGAGGAAAGAGCTTATTTTAGCTCACAACTGTCAGGTTACACTCTTATCACTGAGGAAACTCAGGGCAGGAACTCAAAGTAGGAACCTGGAGGCAGGAGATGATGCAGAGGCCACGGAGGAGTGCTGCCAACCAACTTGCTTGCTTATGACTCACTCAGCCTGCTTTCTCATATCACCTAAGACCAACAGCCCAGGGTTGACACTGCCCACAGTGAGCTGTGCCCTTCTACATAAATCAAGAAAATGTACCACAAGCTTTCCCACATTTTATATAAGCATTTTCTAATTGAGGTTCTCATTTTCAAATTGGCTCTAGCTTGTGTCAAGTTGACACAAAACTAACCAGCACAGGAGACAAGGATGATGCATGATTGAGGAGTTCATGGATGTTTTCCTCCATAGCTCAGAATCGTGAAGGCCATGCGACATGTGGCAGGGTAGGAGTTTCTATGAGGAGGCCCTGGGAGACCATTGTATGAAGCTGTGATGCTTGGGTTTTGGTGGAGATCCCAAGATGCTGAAGATGCCAGAGCCATGAGACATCTGCCAAGAAGAGCTGCATAGAGGGAGTGGAACAATCCTAAGATAGGGATGTGTGTTGCACACAGCAGGACTCGAGGGGAAAAACTTCTAAACTCTTTGAAACTGAAGTCCTGGGTATGCGACATGGAGCCACAGGACTTGGTATTTGCCCTGTTGGGTTTTGCTCTTGCTTTGGTCCAATATTTGTTTATAATACCTCTATTTCTCTTGTTTGGAAGGGGAAAGTGTATTATGTGCCATTGTGCTTTGGAAGTGCATAATTAAAAATATTCACAAGGATTATAGTTAAGAGGTTGTTTTGAATTTCAGAAGACAGTTTTGAGAATATTGAAAGCTTTGCAGACTTAGAATACATGCATTTTACATTGTAAGATGACCATGAGCCTAAGGGGTCCAGGGACTCAATGTGGAGGTTTGAGTGAGTCCCCATAGCATCATGGATTAGAATACTTTGTCCCCAGTTGGTGGGACTGCTTGAGGGATGTGGAGCCTTTGGAATGTGGAGCCCCAGTAGAAGTGTCACTGGGGATGGGCTTTGGAGTTTGGTAACCTGACTCCACTTCCTGTTCTCTCTTTGCTTGCCACGTGTGGATGGAATATGACCTTTTCTGCTTCATAATTAACAGGCCAGCCTCACATTCCTACCACCGTGTCTTCCCAGCCATGATGGACTGTGTCCTCTCTGGAGCTGTAACTCAAAATAAGCGTTCCCCCTCTAAGTTGCTTTTGATTGTGTTCAGGAACACATTCGAAATCAAAGTTAACCTCACCACCTTTCCACACCTCTCTTTCTTAATTGCACTTGCTGAGTTGGGTCCAGTTTGTCAGCATTATTGGTCTAGGTTTGGCTTGGGTAGAAACTGAGTGCTCCACACATAAGAAAGGATAAAGAGAGGGTATGTGGGTTAGGACAGCTGATCTGCCCCAGATGGTAATTCCAGACCACATAGAGTTATTTCAAGTTAAAAGACAAAATTAAATAACTTTACACATTCAATTCTCAGTTTTGATAGCCGTATTTCAAGTGCTGAGTAGCTACATGAGACTAGCTGCATCCACACTGGATAGCTCAAATAATGGTACCCACCTAGGACAGCTCAGGTAGCTGGCTTTGCTTCTGCTTCTCTCTGACCCTTTTGCTCCTTGGGCACAAGTTATTCCCAGGTATGATGAACTGATCAAAACTTGATTTTCCAGAAGCTGTCAAGACACTGACTTCAGAATTCATCTGCCTTATAATGGGTAGAACTTACCATATTACAGAATAAAACTCTCCAGTGGACTTAACTCACGTCCATAACTGAGGCTTCAATGGCATTCAGAAAGGTCCCGGGAGGTAAGGGAGGCTGTTGGAGGCATTTACTGTTTCATCTTAAACACTCTGCTCTCTTCTTGAGGGCCATAAGTCTCCTCTCACAGATCAGATGATGCTAAGAGATCTGACCTCATGGAAGCATAACACATGGATCAATTTTCCTTGGCATGTCCTCAACACATGCTCTGCCAGATATGTGCAGCTGAGGAAGTACTCCATCCCTTTCCAGGCTCATCCTGTCTACTGTAAGTTGGAGTATTTATTATTATTTTGTTGTATTTATGTGTATTCAGAACTTACTATATAATACACATATTAAGGTTAGTTTTCTTTCAGTAGTTTTTCCCTGTGAAAGAAATTTAGTTTCTGGTAAGCTACCGGAGGAAGAGTTTTAAAGGTGTGGGATGCAGTGTGAGAGGGACAGAGCCTCTCTGTAGGACTCTTAAGATGTGTCCCCCAGAAAGATGTCAGATGTCAACATGATATGCCATTCAGGTTGATCTAAAAGGAAGCACAAAAGGAGGCCCTGCTGGTCTCTTGTGTTCCTCCTCCCTAGCTGGGGTGCTGGTGGATTCTCATTTCATCATTACCCCAGGCTCTTTTTCATGAACAGAAGTTTCACTTTGTAAAGAAAGAATGACTTTTGGAAGTCTGGAAAAAAGTTAGCCAAGGTGAAAGCAAGAGGTGGGTCCAGTCTGGATCAGATTGAATTATCTGGGTGTGGCTCTGCACCTTTTGCCCTGGGAGCAATCTATCAATTACTCATTCTGGATCAGCCTACTGCCTCTACAGTAGAGGAAGCTGGGGGTGATAGGACAAGTGAAGATTGACTATCTGTTTACTGAAGACCATGACACTCGAGGGAAAAAATTGCTTTTATCTTCTTTTTTACAGATCTAGGAATCAAACTCAGGGCTTAATCCATGCTAGGCAAGTGCTCTACTACTGAATTACGTCCTTGGCCCTACTTTTAAGTTATATATTTCTTGATTAATTACCAAAAGCAAAGGGAATCTCCAGAAGAAAGATTTCTAATCCAGGTACTTAAAGAGAAACTTTAAGTGTGTGTGTGTGTGTGTGTGTGTGTGTGTGTGTGTGTGTGTGTGTGTGTGTTTATTTCTGTGACAAAACACTATGACCAAAGGAGTTTAGGGAGGAAAGGGTTTATTTGGCTTACACTTCCAGGTAAAATTTCATCACTGAGGAAAGTCAGGGCAGGAACTCAGCAGGGCGGGGACATAGAGGCAGGAACTGAAAAAGAGGCCGTGGAGACACTAATACTAGCTTTTCCCCATTGCTCAGCCTGCTTTCTTATACAGTCAGGACCACCTGCCCAGGGGCAGCACCACCCATAACGGACTAGACCTTCCCACATTAATCACTAATTTAGAAAATGCCCTGCAGGCTTTCTTATAGGCCAATCTTATGGAGGCATTTTCTCAATTGTGGATCGTTCTTCCTAGATGACTCCATTTGTGTCAGGTTGACAAAGACGTAACTAGCACAGTGTGTATGAATGCATGTGCATGTGTTTGTGGAGGCCAGAAGTCAACTGGGGCTGTTGTTTCTCAGTATCAAGTGTTTTCTGAGTCAGGGTGGCTTGCTAGGTAGGAACTCATTAGTTCAGAGTGCCCCAGGGATCTGCCTGTCTCTGCTTCCCAATTTTGGGACTACAAGTATGTGTCACTGTGCCCTGCTTTTCCATGTGGGTCCTGGGTATCCAACTTAGGTCTTTATATTCATACCAGAAATCCTGTACCCACTGAACTAGCCCTTTAACTCAAAGCTTGGCTTTTGTGGGGACTATCCCACTGATGTAAAAACGACATTCATTTTTGAGACTTTGTTGTTTATGGTCATCAATGATGCCCCAAGTTACAAGTGACGATGAGTAGTGTTAAAAATAGAAGTTTGTCACATGACACCAAAACCTCAAAAAAATCTCCCAAAATGAGGATGCATGCAATGTATTCCACAAGATAATTGCTTTAGCTGTGTTTTTTTCATAATGTATTTTTAAATTTGAAAAACAGATGGGTAGCCAATTGAAAGAGATTTGTGTGCTATTGTTAGATTTGTTTTTCTACTTGATAGCAATTTACTCCGAAATTCAAGGAGACTTAAACTGAAGCTTCCAGAGACCCAGAAACCATAATAACCAGGGTGGAATTCCTTTCTGAAGGTTGTACAGTAGTGTGATGTGATGTTATTTTGGTAAACTGTAATTATTTAATGTGGGGCTTCTGTTATTTAATGGGTTTTTTTCTGGTCCTCTTTTCTTTCCTTCTGTCTGTCTTTTTATACTTCTTCTCCTTTCATTTCCTCCTTCCTTCTTTCTTTTCCTCTAAGGATCCTCTGATTTACTCCCTATTATGTAATTTATAGCTAATTACAATAAATTGCACATAATATTTCACACCTGGAACCAGTTACTAAGAAGACAGTGGGTAGAAAATGTAGGGAAGTCTGTTCTTATGGGCCTTAGATTCTTGTGTGTGTGTGTGTGTGTGTGTGTGTGTGTGTGTATTCATGTGGATATGCTCATGTGTGTGTCCATGTTATAGCATGTACACATGCATTTGTGTAAACTAGTATGCAGATCAATGTCACATGTTCCCTCAGTCTCTCTCTGTCTTAGTTTGAGACAGGGTCTCTCACTAAACTCAGACTCACTGATTCAGTTACACTGGCTGGTCAGTGAGCTTCTGAACACCCTCCCACCCCAACTCCTTAGTAGAATTACAGGCACACACTGCTTGGCTTTGAAACAGATGCTGTGGATCTGAACTTAGATCCTCATGCTTTTCTGTAGCAAGCACTGAACAGGTGAAGAGTCTCCTGAGCCTCAGGGACTCAGATTCTTGAAAGAAACCTCTGGATCTGTTGGGACCTCTCTTGATGCATTTAGGAAGATTTTCCATAAGCTGGATGGGTGACTCTAGTCTCTTTCCCCTTTATGCATACATTAAAAAAGCCACTTCCTTTTCATTAATGAATTCCAGGAAGCTTATTGCTTAAGCTCAGAAAACCCTAGCCTGGAGATGACAGGTCTGGGGAAATGTCTGCACCTAAAATTACCCATCTTAGTGGAAACTCATCTGAAAAACAAAAGCCTATGGTTAAGTCAGTAAAAAGAATGAAACTAAAACTATTTTCCTTCTCACTCTCTCTCTTTACAGCCTTGATGGATTGTCTGTGTCACCATTTCTGGTGTGATGTTTATGAGAATGCCACCCAGCCACCACTGACTCATCTTGTTGATTGGGTTCTGAAGTTTGCATCCCTCTGCTGTAAGGAACAATAGACCCTGATTCACTATGCATCCTGAGAAAAGCCATTCATTCTCCTTTCTATGCTTTGTGTGGCTTTTGAAATACTGAGTATAAACTGTCCAGCTTTTGGCCCTGATGCTAACAAATCAGGTGTCTGGATTCAAAATGCAAGCTCTGTCAGTGAGATACACTCTACATAAACCTAACACTTTTGTGAAGGGGTAATAAGAACCAGGTGAGTATAAAACAATTGGTTTTCAGTGGTTCACTTGGTTCCACATATTTTTGAATTCCCTCCTCTATGTCTTTTTATGCTGTAGTTTGCTGAACTGTATGTAGTGATTTAGACTGAGAATAAACTGAGCTGGGAAGATTATAATAAATGATACCATATGGGGGCCCACTTGCTGGCTGGGAGTGTTTTAACTTCCCATTCTTAGTTTTCCCTTTTCCTACTATTAAATGGAGACAAGCTATTCTTTGAATAATGTAGACTCAGTGTACACCATTGCACTTCTATATGTGTTCTTAAGTGTGGTTTTCCTTCCTTACTCTCTTCCTGTGAGACTTGTTTGCTTAGAGGCAGTGTGCTGGCTAGTTTATGTCAACTTGACACAAGCTAGAGTCATTTGAAAAGAGGGAGTGGTGACAGAATTTCTGTCACTCCTGGTCCCATAGCCCTTAGTCCAAAATAAACACACAGAGACTTATATTAATTATAAACTGTTTGGTAAATGGTTCAGGCTTCTTATTGGCTAGCTCTCTCTTAATTATTATCCCATTTCTATCAAACTATGTATTTCCATAAGGCTGTGGCTTATCTGTAATTCTTCGGCATGTTACTCCTTTGGTGGCTATATGTTGTCTCCCTCGAGATTCATTCTGCCTTCCTCTTGCCAGCATTCTCCTAATCTGGTAGCCCCACCTATACTTCCTGACTGACCACTGGCCAATCAGCATTTATTCATCAACCAATATCCACAGCATACAGAAGGACATCCTCCATCAAGGGAGTCCCAATTAAGAAAATGCTTCCAAGTATAACCAGCCTACAATCCACAACCCCAGAAGAGCTAGATCCCTCTTCCAGAAACAGATAGAAACAGATGTAGAGATTTATAACTAACCATTGGGTTGAGCTCCCGGAGTACAATCAAAGTGAGGGAGGAGCAATATTATGAACAAAGGAGTCAAGACCATGATGGGGAAACCCACAGATCATCTGACCAGAAGTAGGAAGAGATCACTGACTCTGCACTGTCAACTGGGGAACCAGCACAGGACTGAACTAGGACCCCTGAATGCAGGTGATAATAGTGAGGCTTAGGCAGTATATGAGGCCACTGGCAGTGGGACCAAGATCTAACTATAATGCATAACGTGACTTTGTGGAGTCCATTCTCTATGGAGAGACAACTTGATCAGCCCAGACATAGCAGGGGTGCCTTGGTCCTGCCTCAACAAGGTGATGGGACAGACTTAGTTGATGTCCTAGGGGAGGCCTTATCTTCTCTGAGGAGCAGATGAGAGGTGGGATGGAGGGAAGGAGGAGAGAGCAGAAGGAAAGGAGGGAGGGGAAACTGGAATTGGAATGTAAAATATAAAAAAGGAGAAAAAACAAGCACAGGGAGAGAGAGAGAGAGAGAGAGAGAGAGAGAGAGAGAGAGAGAGAGAGAGAAAAGAAAAGAAAATGATTTTATAAGATCAGGTTGTAAGCTGGGGAACCAGCATAAGACTGAACCAGGCCCCCTGAATGTGGGTGTCAGTTGGAGGTCTTGGGCAGTCTAGCAGTGGGACCTGGGGCCTCTAGCAGTGGAACCAATATTTAACCTTAGTGCACAAATGGGATTTGGGAACCCATTCCCTATTTAGGGCTACTCTGTCAGCCTAGATACATGGCAGAGGGCCTAGGTCCTGCCCCAAATGATGTGACAGACTTTGATGATCCCCCATGGGAGGCCTTACCCTCCCTGAGGAGTGGATAGGAAGTGGGATGGGGAGGCTGGCAGCGGGAAATGGGAGGATGGGAGGGAGAGGGAACTGGAATTGGTATGTAAAAATAAGATTGTTTTTAATTTAAATAAAAATTAACTTTAAAAAGATCAGGTTGAAGGCAGATCTATTTAGGGCATTTTCTTAATTAGTGATTGATGTGGAAGGGCCCTGCCCATTGTGGGCGGTGCTGTCCCTGGCCTGGTGGACTTGGGTTCTATAAGAAAGCAGGCTGAGCAAGCCAGTAAGCAGCACCCCTCCATGGCCTCTGCATTAGCTCCTGCCTCCAAGTTCTTGCCTGTTTGAGTTCCTTACCTGACTTCCTTCAATGATGAACAGTGATGTGGAAGTCTAAGTCAGATAAACCCTTTCTTCCCCAAGTTGGTTTTGGTTATAGTGTTTCATTGCAGTAATAGAAATCCCGACTAAGAGAAGTAGTTATGAGAAACTGGATTTGGTGATGGTGTATGTCTAAAAATCTAGCTTCAGAGTGAGAAGTGGTAGTAATATTTAGTTACTATATACTTTTGGTTAAGAAAAGTATATAGTACTTTTATTACCATTTCTTCCCTTTCCAAACTTTTATTCAAATTTTAATGAGGCTTGGTTGAGTATCATTATAAACATATATAATTAAATGTCATTACAGTATTTTCAGATTATAGTATGCTGTTTTATGTACTATTCAAGGTAATATACTTGGAAATAAAAATTACATCAATAATAATATTATGATAATCATAACTAATAGATGGCACCCACTGACTAATTTCTAAACTTACTTTGTGTGTACATGCGATTGTCCTCATTCTAGTGTACATCCCATGGTTCTCATATGCAGGACAGAGAGCAATCTCCTGGAGTCAGTTTTCTCCTTCTTCCATGAATGTCCTAGGGATTGAACTCTGAGCTCTGCCAGGCTTAGAGGCAGACACCTTTACCCACAAAGCACCCTGCTCCCACCACACTTACTTTTTATCAGGCATTTTACATAATTTATTTATGTATCTACTGTGAGTTCTCAATCAGGAGCACAGTGTCCTGATCACAAATGCTGTGTAGTGAGTGCTAATGGAACAAATTTGTGCACACAGTAGTAGTATCAGTTCTAATAGGTCTTAGTATTAAAAGCCTGTAGTCAGATATAGGGGTAAATGCTGAAAGATCAGAGAGGCAAAGGAGCAAGCCATAGCCACACCTTACCATGTCAACTTCCCAGCCTAAAAGAGAGTGGTCTCCTGTCTCCTCCTGCCTTATATTCCTCTCTCCACCAAGCCATATCACTTTCTGTCTGTCTGTACAGACCTCCAGACCTCTATGGTTAGCTAGTGGCTAGTTCTGCTTTCTGGTCTTCAGGCAAGCCTTATTTGTTAGAGCACAAACAAGGTATCACCACACACAGTTCAGGGATTACTTCCTCTATTCCACTCCTTCCATTTAAACTTGAAGCTTCTTTTTGGTAGATGAATGAGTTCAAGGAGATGGCTGGTCCCTGGCTTCAGACAGGGTGTTTATGAAGCCCATGGGAAGATACCAGAAGACAGAGAGAATAAGAAAGACTTTAATAAAAAGAGGAGACATGGGAGTTAAACAAAGTGAGGGGTTTGACTGGGAGGGAGAGATGGGATGGGCAGATTTTTATATCAACAATCAGTAATATATGCTGATTCCTCATGGCATGAGGGTGGAGACAGGGCAGTTCATGGAGGTACTGACTGAACAGCAGAGGAGGAGTGAGCTGGGAGAAGAAAGGAACAACACAGCTTCTGGCTGAGGCTGGAGAGGGAGACATCCTTTGTGTGGGCTTTACAGTTTCATGACCTCAGACTTTTCTTCTGTGGTTTTTTGTTTCATAGGTTGGTGAACAGAGATTTTTGTATCTGCTTTTCTGATGGAACTAATTCTGCTATATATATTTCCCCCAGGTGGTGTGTGTGTGTGTGTGTGTCACACAAATAGTGCTATGTATGAGTACATGGTCTTGTTATGTTACTAAGACTGTCTGGAAATTCACCATCTTCCTGTCTTAGCTTTATGAATGGTAGCACTCATAAATGTATGGAATGTAGCACTTAAGATTTACAAATTTTGAAGATCAGGAAAATTCCATGACTATAGAAGTTGATGGGTGATATTTAGGAGTGGGATAGAGTATAAAATAGGCACTGGTGATAAAGAGATAATAAAAATGAATAAAGAACTTTCCATACTCTTAATAGACCTTAAACATTAGAATGCAGTTGGTAAATGCTAGCCATAGAAACAGAAGGACATGAGTTCAGATCACAGCACCTGTATGTTTGATGATACACAGCCAAAACCCTAACACTGGGAATGCAGAGACAGGCAGATCCTAGGACTTATGGGATAGCCAGCTTAGGCTAGAGGTGAGCTCTAGGCTCAATGAAAACCATTTTCTCTACAAACAAGGTGGGGGACTAAGGAAGACACCCCACATCAACCTCTGGCCTCTTCATGTACACGAATGTCATTCTGTGCAAATGTGTATATATGAACACACACACAATCATAATACTAAGGCACAAGCTAATTTAGAATGCAGAGGTTGGTCTGAGAAGATAGCTTAGCTGGTGAAAGTGTTTGTTGCCAAGACTGATGATGAGTTCAGTTCCAGGGAGTCACATGGAAGGAGAGAACTGACCCCCCTAAGCTGTCCTCTGACCTTCACATTCATGGTGTGTCACATGGATCCACACACATATGCACAAATAAATAAGTAAATGTAATAGAGTACATGATAAGAAAAAAAATAAAACCACCCAAAAATGGCTTCGAAAACTTCTTCTGTAAGTTTTTCTTTTATTTGTATTTATAGATATTTTCAAATGTCATTTAAAATCTTAAAATCTTCAATGAACTTATCTCCAATCAAGCATGTGTACATTTGGATGGTCATGGCTACATCTGTCAAGATACTGAAATACTTTGATATTCATCATGAAGGTTGAATTCATAATTTATTCTAGTCTTAAAGATACAGATGAATGGAATGAACACCCTTTTATCTTATCAACTGGCTAGTGTTGAATTAGGATGAGCAGCAGATTAATTGTGGGCTTAAAGGCTATTTATTCTTTTTAAGGTTTTTTATGCACATTTCCAAAAGGCATTCTGGCTATTTGCGACCACTTATATGACTATAAGAAGCACATGAGTTATACAGCATTCCAGACTCAAAGATTGTTTTGGCAGGTTTAAAAATTAACTTGGTAGAAAAAATGGTGTCTCCTTTTTAAAATGACATTCCATTATTTTTGGGAAGGTTCATGTCATCATGTCTTTTCTGGTTGCTTGAACTCCTTATTTTTTTTAATTGCCTATTTTATTCTGATTTTTTTTTCTGTTTGAGTGATTTCATTTAGTTGAGTCTTGAATACTTGAAATATTAGCTGTCAAATCTATCTATCTATCTATCTATCTATCTATCTATCTATCTATCTATCTGTCTGTCTATCTATCTGTCCATCCATCTATATTTAAAATTTAAAACATCCCATGTCTTAGTGTTTCTACTGCTAAAACAGTCTGACCAAAAGCAACTTGGGAGGGAGAGGGTTTTTATTTTAGCTTACAGTTCCACATCAAAGTGCAAAATTGAAGAGACTCAGAGCCGGAACTCAAGCAGGGCAAGAACATGGAGGCAGGGAATGAGGCAGAGGCCATGAAGAAGTGTTGCTTACTGGCTTCTCATGGCTTGCACTGCCTGGACCATACAGGATTACCTGCCTGGGTGGTGGGCTCCACCCACAGTAAGCTGTGCCCTTCCACATCAATCATGATCAATCAAGAAAACACACTACAGGCTTGCCCACAGTCCAATCTGGTGGGGGCATTTTCTCAATTGAGGTTCCCTCAAGTTGACATACAACTAGCTAGGACAACTTGTTTAGCCAATCTCATTTATTTATTTATTTATTTATTTATTTATTTATTTATTTATTTATTTAGCTTTTTCAAGACAGGGTTTCTCCGTGGCTTTGGAGGCTGTCCTGGAACTAGCTCTTGTAGACCAGGCTGGTCTCCAACTCACAGAGATCCACCTGCCTCTGCCTCCCGAGTGCTGGGATTAAAGGCGTGCGCCACCACCGCCCGGTTTATTTATTTATATTTTAAAATTATAATTTCACATGCCAATCCCTTCTCCCTCTCCCCCCTACCCCAGCTCCCCACCATGACCCTCCCCCCTCCACTCCCCATAGAGGGTAGGGCCCTCCATGGGGGCTCCACAAATTCCACAACATCATCCTGGGCCAGGCCTAGACCCTTCCTCATATGTCCAGGCCGAGAGTGCGTCCCTTCACATGGGATGGGCTCTCAAAGTCCCTTCTTACATCAGGGAAAAATACTAATCCACTACCAGAGGCCCCATAAGGTGCCGAGGCCTCCTCGTTGACATCCATGTTCAGGGGTCTGGATCAGTCCCGTGATGGCCTCCCAGAAAGAAGACTGGGGGCCATGTGTTTCCCCTTGTTCAGGTCAGCTGTTTATGTGGGATTCACCAGCCTTGTCCTGACCCCCTTGATCTTCATTTTGCCCTCTATGCAACTGGGTTCCAGAGTTGAGTTCAGTGTATAGCTGTGGGTGTCTGCCTCTGCTTCCATCAGCCACTGAATGAGGGCTCTAGGATGGCATATAAAGTAGTCATCGGTCTCATTATAGGGGAAGGGCATTTAGGGTAGCCTCTCCACCATTGCCTAGATTGTCATTTGGTGTCATCCTTGCAGATCTCTGGCAATGTCCCTAGTGCCAGATCTCTCCTCGTACCTATAGTGGCTCCCTCTAATATGGCATCTCTCATCCTGCTCTCATCTATTCTTCCCCCAACTCAACCTTTCTGCTCCTCCATTTCCTACTCTTCCCTTCTCCTCCTCACATTCTGCCAGCTCCCTCTCCCCTACCCTCATGCTCCGAATTAGCTTAGGAGATCCTGGCCCTTCCCATTCTCTGGGGACCATGCATTTTTCTCTTAGAGTCCTTCTTGTTTCCTAGTTTCTTTGGTGAAGAGGATTATAGGCTAAAATTCATATATTAGTGAGTACATACCATGTTTATCTTTTTGTGACTGGGTTACCTTACCTTACTCAGGATGGTTTCTTCTAGTTCCATCTATTTGCCTGTGAATTTCAAGATTCTGTTGCTTTTTTCTGCTGAGTAGTACTCCATCGTGTAAATGTACTACATTTTCTCTATCCATTCTTCAGTTGAGGGACATTTGGTTGCTTCCAGGTTCTGGCTATAATGAACAACATTGCTATGAACATGGTTGAACATATGTCCTTGTTGTATGAAGGTGCATTATTTGGGTATATGCCCAAGAGAGGAATTGCTGGATCTTGAGGTAGACTGATTCCCATTTTCCTGAGCAACTGCCATACTGATTTCCAAAGTGGTCTTACAAGTTTGCACTCCCACCAGCAATGGAGGAGTGTTCCTTTTTCCCCACATCCTCTCCAGCATAGATTGTCATTGGTGTTTTTGATTTTAGCCATTTTGGCCGGTGTAACATGGTATCTCAGAGTTGTTTTGAGTTGCATTTCTATGATGGCTAAGGATTTTGAGCACTTTCTTAAATGCCTTTCAGCCATTTTAGATTCTTCTGTTGAGAATTGTCTATTTAGTTCTGTGCTCCACTTTTTAATTTCATTGATTGGTGTTGTGGTGGCTAGCTTCTTGAGTTCATTGTATAATTTGGAAATCAGCTCTCTGTCAGATGTGGGGTTGGTGAAGATCTTTTCCCATTCTGTGGGCTGTCATTTTGTCTTACTGACTGCATCTTACAGAAGCTTCTCAGTTTCACGAGGTCCCATTTATTAATTGTAGATCTCAATATCTATGTTACTGGTGTTGTGTTCAGGAAGCAGTCTCCTGTACCAATACTTTCAAGGGCATCTTATACTTTCTCTTCTAGAAGATTCAGTGTGGCTGGATTTATGTTAAGATCTTTGATCCATTTGGACTTAAGTTTATGCATGGTGACAGATATGGATCTATCTGCAGTCCTCTGCATGTCCGAATCCAGTTGTGCCAGCACCATTTGTTGAAGATGGTATCTTTTTCCATTGTATTGATTTAGCATCTTTGTTGAAAATCAGGTGTTCATAGGTGTGTGGGTTAATATCAGGATTTTTAATTGGATTCCATTGGTCTATCTGTCTATTTTTGTGCCAATACCAAGCTGTTTTCAGGACTATGGCTCTATAATAGAGCTTAAAGTCAGGGATAGTGATGCCTCCAAAAGTTCCTTTATTGTACAGGGTTGTTTTGGCTATCTTGAGTTTTTTGTTTTTCCATATAAAGTTGAGTATTGTTCTTTCAAGGTCTGTGAAGAACTGTGTTGGAATTTTGATGGGGATTGTGTTGAATCTATAGATTGCTTTGGCAAGATTGCCATTTTCATTATGTTGATTCTACCTATCCAAGAGCATGGGAGATCTTTCCATTTTCTGGTATCTTCTTTAATTTCATTCTTTAGAGACTCAAAATTCTTATGGTACAGGTCTTTCACTTTTTTGGTTAGCGTTACCCCAAGATATTATGTTGTTTGTGGATATTGTGAAGAGTGATGTTTCTCAGATTTCTTTCTCATTCTGTTTATCATCTGTATATGGTAGGGCTACTGAATTTTTTGAGTTAATTTTGTATCCTGCTACTTGGCTGAAGGTGTTTATCAGCTGTAGGAGTTCCCTGGTAGAGTTTTTCGGGTCACTTATGTAGACTATCATATCATCTGCAAATAGTGAAAGTTTGACTTCTTCCTTTCCAATTTGTATCCCTTTTATCTCCTTTTCTTGTCTTTTTGCTGTAGCAAGAATTTCAAGTACAATATTGAAGAGGTATGGAGAGAGTGGACAGCCTTGTCTTGTTCCTGATTTTAGAGGAATCGCTTTGAGTTTCTCTCCATTTAGTTTGATGTTGGCTGTTGGTTTGGTGTATATTGCTTTTATCATGTTTAGATATGTTCCTGTTATTCCTGTTCTCCATAAGATCTTTATCATGAAGGGATGCTGGATTTTGTCAAAGGCTTTTTCAGCATCTAGTGAGATGATCATGTGGTTTTTCTTTTTCAGTTTGTTTATATGGTGGATTACATTGATGGATTTTCATATGTTGAACCATCCTTGCATCCCTGGGATGATGAAGCCTACTTGATCATAGTGGATGATTTTTTCTGATGTGTTCTTGGATTAGATTCGCCAATATTTTATTAAGTATTTTTGCATCGATGTTCATGAGGGATATTGGTCTGTAGTTCTCGTTTTTAGTTGTATATTTGTGTGGCTTGGGTATCAAAGTAATTGTAGCCTCGTAAAAAGAGTTCGGCAGTGTCTCTCCTACTTCTATTTTGTGGAACAATTTGAGGAGTACTGGTATTAGCTCTTGTTTGAATTTCTGGTAGAATTGTGCAGTGAAGCCATCTGGTCCTGGGCTTTTTTGGTTGGCAGGCTTTTGATGACTGCTTCTATTTCATTAGGGGTTATAGGTCAATTTAAACTGCTTATCTGTTCTTGATTTAATTTTGGTAAGTGATATCTATCCAGAAAAGTGTCCATTTCCTTTAGATTTTTGAATTTTGTGGAGTCAGGTTTTCAAAGTATGACCTGATGATTCTCTGGATTTCCTCAGTGTTTGTTGTTATATCCCCCTTTTCATTTCTGATTTTGTTAATTAGCATGCTCTCTCTCTGCCTTTTGGTTAGTTTGGATAACAGTTTGTCTATCTTGTTGATCTCAAAGAACCAACTCTTTGTTTCATTGATTCTTTGTAATGTTTTCCTAGTTTCTACTTTATTAATTTCAGCCCTCAGTTTGAATATTTCCTGGCATCTACTCCTCTGTGGTGAGTTTGCTTCTTTTTGTTCTAAAGCTTTCAGTTGTTGTGTAAATTCTCTACTGTTACTATTCTTCAGTTTCTTCATGTGGGCACTTAGTGCTATGAACTTTCCTCTTTCCTGCTTTCGAGTGTCCCATAGGTTTGGGTATGTTGTGTCTACATTCTCGTTAAATTCTAGGAAGTCTTTAATTTCCCCCTTTTTTTAATTTCTTCCTCAACCATTCAGGAATGGTGCAATTGGGTGTTATTCAATTTCCATGAGTTTGTAGGTTTTCTGCAATTTGTATTGCTGTTGAATTCTAATCTTAAAGTGTGGTGGTCTGATAAGATACAGGGGTTATTTCAATTTTTTTTGTATTTGTTGTTTAGCCAATCTTTTAAAGAGTTTTGTTAGTGATATTTTGTAGGAAAGTTGCATTTTTATTTTTGTTTCAGATTTTTTGTTTATTGTAAAATCTTTCCCAACTCCCATTATTTTTGATGGTTCAGGTATCCTGAAAGCCTCCATGGGCCGTCTGATGTCATACAGCTCAAGTGGGTCAAAGACACCCACAGGGAAGCCTGTGTCCTCATGGTCCTGCCTACCCAAAGGCATTCACAGGCACCATTATGATGAGCAAGTACATGGTGGGAAAATGGGAGAGAAAGAGAGGCAGAATGGCCCATGTGCTGTGGTAAGAGGCAGATCTGAAGAAGTGAGGACTGTGAGGAAGGGGCTGATGTTGGTGGCCTGCTTGCCAGGCCATTTTGGTGTCAGAGGGCTGTGCTGCTGCCAGGGCCAGGCTGATCTGAGTGGTCTGTGCTGCCACAGGTGGGCGGGGTAGGGAGGCATGATGACATCTGGGCCTGAGCTGCTGCCGGGGGTGGTGGTAGTGGTGGTGGTGGTGGTGGTAGTGGTGGTGGAGGAGTCTGGGTCTATGGCCCTGTGGCAGCCAGGGTCTCTTAGTTGATGTCCATGGCTCATGTTACCATCAATGGCTGTGCAGATACCTGGGGTCTGTTCAGACACCTGAGGCCATTTGGTGCCTGAGAGCCTTGCTGCCACTAGGGCCTATTGATCTGGGTAGCCTGTGCTGCTACCAAGCCGTTGTGACATCCTGCTACAGCTGGGGCCTCTGATAATGTCCATGGCCCATGTTGACATAAACGGTCATAGGAGCTATGTGTTGAAATCTTAGGGCTGCTCCTCATTGGCTCTTGGATAGCTGGCCCTCCCTCTTGTTGGTCATTGCAGTAGGAGAGCTCTGCTCTCCCCTTGGGAGAGATGGCCTCACTCCTCACCATTGGCATGGGAGATCTGACTCAGATGACATGGACCTAGGAGAGCTGGTAGCTGGCTCTGCCCTTCACCTGAGGGGGTCAGTCCCAGTGGTCTGGACAGACCAGCTCAGCTACCACACAGACCCACACCCTGAGCCTTGGATTGGCCCACTCTAGCATCTACCCTATCTATGAGGTGCTGGCGTATGTGAAGGGATGATCCTGCAGAGTGATAACCATAAGATCCCCATGACTCAGGGAATAACAGGACAGGGGTCCAGTGATGATGGTGTGCCAGAGGCCTTGAACCAGACCAATGACTCATTATAATGAACATTTTGCAGGTGGGGCTGATTGGACAAAAAGGTATACTGCATGACACACTGCAGTACCCAACGCCACTAAGATGAATGAAGAGGTGTTGGAAATACAGAGTAGCGAGATTTTTGTTGTTAATTGATGTTTTGTGGGTGGGATGCTGCAGGGGTAAGGGAAGGATATAGAGGGGCAAGGAGTTAAACAGGATTGGGGTGCATGATGTAAATTCCCAAAGAATCAATGAAGAATCAAAATTGTTATAAAAAAGAAAACTTTATTTTTCTTAGATATTTTATGGTTTCATTTAAATCATTAATCTGTATGAATTCATTTATATTTAAACTTTGAATTGGAGCTTTAAGTACAGCATCTCCAGTGTATGTTGTTTGAATGTATGTGTTTGCATATGTGTGGAGTACACATCCTGTGTGGGGTGCACATCCAATGTGGGGTGTGCATCCCGTGTGGGGTGGAGGCCAGATCACAATCCTAGGTGTCATCCTGAGAACTGCTGTCCTTTCCTTTGAGGCAGGTCTTCTCCCTCACTGGCCTGGGGCTCACCAGTTAGGCTGTCTGGTCAGTGAGTACCGGGGATTCTCCCATCTCAGCCTCCTTGGCACTGGGACTACAAACATGCATTACCACACCTGACTTTTTTAAGTGTGTCTGGGAATTAAAGGCAGATGCTAGCTTCCCTCCACCACAACCAATTGTCTTTGTATCTTTGGTACGGTTGTTAGCTAGCTATAGCGATGGCGTTTCTGGTAGTTGGTTTGTTCCCTCCAAATAAAAGCTTATCTTTGATCCGGCTGTTTTCTTAGACTTGTAGTCAAAGCACTTGGGATGCAGAGGCAGGAAAACTAGGAGTTCAAGGTCATCCTCAGTTACGTATGGAGTTTAAGGTTATCGTGAAATACATTAGGTCCCATTAAAAAAAAAACAAAACAAATATGGAACAAAACCTAAATGAAACCATATAAGAAATCTCATTGTACGACAAGATTCTCTAGAGGAACAGAACTGATATAATGTGCATATATAGAAATTATATATATAATATATACACATTCCCTTAATGTAAGTATGTATAAATTTTATTAAATTCCCTTCATATAAATATATACTTTATTAAATTTGCTTTATATATTGCCTTAGAGTTTTATTGCTGTGAAGAGAAACCATGATCATGACAACTCTTATAAAGGAAAACATTTAAATGAGGTGGCAGCTTACAGTTTCAGAGGTTCATTCAGTTCATTATCATCATGGCAGAGAGCATGGCAGTGTGCAGGCAGACATGGCGCTGGAGAAGAAGCTGCTACATGTTGATATACAGGCAACAGGAAGTAGACTAAGACACTGGATGTGGCTTGAGCATATATTCCACTTCAAAGCCACAATGATACACTTCCTCCAACAAGGTCACACTCCTAATAGTACCATTGCCTTTTGGGGGTCATTTTCTTTCAAACTACCACACACACACACACACACACACACACACACAAACACACACAAAATGTATGTATTCACACATACATGCAAACAAAATACATACATGGGTTTATTAGAATAGCTTACAGGCTGTGGTCCTTCTAGTCTAAAAATGGCTATCTACCAACAGAAGTTCCAATAATTCAGTAGTTGTTTAGTTTATGAAGCTCGGTGTTTCAGCTGGTCTTCAGTATATGCCAGAATCTCAAAGAAGTAGGTTGTAATGCCAGTGAAGCAATGGATTTGCTATGGAGAGTGAGAGCAAGCAGGCAAAGAGAGCAAGTTTCCTTCTCCCATGTCCTTTATATAGGCTGCCAGCAGAAGGTGTAGCTCAGGTTAAAGGACAATCTTCCCACCTCAAAATATTTGGATTAAGAGTGTATCTTCTCAGTTCAAAAGATCCATGTTAAAAATGGGTCTTCCCACTTCAAACGACTTAATTAAGGTTTACCTAGCCACTTGCGTTTTAGTTAATTCCAGATGTAGTCAAGTTGACAACCAAGAACAGTCATCACACTCCAGTTTGTCAGAGAATAGGTGTGTTTCTTGACTTTCCTTGTGTGGTTCTGTTTGTTTTCTGACACTTGTGCTGTGCCGAGTCCTTGCTGTACTCTTTTTCTGGGTAGAGTATTTTCCTGCATTATTTTTCCTTTAAACTACCTCTTGAAGACATTTTAAGTATATTGTCTTATGCTTTAAGAAGAAATTTAAAACTATTTTGTTAAGCTCACTCCAAACAGTTTTGGCAATTTGATAGACATTTTATTAGCTATATACATTTAGTATGACTTTTTTACAAAAGAAATTTTTTTGAGGGGGGGAGAATATGGTCTTTCTGTAGTTGATAAAATCTTGAATATCTTCTATTTTGCCACAGAGAAAGGGATTTTATATTTCATAACTAAATATGTTGACACTAAATAGAAATAATGGATTTTTTGGTTACATATCGTATGGGTCTGATACTTTCTGTGGTTGCTTACCAAGCCTGTTGGTAATAGGTGAGGTGTTTTAGAGGGAGCATACTCCCTGTGACCCAAGAAACCCGAGGAGGAAGGTCACAAACTGACTACCTAACATGCTTTGCAGTCTTGCAGTTTCAGAAGTTAAGTTTCCCCCAGTACTTCCACTCAGGATACTAACACACACTAGCAGAGCAATAGGACAACCACAAAGAATACTTAAATATAGCACAGAGGCTCATCCCTGGGTATGGCTCAGAATGGTTTGTGGCTAAGGTGTTCTCATTCTTCGTTTTGAGGTAGCTGGGAACTAAGATTAGCATGAAATATTTGCTTTGTGAGCAGGCAGATCCATAGTTTTGGAATTCATCAACTATATTTGAGATGTAGAATTTGATGGGTTTTCTCAAGTTCTATGTCAAGAACAAAGACTTCTTCAAGGTCCAGAGTGTTGAACCCTGCTTGAGCCATTTGCTTCTCTGAACTTGTGCTTTACCCAAATCCCCAAGGTTAGTTTCTGCACATAGCATCTTTCTGCCAGTCACTGACTTTACTTTTATTTTTCAGTTCTCCTGTCTCAGTCTCATGGGAGCTGGGATTTCAGGTATGCACCATCAAGTGTGGCTTGGTCACTAACTTTACTTTGAATGAATTCTTACTATTGCATGTTTTTCAAAGAATACGTTATTTTGTAGAGACAAAGAGCTTTCTGTCTCCTCCCACTGAGTGTTGACTTCATTAAACTTCAGAAGATGCCTTTAAGTTTTTTTCTGACTTCCAAGTTTATCATGAATATGTAGAAAAATCACTCATGAACCTCGCTGCCCATAGTTTATAGAGGTATGATGCAAAAAACAGGATTGGTAGTCATGATGGCTTGTGTAGTTCCTTTTTGTTAAGGTTATTAAGTACATTAAGGGAAAATTAAAGGATACATTTCTTGAGATAATGGAGATATTGCAAAGGTTGGAAAGTTACGGAACCAATAAAGTGTGAACATAGTAGCTTGGACTGTCTCTATCACAGCTGAAACCAGCACCTTTTTTTGAGAATCTTTTAGTGGCAGATGAAAGGTGCTGTAGGGAGGCAAAGGGCTGACCATTTTTTGAGAACATTTTGGACAATGAGCAAAGGGTTCTTCTCTTGTCTGTGTCTCAAGAGAGTGGGTTGTTGTGTCCTCTGAGCCAGAAAAGAAGAATTAAGGTCTTCAGTGAAAAACCAAGCAGATAATACCTTTCTCCAACTCAATAAATAACAATTATCTTATCACAGTTTGGCTCTTTACAACACACTAGAGTGAGTTCATTGGGTATTATCTGAATGGTTGCCAGGAAACTACTTCAAGTAATTTGCTTAAGTTGGAAGAACACACAAAACATCCGCTGCACTGAATGTAAATACAGACTAAAGGAGGGTTTAGAGAGTATAATAACATACATCGAGCAGATACCCTCATAAGCAGCAAGGGCTGACTAGCCTGTATGGGAACACTCCCCATGATCTTGTTGTTGGCATGCTTGTTGTTGCTCCTCTCCTCTGTTGTTGCTTTGTGAGTTACAGACTGTGTGTGCTGGTGTGGACTGGTGCTCTTATATCTGCTGTCCTAATGAGGAAGGTTTAGAAGGTGCTATCATCTATGAATGTGGGCATTTTTAGAGCTGATGCTTTGTGTGTCTCTCTTCAGCACCTTCAAGGCTGTCTCAGAGCATTTGGCTGTATGACCTGCACCAGGTGACAGCGGCCACATAGCTGAGTCTCAGGAGAGCTACCATGTTTGTCCTAACAAGCATCCCAGGACCAGAAGAGAAAAACTTCAAAATAGTGTTTTTGAATTAGTGAAAGGAGTCTTCATGAATTAGTGAAAGGTAGTTTTCATCATTGTGAGAGGCTGTCAGCAAAAGGCAGGGATATAAAGAACAAACAGTAAACCCCAGACATACGTGACCAGGAAAGGGACACAGAGAGGCAGCAGCGATGGAGGACCCAGGTGAGGGCTAGGTAACCATGTTCATGAGAACTAGGAAGGGTGCACTGGCTGTTGGCTGAAGCTTTCACAAATGGCCCTCAAAGAGCAGTTCTGGGAGAGCAAGCACAGAAGGGTCTGACTGTGATAGGCAGAGAAAGGAGAGGGTAGTGGTGTGCAGTGGTTAGCACAGGTGTTTACCGATAGCTAGCCTGGGTCCAACTATACATTCTGCCATGTACTGGCTTTGTGGCTCTGGTGAGTCACTTGATGTTCTAGTAGCTTCTCTGTGCCTACAGAAGAATGAATAGCAGGATTTACTTTGAGAGGAATAACTGATAATGCATGGAAACACATAGCATAGTCCTGGATCTCAAGAAACAGACAATACATATTTAGCATCAAAAAGAGGTAAGTACGGTATAGTATTGTGGTTTATTTATTTATTTATTTATTTATTTATTTATTTTTGGTTTTTCGAGACAGGGTTTCTCTGTGTAGCTTTGGAGCCTATCCTGGCACCCGCTCTGGAGACCAGGCTGGCCTCGAACTCACAGAGATCTGCCTGCCTCTGCCTCCTGAGTGCTGGGATTAAAGGTGTGTGCCACCAACACCCAGCTTTAATTTTAATTATTTAAATATTTTGAAAGAGGGAACATTGATTGAAGAACCCTAGAAAATTCATAGACTAATCAAGGCACTCAGTGTAAATGGGAATAATGGTACAAGAAGACAGGAAGAAGGGTGGTCTCCTGAGGTGCAGGAGGAGAGCGGGGCAGTGGAGTAGAGAGTGTCCTGCCAGATATGTCTTCCTATACAGAGTACAAGGAGGGGGATGAACTTGCTAGGTTCCCCAATCTTTGAAGTGAAAATTCTGAGGTAAGTTTATTTATGTATTTATTTGAGAGAAAGTGTGTGTGTGTGTGTGTGTGTGTGTGTATGCCTGAATACATGCATGTGGAGGTCGGAGACCAACTTGTGGGAATGCACTCTCTCCTTCTGGGGCTTGAACTCAGGCTGTCAGGCTTGGCAAGTGCCTTTACCAGCTGTGTCATCTTGCCAGCCCTAAGTTCATTTTTTAAGAGAATGTTTGGAGTGATATTAAGTGATTATACAGTCGCTATGGAAAAGCAATAGAAGGTAATCACAGGACAAAGAGACAACTTGCCCTTTGGTAAGCGTCTATTCAAATATGAAATGAGGCCGTCAAATTAACACTTGGGACACTTTTTCTAAAGAAGGAAGGAAGTTTTGAGTCTGTGCCTTCTGATAAAAACTGAAGGGTGCCTGAAGGCCATTCAATTCTCTTGGCTAAATGCCCTCCCTGAATAAAGACTTCAAGGTCAGAAAGCCAGGGAATTCAGTACCATTATTTTTAAGTGTAGCTCATCTTATGATGACATATAGGGCATGCATCTGGTGAGTGGCATGTACAAGCATGAACCCTGAAATTAAGGCTTTCTGAAGATCGGATTGATTGGTTAGCAGCGTTTTTGACTTATACATACATAAATGACTTCTCAGAGTCATTAAAAAATAGTCCTTTCTAGTAAGAAGCATTGCCACAGTCACAAGAATGCTTTTGCTTCCTATAATAAACCTGATGGCAGGCATGTGGGTTTCTCACCACGTCTAAAACAAACCACCTTATACTGTCCTAGTTCGCTTTCTATGATGTGACAAAATGTTCTGACCAAAAGCAAATTGGAGAGGAAAGGGATTATTTGGCTTATATATCCTGTTCACAGTCCATCATAAAGGGAAGTCAAGGCAGGAACTCGTCAGGAATCTAAAAGTAGGAACTGAGGCAGAGACCCTGCTTACTGCCTTGTTCTTCATGGATTCTCTGCTCAGCCTGCTTTCTTTTACTACCTATGGAGACCTGTGGAGGGTGGCACCACCTCCAGTGGGCTGGGCTCTCCCACATCAATTGTTAATCAAGAAAAATGCCGCACAGACTTGCCTACAGGCAATATGATGGAGGCATTCTCTCAGTTTTGTTTCCCTCTTCCCAGATAACTCTAACTCATGCCAAATTCACAAAAAACTAACCAGCACAATGATCTCCAACAACACAAATGTATGAATTAGTTATAAAGCCTTCATTTGTATACCATTTAAAACAATTGATTTGCATTGTCAATTCTCACAGTAATGAAATGAATGAGAAAAAAGAATCAGGTTGTCTAAAAGCATGTGGCTAATCTCCACATTCCACAGAACAGACTCTAGTTTGTATCTAGGTGACATCAATCTAACCAGCACACTGTCTGTCACTTATGAGTTCACTCATAGGATCATAAGGAATAGCAAGTCTGAAATCCATAGGGCAGGCCAGCAGGCTAGAGACCTAGGTAGTTGTTGATGTTGAGGTGGGCTCTCACTGGGGAACCTTGTTTTTTAGCTTTGAAAGTGTATCGGGTCAAGCCTGCTCACATTATTGTGGATAATGTACCTAGTGTCAACTACATATGTTAACTACATCACAAAATGCTTTGACAGAAACACTCAGGCTATCAAGTCATGAAATGGTCATTGGTGATAGTCAAGCTAACTTGACACATGTGTGTCATATAGGACACATATCTTTAGTGGCACTATTTAGCCTGCTGAATCATAAGTGTGTGGTGGGGCTAGTATATATGTGTTTACATGTGAGTGTGCATGTATGTACATGCAGATTTGGAGACCAAAGATTGATGTGGAACATCTTATTTTGTCACTATCCACCTTAGTATTTGAAAATACAGCATTTTGTATTCTTTGATAATTTCACGTATGTAAACAATGCATTTTGATCATATTCACCAGTGTATACCTCCTTTAGCTCCTCCCAGATGCTCTTCTTCCTCCTTTCTCCTAGTTCACATCCTTTTTTAAAATAGCCCACTGAGTGCCTATATATGTGCATATGGCCATCTATTGGAAAATGGTCACCCTGCCAGGGGCCACACCCTTAAAGAAAAATGACTTTCACTTGGCATGGTGGTCTTACCTTTAATTCCAGGCAGAGGTAGGTGGATTTCTGAGTTCAAGGACAGCTGGTCTTTATAGTTAGTTCCAGGACATCCAATGCTACACTGTAGAGACCATGCCTTAAAAAGCCAAAAGGGCAAAACAACAAACAAAGAAAAAAAGCCCCCAAACTGACTGCTCTCTCCTATGATCTTTGGCTCTTACATCTTTCCATTGTGGTCCATTTCTTACATCTTTCTCAATTATCCCTGAGCCTTGGTGATAGAGTGTGGTATAGATTTCCCATTTATGGTTGAGCACTTCATAGAAATAAACTCTGTACTTTGGCCATTTGCTGGTTTCTCCAATGATGTCTGAAAGGCGTGCCAATCTGCCCTATGGATATACAAATTTTGAAGGAAGTTTGATATTATCAATACAACAGGAGTGGGTTCACTCCTGGGACCTATGGACTCCCCAAATGTGGGTTGTTGGCCAGATTTACAATACTAAGTATGTGTTTCCTTCTGCCTTAAACCCAATCAGAAAGATTAGATCCTTAGCACCTTTTCCACAATTGAATTCATGGGCAAACCTTGCCTGTACTTTATTTTTTGAGACAGGGGATTTCAAATTGGTTAGACTGGCCAACAGTGATTCACAAGGATCATCCTGTCTGCTTCAAATTACTGGGATTACAGACACACTGCCATAAGCTGTTTTGCACAGGTGCAGGGGATTTGAGTACAGATCCTCTTGCTGGTGTGGCAAGCATTTTACCAACTGACCCATCTCTACAGCCCAGTTACAACACATTTTAAAAAGTAAGACTTAAAGGCTGGAGAGATAGCTCCAGTGCTTGCTGCTCTTTCAAAGGACCAGACTTTAGTTCCCAGTGCTCACATTGGCTGGTTCACAGCTGCCTATAACTCTAGCTCCAAGGGGTTCTATCCCCTCTTCTGGCCTCTGTAGACACTTACACACAGAAATGTCAATAAATTAAAAAAATTAAGTTCAGATGCCATAGAACAACAAAGAGAAATAAGAGCTTCTTCCCCCCCTTCCCCCCCCCCCCCGTTCCCATTCTAGTCTTTTTCTAAGAAACAAATGCTGCTAACTGATGTTTGTATTTCCGGTTTCCCCGCTCATATTTCTACACTACCCGTATTCCTATGTTCACACGATATGCATATGTGTATCTATTCATTTTATACTTGCCTCTAAGTGTTATGTAAAGACATCCCTTTCAATATCTGTACGCATGGGTCTATTTCAGTGTTTTAACATTTACGTAGCAAGTATCAAAGTTTATATGCATCAGAGAACAGCTAACCCCCTTCCCCAGTGGTAGACCTTGACTTTTGTTTTCTCTAACTCTGAACATTGTCACAGTACATGATCCTTTGTTACACATCTGAATATAATTGTTTCACTAATATATATATGTATATATATATATTATATTTTATTTATGTGCATGTATGTATGTCTCTGTATGAGTATGTAGGTACATACAGATACCTGCAGTTAGAAGAGGG
Organism: Cricetulus griseus; assembly: GCF_003668045.3. Classification (NCBI taxonomy): domain Eukaryota; kingdom Metazoa; phylum Chordata; class Mammalia; order Rodentia; family Cricetidae; genus Cricetulus; species Cricetulus griseus. The sequence continues at coordinate 117,158,220 of NW_023276806.1, forward strand.
TGTTGAGCCTCCAGGAGCTGGCATTACAGTTGGTTGTGGGCTGCCTAATGTGGTTCTGAGGACCAAACTCTAGTCTTCTGAAATAGCACTTTTAACCTCTGAGACATCTTCCCAGGTCCACGCAAGGGCATATTTAGAAGTAGAATTGTCATGTCCATGAATTCACACTTTAACATTTGACGGTGCTCAGAAACTGTGCTCCAGAGAGGCTGCACCACACTATTTCCACAAACAATAAAGGAGAATTCACTTTTGTCACCTTTACTCATGGCAGGAATCACTCAGTGTTAATTTGTACCATAATGGGATGGAGGAATGGCAGGTCACCAATGTTTAGTTGTCATCCCTAATGTTATTAAACATCCTTTAAGGTATTTACTGAATATATATCTTTCCCATAAATTACTTGCCTTTTTGTTTATTCTTGATTGATGTATCATTCTCTCACTGTTTTGAGTATTCACTTATGAGGTACATTTCACTTATGTGCTGTATAAACTACAAATCTACACATTTTTAATCTGTACATGGATTTTATTTTGTTTTATGAATGTTCTTGGATATGTCAATATTTTCACATGTTAATCTGTTAATATTTCCCTTAGGCTTCTGGGTTTTGTGACTTGCTCAAGGAAGTCTTACCTATTTTCTATTCAACTGTGAATAGAAACATCTTGGTTTTATACTTTTATGAAATAGCTTCATTTGATCACCAAATGAAGTACTGGTAAACCTGGCTGATTAGAGTGGTGTGCTAGGTGGCTTCCATTTTCATAATTGTTCATAGGATTTGTTGACAAAATTGAGCTCCAAGTAATTTTTTGGAAAATAACTTTTCTTTGTTTATTCATTATGAAACCATAGTATTAATTGTTTTTTCAGGATGTACCAGAAACTGGTTTACTTTACTTCTTATTTCACTCTCCACCTACTGACAATAACATATTTATGATGATGTCACTGCCAAAGGAAGCAAGAGTGCGGTGCATACTCATCTCCTGCCAACAGCAGTGGGCTGTCTGGGTCTCCTGAATCATTGTGTAGAGCTGTTCATCCCCTTTCACTTCCCTGATTGATAGCTAACACCTTTCACTTTCATCCATCATCCTAGGGTCCCAGGTGAAGACAGCATCCGATGCAGACATTGTACCTGTTTTTAAACAACACCTTCTGCTTCACCCTGAAGAAATGGGTCCTTGTCAGCACATTATCATCAATTACATATCTTTGAAGTGACTTTTTAGGAAATTGCTTTTGGATAGTTAGGCTGCAACATGGCATCATGTGTTTCCTGCTGTATGACAGGTCCCTGCTCACCGCTTCTATTTTATGTTTTTTTCCATCTCAAAGGGAATTTCAGAGCCTGGAGGGGCAACTCAGTTGATAGAGTGCTTGTTTAGCATGCATGAAGCTGTAGGTTTGGTCCTCAGAACCATGTGATACTAGACATTGTAGTGCACACCTGTGATCTTTAGAGCTTAAGAGGCAGAGACAAGAGGATCAGAAATTCAAGGTTATCTATGGCTACATAGCAAATTTGAGGCCAGTTTGGGCTACATGTTAATTTCAGCATTATTATTTTTTTTCTTTACATGACCAGCAACTAGGAAATCCCCCCTCTTGGAGGCTGGAGATGGCTCAACAGTTAGGATACTGGCGGCTCTTCCAGTGATTCGAGCTTCTGTGTCAGGAGGCTCACAATTTCCTGTACCTCCAGGTCCAGGATATCTGGTGCCTCTGATGCATTCATGTCACATAACCATGCATAGAAACACACACCTGTACATGTTATTAAAAATAAAGTAATGTTTATTTTTGTTTTTTTTCAAGACAGGGTTTTTTGTGTAACAGCTCTGGCTGTCCTAGAACTTACTCTGTAGGCCAGGCTGGCCTAGACTCACAGAGATCCACCTGCCTCTGCCCTCCCGAGTGTTGGGATTAAAGGTATGTGTCATCAGTGCCCAGGTGGGGGTGCACACTTTTAATCCCAGGACTCAGGAGGCAGAGGCAGGCAGATCTCTGTGAGTTCGAGACCAGCCTAGTCTACAAGAGCAAGTTCCAGGACAGCCTCCAAAGTCGCAGAGAAACCCTGTCTCTAAAACCAAACTCCCCAAGAAATGAATCTTAAACAAAGAAATTTCCCCTTTAAACATTTTTTTTTCTTCCCCAACTAAGCATCTCTTCATACTTCCTGTTCCCTGAGAGTTAGACTTGGATGGATACTTCTGAGGCCTTAAAATTGTATTAGTGGTTGCCAGGGAGCTCATGATACCCTACTTCTCCCTGTGGAATTATTGGTTGTTAATGTCTGCTGGTGGAGGAAGAGACATTTCTTCAGTGATGCAGCCTCTGGTTAGTTGTATGTTCCTATAAGTAGCCACTCACCCTCTCTCCTGTAGGTAACACTTTGACAGATTCATTTTGGTTGTGTTTGCTTATGTTCAGGGAGGTGTGCGTCCCTGCATGTGGGTATATGCATATGAGTGCAGGTACCCATGGAGGTCAGAGGCATTGGGCCCCCTGGAGCTGGCTTCAATTATAGATGCTTATGAGCCACCTGACATGGAATTTGTGTTCTTTGGAAGAGCATCAAGTGCTCTTTATCTTTCCAGCCCTCCTGTAGGTAACTGTAGTGAAGCTGATTGAGTCACACAAAAAGACATGGAAACTGAAGAACTGGTGAAGGGAGATCAGCAGGAGCGGGAGAGGAAGGGGGTAGTGAGGATGAATATGATCAAAACCAGTGAGAATTGGATTCACATCCTTTAAATAGTTGCGTCCCTTTATATTGGGGGTGTTGGCTCACACCTGTGATACCAGCACATATAAGGCTGAGGCAGGAGGATTGCATGAGTTTTAGGCCAATCTAGCCAACACAGTAAGTTGTAGGCTAACATGGACTATGGACTGAGACCTATCTCAAAACCAGTAGACCAACCAATAAAGAAACAAAGTTAATTAACAAGTATATAAAATAAAAACAAAACCAAAACAAATATGACCGTTCTGATTGTCACCCTGACAGGATCTGGAACTGGGTAGGAGGCAAACCTCCTGGCACACCTGTCAGGGGTCGTTTTGATTAGGTTAGCCTCTGCAGGTGCCTCTGAGGGGTTATCATACTTGGATAATGGAGGTGGAAGACCTACCCTGAAGAGAGATAACTATGTTCAAGAAAATCTATCTATCTATCTATCTATCTATCTATCTATCTATCTATCTATCATCTATTATCTATCTATCATCTATGTATGAGTGAACGTATCCATGTATGTATCATTATTACTTTCTATATCTATCATTTACTATCTGTCCATATATAAATCTATTATCTATCTATCTATCTATCTATCTATCTATCTATCTATCTATCTATATCATCATGTATGTATGTATGTATGTATGTACGTATTGTTATTGCCGTCTACACCTATCAATCATCTATCTATTCATCCACCAATCCTCTTCATCATCTTTATGCATGTATGTATTCATGTATCTGTCACCTTCCTAGTACTGGGAATACAGATGTGTACTACCATGCTCAGCCATGGCTGATCTTTTTATCTACATTCTCCCATTTGTCTATTTCATTTGTTTTTGTCCTTGGCATGTAACTTGGCCTACCATGGTTCTGATTGATGGAAAACCCCAAATATTTATTCATAAAGAATTTGAGCCATTAGAATCCTTGTTTGAATTGTCTTTTTTTTCTCATTTATTTTAATTAAAGGGCGTAGGTTGTACTAGAAGACAACCCAAGGCATCTCTTGTATTTTGAGTATGTGGTTTCTTAGTTTTATTGCATAGTGGTAGTTTAATTTATTCTTGAAAATGGCGACCCAATTTTCCAGTCAATTTGATAACTCCCTCTTTGTCCGTTGGCTCAGAGCTGTGAGGACTGAGTGACTGGGTGGTATTCACGACTTCCAGTTCAGCAAAGTAGCAGCAGCATCTCTTGGTGAAAGCATCTTCCCATCCAAAACTAAGACGTTTTATCCATAAAGCAGAAGCCTGCTGGGGATGAGAGGCCATGGGCCAGAGAAGCAAAAGCTTTGCTGGGAGGTGACTCCAGACAGAGGTGCTACTCTCATTCCCACAGCTTCATTCCATAGCCTGATGATTCTACCAGAGCAACAGCACTGTATCCTGGGAAATATTTCTGCCTCACAGGATATTTACTGCCACTTAGCTGGTGCAGCCACTGAATTCTCAAAATGTTTCGCTGCTGCATCAAGCCCGACTGTGGAGAACTTGGTAAGAACATCAACTTCTGTGAGCATGAGCTCCTCGCTGTACCTCATTTGCTATGAAGTGATGCCCTGGGTCAGAAGGTTGTGTGAAATTTTAGTGGGGAAGGTACCGTGTAAGGTCAACTTGACACAGACTAGAGTCTCCTGAGAAAGGAATCTTAGTTGGGGCTTTGCCCAGATCAAATTGTCTTGTGGGGAAGGATCTTGATAATTGATGTAAGAAGGCACAGCCCATTGTGGGTGGTACTATTCCCTAGGCATGTGGGCCTGGGATGTATAAGAATGCTAGCTAAGCATGAGTCTATGAGCAAGTCAACATGCAGCATTTGTTTCTACCTCAAGTTCCTACTTTAGTTCCTGCCCTGAATTCTATCTGTGATGGAGTGTGACCTGGAAGTTTAAGCCAAATAAACCCTTTCTTTCTTGAAATTGCTTTTTTCTCAAAGTATTTTTTTTTTAAATCATAGAAATAGAAAGGAAACCAGAATAGCATGATGAGTTTGAAGAACATCTATGTGAGATTTTTTTCTTTTATGTTTTCATCACACTGAACACACAGACACATGATTTAGTGGTTGTGAACAAGCTCTTCTGGAAATTTGAACTGTGTGGTACTTTCTCGTGTGCTGAGTTACCTCGCAGAACTAGACATACTCTACCTGAGCATGAAGCATTCCCTGCTGAAGATCAAAGGAGCCAGAGAGCTTCAGAGTCTGGTGTAATTTGGGTCACCATTGTGTAGCACTTGTGTGAAGGTTAAACAGCCTGGCCTAGCAACCTCTAACCCAGAGACTGTTCCCATTGTTGGCTGTCTGTCTCCTCCCAGATGATCTTCAACTCATTGATGCTTATCCCTCTCTCCATCTTCTTGTGATTGGAAACCTTGACTTAGTCACTGCTGCATTCCCAACATCTACAACAATGCCTGACATATGGTAGATGGCCATGTAATATTCACTTAACTCAGTAAATATTAACTAAATCCTTACTACTGTTTCATATAGATACTCCTACATTACAGTGGCATGAAATCTCAAAAATCATGAACAAAATAGATCTTGCCACTTAAATTGTTCCTGTAGAGATCTTGGCCACAGCAGTGAGAGAACTAGTGGACATAGCTACCTGAGAGTGTGTTTGTACTGATTTAGAAAGATACCTGACTTGGCAGAACATGCTGAGTGGTGAGTGCCTGAAGTCTGCCCAGGCCCAGATGGCCAGAGTTAAGGACATAAATTTAGGAGAGGTTGCAACTGAGTCTATACATTTGGCAACATTAATTGATACATTGCATCTAAATCCCTAGACATGGATGGAGGTCCTTGAGAAGTAAGTGTGTGTGTGTGTGTGTGTGTGTGTGTGTGTGTGTGTGTGTGTGTGTGTGTGTGTGTGTGTGTGACTGTGAATAGAACGTAAAACATTGCCACATGTCCTCTCACTTACTTTACTTACAGTCAGGTAAGCTCTGGAAAATACAATTGTTGCATCATGGTTTCATAAGGTAGATAGAGAGTGGGGCGATATACTCAGCTGGAGACAGGGTAAGCTGAGGGGTAAGGGTCCATGCACCTAGTGTTCTTTCTACATTCTGCACTGGTCCTTCATGGCATGCCGGTGTGGCTGGTATTGAGATGCAGGGTCTCACTAGGACATGATTTCAAACAGATTTCACATCTCTCCACCTGTTTATGGGATGGTAAGATGCTCAGTGGGTGAACATGACTGCCACCACCCAGCCTGACAATCAGAGTTCAGTACTGAAGGGAAGGAGAGAAGCAGGTCCAACACATTGTCTTCTGACCTCCACAGATGTATTCAGGTACTTACACACTCACTGCATGTGCACATGTGCACAAGCACACAGACATTCACACAAACATGCACACATGCATACACACACACACACACACACACACACACACACACACACACACACACACACATGTTTAAAAAAATAAAAGGAAAATTCAGGGCTAGAGAGATGGCCCAGCCATTAAGAATGTATGCTATTTTTCAAGAGGAACCAAGTTTGGTTCCTAGCACCCACACTGGGTGGCTTAAAACTGGTTGTAACTAGCTCCAGAGGATTTGACACATTCTTTTGGCCTTCATGGCCACACACACACACACACACACACACACACACACACACACACACACACACACACACTATTATTTTATGAAAGAGAACTGTTTTATCCTAAATCCCAAATGTGCAGCTTGTTTCTGCAATTTATGCTTGTATTATAACTGGTCATTCAGTAAACATAATGATGGACAGGCACCAATGACATAAATCTCTCTGCAAGGAGGCCTTGCAGTGCAGGTGAGCACAGAGGCTCAGTCAGTGCTCAGTTGTTTTTTGTCATCTGTCCTTTCGACATCACCTGTCACCAGGGTTCTCTTACCTTTCATTGTTTTTGAAACATCTGACCTAACTGTGTGGCGTTTCAGGCTCTCATTTGTTCAATGATGCCCTGATGCCCTGCCAGGCTTCCTGATGGTTTCCTCTTCTGCTTTGATGAAGTACATCTGCCATGCCTGGTACTCTCTCCTCTCCTCTCTCTCTCTCTCTCTCTCTCTCTCTCTCTCTCTCTCTCTCTCTCTCTCATTGATGTCCTCTATTAAAGGGAAGATCACTTTTCTCCCATGGATCATCACTGGATATATCATCCATACTCCAGGGCAGGTCATATGCCAGGGAGTAGTTGGCAAAATGAACTCCATGTATTTTTGTGAACTTGTTGTCTTTTTGACATTTTTTTCTTTCTTTCTTTTTTTGTTAAGAGAGACAGACAGAGAGAGAGGGAGAGAAGAAGGGAGGGAACAAGCAGTAGGGTGGGTACAGGGAGGATCTTGGCAGAACTGGAGGGGGGAGGAACCATGGTCAAAATATATTATGAAAAAAGTTTTAATTAAAAAGATTCATTTTTGTGTATGTGTCTCTGTGTGTGCATGTGCATGCAGGTGTCTAAGGACGCCAAAAGAGGGCACTGGATCCCCTACAACAGGACTTAACAAGTTGTTGTAAGCAGTTTAACATGGTCATTGGGAATTGAATCCCAGTCCTTTTTAGTGCAGCAAGCACTCTTAACCACTGAGTCATCACTCTGGCTCCTTTCCCACCTCTTTAAGCTCATAGTACGTGGTTGTAGGAAGAACGGCTCTGGTGCCTGCCCTGTGTGTGCTTTCCAGCTTGTTACTCTTGTAAGTAGTTTCCCATCAGTGATACAGATGTCTATATATATCAGTTTTCTGGTTCCAAGAGAAAAACATCCACATCTTCTACTTTTTCTTTGATCATCAGAGTGTGCTTATTTTGTGCTTTGTCACAAAAATCAATGATGACTCATGGATAACAGAAGCTTCTCTCTTTCCTGTACAGTGTCAGGAACAGAGTCACAACAGACAGAAAGCAGGTGCTCCCTGTCAGGCAGAACTCAAATTATCCCACTGTGTGTGCATGGATGCGTGTGTGTGTGTGTGTGTGTGTGTGTGTGTGTGTGTGTGTGTGTGTGTGTGCATGTTCTACACCACACCATAGCCCCTTCCCCATTATACCAGACTTTTGTGTATTTAAATTATTTTTTTCTGAGTGCAGGAAATGTTACATCATAGAGAACACCCTTGTCATCTGTAACCATCTTTTCTTTCTTGGGAGAAAGAAATGTTTCCAGCATGGTGACTCTTCCCAGTTGGCTGGGAACAAGAGACAGAAAGCGAGGGGTAAGCAATGTTTACACTTTCTGAGTTGGTAGCTACTGTTTATGTCCATAATATGAAATTGGCATAACTGCTGTTCAATCCCTGGGTGGACTATGAGCATACTTAGATAGGCATATGGCAATCAGACCCCAATTTTTGGCTCTAGAGAAAAATAGAGAAACTTTGGTCTGATGTTGGACACTCTTGACGGTAGCCTTGGTTCAATGGGTGGTTCAAGTGTGTCCCACACTCTCCCTCTGCTCCTCCTCTGCAGCCCACTGTGCACCTCAATTTCTTTTAATATGGATTTGGGTAACCCTTAAACACAGATTCTCAATCCCTTGGTTTCTTAGCTCTTTATTTTAATGGGGGGTTCTTGGGTTTCAGACATTGCAGATGTGCAGATGGGTTCCAGTAGAGGGATGGAGTCCTTTCCTACAAGGGGCACAGATAGAGCGTGATGGTGATTTGTCTTCACTTTCAACTTGGTGGGATTCAGAATCATCATGGAACAAATCTAGGCATGAGTGAAGTAACCCAGACCTAGAAAGACAAACATGATATATATTCCACATATAAATGGATATTAGTGATTAAATAAATGGTAACCAAGCTACAATCCATAGACCTAGCAAGGTTAGGTAAAGAGGAGGAGTCTTGGGGGAACACAAGGATCTACCTGGAAGTGTGGAATAGAATACATTTTACAGGCAAACTGAGGACAGATGGGAACAGGAGTGAGAGGGATCAAGTGTGGGGAGAGAGGAGGTGGAGGAAGAAAGTGTAGGGAGAGATAGTTGGAAGTGGAGGGCACATGGAGGTGGAAACCTAGTGCAGTGGAAACTTCTTGGAATTCATGAAGGTGATCCTAATCAGAATTCCTACTATTGAGGGAAAAGGAGTATCAACTGGCCATCTTTTGTTGCCAGGCAAGCCTTCCAATGGCAGGACTGGGTTGCATTCAATTGAGTTGTGCGCCAAGAGGGGTCCCATGGAAGTTCCCAAACAACCCAGGCTGTTGCTAAGACAAGAAGGTTCTCTCCACAAACCAATAGTGGAGCCCCATTGCCAAAAACACCCACACAAGTCATTGAACATGGAGAATTTGAGCTGGTCCCTAAATGAAGCCTTCAGTGCTCCATTCTTGTCTCTTTTGTGCGGGAATGTATTCTGCAGGCTGCTGAAGGGGGAATGTGGACACCAACCTAACCACAAAACCTTTGACCTAAAATCTGTCTTGCCTGAAAAATAGGCTAGAGCAATGGTCCACAGAATTGTAGGAGCATCCAACCAACGTCTGATTTGACCTAAGGCCCACTACAAGAAAAGGGACCCACACCTGACACTGCTTTGGTAACCAAGAAACAGAGCTAGATATCCCAGAACCAAACACTATTGGCCTAAAAAAGTCAATTTCCTAAAGATATTTTGCTATACTCTTAAATCAGTGCCTTGTCCAGTCATCATCAGACAGGCTTTCTCCAGCAGCAGATGGGAGTAGGTGCAAAGATCCACAGCCAGACATTATACAGTTCCATCCATTTGCCAGCAAATTTCATGTCAAATTTTAATAGCTGAATATTACTATGTTGTGTAAATGTACCATATTTTCTTTATCAGTTCCCCAGTTGAGGGACATCTAGGTTGTTTCCATTTTCTGACTATGAGTAAAGCTGAAATGAACATGGTTGAGCAATGTCTCTGTAGTAGAATGGAGCATCCTTTAGGTATATGCCCAGGAGTGATACAGCTGGATCTTGAGGTAGATTGATTTTCAACTTTCTAAGGAACTTTCATATTGATTTCCATGGTGCCTGTATAAGTTTTCACTACCACCAGCAGTGGAGGAGTGTTCCCCTTGCTTCATATCTTCATAAGCATGAGCTTACTTGTGTTTTTGATCTTAGCCATTCTTACAGGTGTAAGATGGAATCTTAAAGTAGTTTTGATCTGCATTTCCCTAGTGGCTAAGGATGTTGAATATTTTCTTGATGTGTTTCTCAGTCACTTGGGATTCTTCTATTGATAATTCTCAATTTAGATCTGTACACCATTTTTAAATTGGATTATTTGGTTTTTTTTGATGTCAAGTTTCTTGAGTTCTTTATATACTTTCAAGTCTTTTTTATCATATGTGTTTCACTTGCTTGGTTAGAGTTACCCAAGGTATTTGGTATTATTTGAGGCTATTGTCAAAGATGTTTCCATGATTTCTTTCTTAGTCTTTTTCTCATTTGTATTTAGGAGGGCTACATTTTTTTTTTTTTGTTTTGAGTTAATCTTGTAGCCAGCTACTTTATTGAAAGGGTTTATTAGTTGTAGTTCCCTGGTGGAAATTTGAGGGTCACTTATGCATATTTGCATATCATCTGCAAATAATAATACTTTGTTTTCTTCCTTTCTAATTTGTATCTCTTTGATCTCCTTCAGTTGTCATATTGATCTAGCTAAGACTTCAAGTACTATATTGAATAGATATATAGAATGGACAACCTTGTCTTTTTCCTGATTTTAGTGGAATTTCTTTGAGTTTCTCTCCATTTAATTTGAGGTTGACTGTAGCCTTGCTGTAAATTGCCTTTATTATGTTTAGGTATGTCCCTTGTAACTCTACTCTCTACAGGACTTTCATCATGAAGGGGTATTGGATTTTGTAAAAGGCCTTTTCTGCATCTAATGAGATGACCATGTGGATTTTGTTTTTCAGTTTGTTTACATGGTAGATTAATTTATTGGTTTTTCATATATTGAACCATCATCCCTGCATCTCTGGCATGAAGCCTACCTGATAATAGTGGATGATTTTTTTGTTGTGTTCTTGGATTTGATTTGCAAGTATTTTTATTGAGTATTTTTGAATCAATGTTCATGAGGGAAATTAGTCTATAATTCTCTTTCTTTGCCGATTCTTTGTGTGGTTTGAATATCAGTGTAACTGTGGCCGGTGAATTGGGCAATGTTTCTTCCATTTTTATTTCATGGAATAATTTAAGAATTACTGTTAGTAGTTCTTCTTTGAAGTAATCTGCACTAAAGCCATGTGGACCTGCGTTTATTTTTGGTTGGGAGATTTTTGCTGACTACTTCTATTTCCTTAGAGGCTATAGGTGTACTTATATTATATATCTGATCTTGATTTAACTTTGGTAAGTGGAATCTATTGAGGACATTTTCCATTTCTTTTAGATTTTCCAATTTTGTGGAGTATGGGTTTTTAAAGTATGACCTGATAATTCTTTGGATGTCCTCCTTGTTCCTCTTTTGTTTTTTGATTTTGTTCATTTGGATATTCTCTCTCCACCTTTTAGTTAGTTTGGATAAGGTTTTTGTCTCTCTTGTTGATTTTCTCAAACAGCCAATTCTTTCTTTTGTTAATTCCTTGTATTGTTCTCTTTGTTTCTATTTTATTGATTTCAGCCCTGAGTTTGATTATTTCTTGTTATCTTCTCTTCTTGGTTGTATTTAACTTCTTATTGTTTAGAGTTTTCAGGCAAGCTGTTAAGTCTCTAGTGTGAGATTTCTCCAAATTCTTTATGCAGGCACTTAATGCTATGAACTTTCCTCTTAGCACTGTTTTCATTGTGTCCCATAAGTTTATGTGTGTTGTACATTCATTTTTATTGAATACTAGGAATTCTTTAATTTCTTTCTATATTTCTTCTTTTACACTTTGGTAATTCAGTTGTTCAAATTCCCATGAGATTGTAGGCTTTCTGTTGTTGTTGATATCCAACTTTAATCAATGGTGATCTGATAGGATACAGGGGTTGTTTCAATTTTCTTGCATCTGTTGAGACTTGCTTTGTCTCAAAGCAAGTCAGTGTCTCAAAGTCACTTTGTCTCAAAGTGGTCAGTTTTGGAGAAGGTTTCATGAGGTGCAGAGAAGAGGTATAGTCTTTTGTGTTTGGATGAAATGTACTGTAATTATTTGTTAAGTCCATTTGATTTATAAGGTCTATTACCAGTATTTCTCTGTTTAGTTTTTTTTGTCTGGATGACATGTCCATTGATGAGAGTGGGGTATTTAAGTCTCCCACTATCAGTGTGTGAATGTCAGTATGTGACTTAAGCTGTAGTAGGTTTTTGTTTTACTTTGTTTTTATTTTACAAACTTAGGTGTCCTTGTGTTTGGGGCATAGATGTTAAAAGTTGAAATGCCATCTTGGTGATATTTTCTTTGATCAGTATTTAGTGACCTTCCCTAACTACTTTTATTAGTTTTGGTTTGAAATCCATTTTGTTAAATGTTAAAATGGCAATATCATCTAAATTCTTAGGTTCATTTGCTTAGAATACCCCTTTCATCCCTTTACTCTGAGATAATGTCTATCCTTGATTTGAGATGTGTTTTTTGGATGCAAGAATGGGTCCTGTTTTTGTATCCATTCTGTTACTCTGTATCTTTTTATTGGGGAATTGAGGTGATTGATACTGAGAAATATCAATGATCAATGATTGTTGATTTCTATTATTTTATTGTTTGTGTGTGTGTGTGTGTGTGTGTGTGTGTGTGTGTGTGTGTGTGTGGGTGTGTGTGGGTGTGTGTTTGGGCATGCTTCCCTCCTTTTGGTTTTGCTCCTGTGAGATTATTTATTTCCTTTGTTTTTATTGGAGCAGTTAGTCTCTTTGGGTTGGAGTTGTTCCTTTTAGCACTTTCTCTAGGGCTAGATTTGTAGATAGATATCATTTAAATTTGACTTTTACTATAGAATATCTTATTTTCTCCATCTATGGTGATTGAACATTTTTCTGGGTATAGTAGTCAGGGCTGGCATCTGTGGTCTTAGTATCTGTCCAGGTCCTTCTGGCTTTTAGAGTCTCCATTGAGAAGTCTGGTATAATTCTAATAGGTCTGTCTTTATATGTAACTTGGCCTTTTCCTCTTGGAGCTTTTAATATTCTTTCTTTGTTCTGTATGATTAGTGTTTTGGTTATTATGTGGTAAGGGAACTTTCTTTTCTGGTCCAATCTATTTGCTTAATTCTGTATGCTTCTTGAATCTTTATAGGCATCTCCTTCTTTAGGTTAGGAACATTTTTTTCTATGATTTTATTGAAAATATGTTCTAGTTTTTTCAGCTAGGATTCTTTTCCTTCTTCTATTCTTACTATTCTTAGGTTTGTCCTTTTCATAGTGTCTCAGATCTCCTGGATGATTTTGTCAAGAATTTCTTTAGATGTGACACTGTTCTTGACTGATTACCTAATCATCTATCATATTATCAACACCTGAGATTCTCTTCCATCTCTTGTAGTTTGCTTTCGATGCTTGTATCTATAGTTCCTGTTTGCTAACCTAGATTTTTCATTTCCAGAATTCTCTTAGTTTGTGTTTTCTTCATTGCTTCTATTTTTATTTTCAGGTCTTGAACATTTCCTTCAACCCTTTGTTTGTTTTGACTTTCTTTAAAGGATGTACTCATTTACTCTAATTGTATTTTCCTGGATTTCTTTAAGCAATTCACTCATTTCCTCATATTGTTTTTGTTTTCCTGGATTTTTAAAGGATTTTATTAGTTTCCTCTTTAAAGACCTCTATCATCTTCATGTAGTTGGTTTTAAGGTCTTTTTCTTGTGCTTCAGCTATGTTGGAATATTCAGGACCTGTTGTGGTAGCTTAGTTGGCTATAGTGGAGATATACTGCCATGGTTTATTGATTGTTTTTTTTTTATGCTGATGTCTATGCATCTGGGTTTGGTATGATTATAGTTCTAAGTGATGATTTCTGGATTTATCTTTGTTGAATTGGGTGTTTTGTTCCTTGGTTTCTGTTTTCTCTCTGCATTTTCAAAGAGTAGGTTGGCTGTGTGTTGCCTGATTTACTGACCTGCTCATCTGGTATGTTCATGGGGGAATACTTGCTACTGTTGGAGGCTGGGATACTGAGATGCATTGGCGAAGGGATGTTGGAGGAGAAGTTCTTTGTGATCTGTTGGGAATGGGGTCAGAAAGGAAAGGCAGAATGCAGCAGTTTTCCTGCTACAGAGCTGGGGGTGAGACTGTGGGGGTTGGATCTCAGGAGAGTAGGAAATGTCTGAATCTATCTTCAGCCTACTTGTCCTGGGAGAAGCAGCACTTGGTTTGCCTGCTGGAGTTGGCATCTGGGGCAAAGCAACAAGTGGAAGGGGTAATCTTAGAAGAAGAGGAAGATCTGTGGGATCCACAGGAGATAGGAGCAGGGGCAGGGAAAGCTGCAGCTGGTGTACTGTTGCAGCATTGGGGATGAGACGGGGGAGTGGATCTGGGGGAAGAGAGCTGCCTCCATCTTTAGATTCTTGGTTCTAAACATCATATAATTGTCTTGACCCATGACTGTGAATCATCAGTAAACAGTTGCCATCATTCCTGATCAACTCTGATAGTTAATTTGCTAAGCATTATTAATATATAATTTCACTTAGTCTTTTTTTCCAACTTTTAAATTTGAATTAGAAACAGGATTGTTTTACATGACAATCCCAGTTCCCTTCTCCCACCCGTCCTCCTCTACCGCCACCCACCCAACTAAAGCCCTATCTATCACATATCTTTTCTGCTCCCCCTGGATGGTGAGGCCTTCCATAGGGTGTCATCTGTGTCTATTGTATCCTTTTGGATAGGGCCTAGGCCCACCCCTGTGTGTCTTGGCTCAGTGAATATTCCTCTATATGGAATGGGCTCCCAAAGTCCACACCTATGCTAGGGATAAGTACTGAACTTCTATAGGAGGTCCCCTAGATTTCTGAGGTTTCCTCACAGAAACCCATGTTCCTGGGGTCTGGATCAGTTTCATGCTGGTATCCCAGCTATCAGTCTGGGGAGCAAGAGTTCCTGGATGCTCAGGTCAGCGGTTTCTGTGGGTTTCACCAGCCTGGTCTGGACTCCCTGTGCTCTTGACTTGGTGATTAGTTGTGGGTGTCTGTTTCTAGTTCCACCAGCTGCTGGACGAAGGCTATAGGATGGCATATAAGTCAGTCCTCAATATCCTAATCAGGGGAGGGCATTTAAGGTAGCCTCTCCTCCGTTGCTTAGATTGTTAGCTGGTGTCATTTTTGTAGATCTCCAGACATTTCCCTAGTGCCTGATTTCTCTGTAAACCAAAAATGTCTGCCTTTATTATAATATCTCCATTCTTGTTATCATCTATTTTTCTCCTGACTCAAACTTTCTGCTCCCTCATGTCCTCTGCATCCCTCTTCTTCTCCCCTTCTCATTCTCCTAGCTCCCTCTCCCCTCTTCCCATGCTCCCAATTTGCTCAGCAGATCTTGACCCTCTCCGCTTCTTCAGGGGACCATGTATGTTTCTCTTAGGGTCCTCCTTGTTTATTAGCTTCTTTGGCAGTGTGGATTGTAGGCTGGTAATCCTTACTCTATGTCTAAAATCCGCATATGAGTGAGTACATACCATGTTTGTCTTTTTGCGATTGGGTTACCTCACTCAGAATGGTTTCTTCTAGATCCATCCATTTTCCTGAAAATTTCAAGATTCCATTGTTTTTTTTTTTTTTTTTCCCCGCTGAGTAGTGCTCCATTGTGTAAATGTACCACATTTTCTCTATCCATTCTTTGGTTGAGGGGCATCTCGGCTGCTTCCAGTTTCTGGCTATTACAAATAGTGCTGCTACAGATGTCCTCGTTGTATGAATGTGCTTCTTTTGGGTATATGCCTAGGAGTGGAATTGCTGGATCTTGTGGTAGACTGATTCCCATTTTCTCCAGGAGTTGCCATACTGATTTTCAATGTGGCTGTACAAGTTGGCACTCCCAGCAGTGGAGAAGAGTTCCCCTTTCTCCACATCCTCTCCAGCATGAACTGTCATTGGTGTTTTTGATTTTGGCCATTCTGACAGGAGTAAGATGGTATCTCAGAGTTGTTTTGATTTGCATTTCCCTGATGGCTAAGGATATTGAACACTTTCTTATGTGTCTTTCAGCCATTTTAGATTCCTCTATTGAGAATTGTCTGTTTAGTTCTGTTAATTGGATTGTTTGGTGTTTTGGAGACTAGCTTCTTGAGTTCTTTGTATATTTTGTATAGTTCTTTGTATATCAGCCCTCCGTCTGATGTGGGGTTGGTGAATATTTTTTCCCAGTCTGTGGGCTGCCGTTTTATCTTGCTGACTGTATCCTTTACCTTACAGAAGTTTCTCAGTTTCAGGAGGTCCCATTTATCAATTGTTGACCTCAGTGTCTGTGTTACTGGTGTAATGTTCAGGAAGCAGTCTCCTGTACCAATAATTAAAGGGTATTTCCCACTTTGTCTTCTAATAGGTTCAGTGTAGCTGGGTTTATGTTGAGGTCTTTGATCCATTTTGACTTAAGTTTTGTGCAAGGTGATAGGCTTGGGTCTAACTGCAGTCTTCTACATGTCTGCAACCAGTTATGCCAGCACCATTTGTTGAAGATGTTCTCTTTGTTCCATCGTATAAATTTGGATTGTTTATCAAAAATCAGGTATTCATAGGTGTGTGGGTTAATATCAGGGTTTTCAACTCTGTTCCATTGGTCTACCTGTCTATTTTTGTGCCAATATCAAGCTGTTTTTCAGGACTGTAGCTCTGTAATAGAGCTTGAAGTCAGGGATGGTGATGCCTCCAGAAGTTCCTCTATTGTATAGGGTTGTTTTGGCTATCCTGGGTCTTTTGTTTCTCCATATAAAGTTGAGAATTGTTCTTTCAAGGTCTGTGAAGAATTGTGTTGGGATTTTGATGGGGATTGCATTGAATCTGTAGATTGCTTTTGGCAAGATTGCCATTTTTACTATGTTGATCCTACCTATCCAAGAGCATGGGAGATCTTTCCATTTTCTGGTATCTTCTTTAATTTCTTTCTTAAGATAGTCAAAATTCTTATGGTACAGGTTTTCACGTTTTTGGTTAGTGTTACCCCAAGGTATTTTAAGTTGTTTGTGGCAATTGTAAAGGGTGATGTTTCTCTGATTTCTTTTTCCACCAATGTGTCATTAGCATATAGTAGAGCTATGGATTTTTTTGAGTTATTCTTGTATCCTGCCACTTTGCTGAAGGTATTTATCAGCTGTAGGAGTTCCCTCTTAGAGTTTTTCGTGTCACTAATGTAGATTATCATATCGTCTGCAAATAGTGAGAGTTTGACTTCTTCCTTTCTGATTTGTATTCCCTTGACCTCCTTGTGTTGTCCTATTGCTCTAGCTAGGACTTCAAGGACAATATTGAAGAGGTATGGAGAGAGTGGACAGCCTTGTTTTGTTCCCGATTTTAGAGGAATTGGATTGAGTTTCTCTCCATTTAATTTGATGTTGGCTGTCGGCTTGCTGTATATTGCTATTATTATGTTGAGGTATGTTCCTGTTATCCCTGATTTCTCCAAGACCTTTATCATGAAGGGGTGTTGGATTTTGTCAAAGGCTTTTTTGGCATCTAGATGATGATGTGGTTTTTTTCCTCAGTCTGTTTACATGGTGGATTACATTGATGGATTTTCATATGTTGAACCATCCTTGCATCCCTGGGATGATGACGTCTACTTGATCATAGTGGATGATTTCTCTGATGTGCTCTTGTATTCGATTTGCCAGTATTTTATTGAGAATTTCTGCATCAATGTTCATGAGGGATATTGGT
The DNA here is from genome assembly GCF_003668045.3 of Cricetulus griseus. Classification (NCBI taxonomy): domain Eukaryota; kingdom Metazoa; phylum Chordata; class Mammalia; order Rodentia; family Cricetidae; genus Cricetulus; species Cricetulus griseus. Next base: position 117,175,759 of record NW_023276806.1, read on the forward strand.
CTGTAGTTCTCTTTCTTAGTTGTGTCTTTGTGTGGCTTGGGTATCAAGGTTATTGTAGCCTCGTAAAAAGAGTTTGGTAATGTCCCTTCTGCTTCTATTGTGTGGAACAATTTGAGGAGTATTGGTATTAGCACTTCTTTGAATTTCTGGTAGAATTCTGCAGTGAATCCATCTGGACCCGGGCTCTTTTTGGTTGGGAGACTTATGATGACTGCTTCTATTTCCTTAGTGGTTATAGGTCTGTTTAAGTTGCTTATCTGTTCTTGATTAAATTTTGGTAAGTGATAACTGTCCAGAAAAATTGTCCATTTTCTTTAAATTTTCAAATTTTGTGGTTTACAGGTTTTCAATGTATGACCTGAAGATTCTCTGGATTTCCTCCTCAGTTTCCATTGTTATGTCCCCCTTTTCATTTCTGATTTTGTTAATTTGCATGATCTCTCTCTGCCTTTTGGTTAGTTTGGATAACGGTTTGTCTATCTTGTTGATTTTCTCAAAGAACCAACTCTTTGTTATATTGATTCTTTGAATCGTTTTCTTTGTTTTGACTTTAATGATTTCTGCCCTCAGTTTGATTATTTCCTGGCGTCTGCTCCTCCCGGGTGAATTTGCTTCCATTTTTTTTAGAGTGTTCATCTGTGATGTCAGATCTCTGGTGTGGCTATTCTCTAGTTTCTTCATGTGAGCACTTAGAGCTATGAACTTTCCTCTTAGTACTGCTTTCAAAGTGTCCCATAAGTTTGGGTATGTTGTGTCAACATTTTCATTGAATTCTAGGAAGTCTTTAATTTCTTTCTTTATTTCTTCCTTGACCCAGGAATATTGCAAATGCATGTTGTTCAATTTCTATGAGTTGGTAGGTTTTCTGCACTTTGATTTATTTTTGATTTCTAACTTTAAAGCATGGTGGTTTGATAAGACACAGGGGATTATTCCAATTTTTTTTGTACCTGTTGAGGTTTGCTATGTTGCCAAAAATGTGGTTGATTTTTGAGAAGTTTCCATGTGATGCTGAAAAGAAGGTATAGTCTTTTGTGTTTGGATAGAAAGTTCTATAAATGTCTGTTAATCCCAATTGGGCCATAACTTCTGTTAGTTCCTTTGTCTCTTGTTAAGTTTCTGTCTAGTGGTCCTGTCCAGTGGTGAGAGTGGGGTGTTGAAGTCTGCCACTATAACTGTGTGAGGCCTTATTTGTGATTTGAGTTTTAATAATGTTTCTTTTATGAATGTTGGTGCCTTTGTATTTGGAGCATAGATGTTTAGAATTGAGACTTCTTCCTGATGGATTTTTCCTATGATGAATATGAAATGATCTTCTTCATCTCTTTTGATTGATTTTAGTTTGAAGTCTAACTTGTTAGATACTAGGATAGCTACCCCAGCTTGTTTCTTGGGTCCATTTGATTGGAGTATCTTATCCCAACCCTTTACTCTGAGGTAATGTCTGTCTCTGAATTCAAGGCGTGTTTCTTGTATGCAGCAGAAGGATGGATTCTGTCTTCGTATCCAATCTGTTAGCCTGTGTCTTTTTATAGGCGAGTTAAGAACATTAATATTGAGGGAAATTAAGGTCCATTGAGTGTTTATTCTTGTTTGTTTTTGATTTGTTGTTGGTACTGGTATTGTATGTGGATTTACCCTGCCTTTTATTTTGTGTTTTTGTAGAGTGGGATTATCTATTCCTATGTTTATGTGAGTGTAGTTAATTTCCTTAGGTTGGAGTTTTCCTTCCAGTACTTTCTGTAGGGCTGGATTAGTGGCAACATATTGTTTACATCTGGTTTTTTTCATGGAATATTTTGTTTTCTCCATTTATAGTGATTGAACGCTTTGCTGGGTATAGTAGTTTGGGCTGGCATCTGTGTTCTCTTAGAGTTGGTAGAATATCTATCCAGGTTCTTCTAACTTTCAGAGTTTCCATGGAGAAGTCTAGTGTAATTCTGATAGGTTTGCCTTTATATGTTACTTGGCCTTTTTCCCTTGCTGCTCTTAATATTTTTTCTTTATTCTGTATGTTTGGTGTTTTAATTATTATGTGACGAGAGGACTTTCTTTTGTGGTCCACTCTATTTGGCATTCTGTAGGCTTCTTGTACTTTCATTGGCATGTCTTTCTCCCTTTCTCCCTTCCCCCTGTCCTGCCTCCCCTTGTCTTCCTTTCTTTCTTTTCTGGGGATTGAACCCAGGAGCTTGTGCATGCTTGGCTAGTGCTTGACCACTAAGTATTATCCCTGGCCTTTTTGTAGTTTCCCACTTTGAGAAGGGACTTCAAAGTTGCTCAGGTGGGTCTTGAACTTGTGATCCTGCTGCCTCAGCCTCCTGAGAAGCTGGGTTTTTGGGTCTGTGCCACTTAACTGGTCTTGATAAATATTTCTTTTGGAGGGATGTGACAGGATTATAGAAGCATAGAAGATGGGCAGACAGGTGGAATGTTTTCTCTGGGGCAGACGAGGTTGGGGACAAGGTTTGAAACACAAATGATCCAAGTAGGGTAAATGGAGATCAGAGCAGATGCACTGTGGATAAAACAGTAATGCAAACACTCAGAACTTACAAAAATTCAGAACCCTGAGGGTGACATTTGGCTGAAATGGCTAGACACGAGGTGTGTAATGACTGATAGCATCTGAAGTTCATGCACTGTTTAAGTCATTTGCAGAAACAAAACATCATTAGCTTTTCTTGATGTGTAAGTCTCCCTTAACAAAGCCTAGGTCTCCCACCAAATGAAAACAGAAGCTTCTCTTGATACTAGCAAATGGTAGGTTTGGCTTCTTGATTTCCACCCCATGGGGGCTATCAAATTTAATGATTACATAGTAGCTGTGTAGGGATCTTGGCTGACACTACAGCCAGAGCTAAGTTTCCATTCTGGTGTTGGTTTTCCAAAGAGCTCCCTGGCTTCAGTTCTTGGTGAAGTTTTTCCAAACTGAGTTTAGTGGCAAATGCTAACCATTTCTGGTTGGTCAATTAACCAAGTGCTTCCTTCTTAAAAGAAAAAGTCATTGATTTTTCAGTGGGAGGATTTGGACATGTGGCTTCCTGGTCACACCCAGTAGATTTCTAAACAGCCTTGAATGCCCATGGGCTACCCTGGTGGCTGACAGTGCTCAAAGGGTTGTTTAGCCTGCCAGACTATCACCTTATAAGGCTGCAAAATTCCTAGGTGGTTATCACTTCCTAGAAATGGATCAGAGTACATCATTGGCACCAAGTTCCACACCCATCTACTGTTGGGAGCAGATGGACAGATTTTGCACACATCTTGAGTCCTCTGTTTGAACTCCCTGACTTCTCAGTACAACTGGATGTCACCTGTCACAGCTGGCTGCTTTTGGTCAGTGACACACACTGTTGATGGCTGCAGAATGAGAATTGTGCCATGCTGCAGGATGGCACACAGGATGCTGCACAGGGAAGGCCTGTGGTGTTGGCTCACCATGAGGAGCTCATTCTGGCAATGCAGCTGTCTGGAAGGAAATGCTAAAATTTGAATGAAAGGGCTGAGATCTGGTGACTGACAGGAGGATGGTGAATTAGGACAGGTAAAAATCAAAGGTATTGGGGCCTGGAGAGATGGCTCACATAGAAGGGTCACATAGAAATCCAGGGTTGGAGCCACATCCCGAGGCCTTGATGGTATACAGGGGCAATGCTGCATCCAAAACTACCCCAACCTGAATGGCCAGTGCTTCCACCCAGAGCCAGGATGTTGTCCAGGCTTAAGCTGCTAAGGAGGATAGCTATGTTTGGGTTCATGGTCCAGTCTTAGAAACCAAGAGAGATGAAATTAGAGGGCCATGCTGAGCTGGCCCCACCCTTGACTGTCCTAGGGAAAGCTGGCCTTGCCTTTCCCTGGACACTGCAGCAAGGGAGCTTGCCCAGACCCTCATGGAGAGCTGGCCCTGTACTTTGGAGAGATGGCCCCACCCCTCACCTCTCCAGGATGAACTAACCTTGAGGGCATGGGGATAGGGAAACTGACTCCATCGCCTGACCAGCTCAGCTACCAATCAGGCCCATAGCCTGGCCTTAGGTTGGCCCACCCTAGCATTTACCCCATATAGGACCTGCTGGAGCTCCTAAAGGGACCGGTCCTGTGGAATGATACCTTCATGATCTCCATGACTCCAGGCGCTCACGGAATATCACAGTGGAGTCCCTGGAAGGATGCAGTGATGGTGGTACACCAGAAACCAGAAACCTTGAACCAGACCAATGACTCATTGCAATGGACATTTGCAAGTAAAGCTGATAGAAAAAAGGGTATACTATAGAACACACAGCTCCTAATGCCACCAGGAGGAATGAAGGGGTGTTGGAGAGGCAGAAGAGGAGAATTGAAGTGATTTTTGTTGTTTTGTTTTGTTCTTGTGTGTGTGTGTGTGTGTGGGTGTGTGTGTGTCTGTGTGTGTGTGTGTGTCTGTGTGTGTTTGTTTTGTTTTCTTTTGTGAGGGGATGCTGCAGGGATGAAGGAAAGATATGGGAGGGCTGGGAGGTGAGCAGATTGGGGTGCATGATATGAAACTCCCAAAGAATCAATAAAGAAGTTAAATTTTAAAAAAATCAAGGGTATCATAGAGAAGTTTGGGTGCTTAACTAACCATGGTGTTGCAGGAGGTAGGTGATGTTCAGAAGGTAATGCTTCCTCCTGATTTCATTGTGACAATAAATGTCCAAAGGAAATGACGTTGTTAAATTTTTTGATGTGTAAAAATCCAAGAGCTGGGAGAAGTCTCTTCCTTCCATACTCCTTACCTCACTTCTTCATAGGCTCTTTACTTACCTCACCCCTTCACACAACCCTTACTACCTCACCTCTTCATATAGTATGTACCTCACCTCCTCACACACCCCTTACCTACTTCACTTCTTCACACACCCCTTACTACCTCACCCCTTCACACACTCCTTCCCTACCTCACCTCTTCATGGGTTTCTTACATTCATTTACTCCGACACGAGCAGGCTGTAGGAGCCACTGTGTCTTTGTCAGGTCAAATAGACATTCCAGGTCCCCAGAAGGTAAGACCTCCAGGAGAAACAAGTGAGGTCCTCGGTGTCTGATGAATATCAGTGTTTGCTGACACGAGATTTAAAGACATCTCAATATCCTTTCCACAGACATTATTGGTCTTTTAACCTTGTTTCTGTTTCCTATCAGCTCCCTCTTATTGTGCCAAACGCAGACAGTCTACTTTTCTCTAATTGAGCTTGTCTTCCACAAAGCCCAATACTTCTGCACTTAGTGGAAGCCAGAAATAATTCTTCCCTTTCGGAATTGCATGAGAAATTTGAGAAAGTGATAGACATGTTGCAGAGAGCAGTGTGAGCACTGGCTCCCCCGCCCCCTGCTTCTTTCTCAGCAACACTTGTTCTTCTTGTCTTTAGTGTGGAAGCTCTTTCCATCAGTGAACATGCTGGAAGAAGAGTCTGGTATTGTTTGTTCCCCCTGTCTGCAGTAGACATCTGCTTATCTTACTTGTTTGTTCCCCTGCCTGCAGTAAACATCATCTGCTTATCTTACTTGCCCAGCGTCCTTTCTTCCCTTTTCTGTTCCTACCACACAGCACGTTTTCACCACACACTAGGTTTTTCTCTTTAAAGTTTGAGACATAGTCTCATGGGTCCCAGGCTAGCCTCAAAGTTGCTGTATAGCTGAGAATGGTCTGAACTGGATCCCATTGCCTTTACTTTCTGGCAGCTGAGATTGCAGATGTACAAAACCACACCTAATATATAGAACCCAAGCCTTTGTGCATGCTAGGGAAGTACTCTATCAACTGGCCCATACCCTCAGTCAACACATGCCAGCTTTTCATTAGAGAATGAGTTTACTGTCATCTAGTGTAGCTTCAACCATGTACCTTGCTCCCATTATTACAAGGGTGGCCAGGAAATCCTGGGTCATGCAATCTGGACGGTAAGTGCTCACCACCTCTACACTGGTTATCCCAGTAGTGGACGTGTGTTTCAAAGATGATTTGTAACGTTTTTTTCTGAGATCTGATACTAGTGCTGGGTTTTACTTCTGTGATTCAAAACATACAGATTATATGAACAAGAGTTGCTAGAAATCATCTCTGCTGTTAACCATGGGGAATAAGATGCAACCAGAGAAGAAATGTAACCATTAGAAGAATAATGGAGGAATGCTGAGAGGTAAAGGGAGGGGAAGAGGGAGAGGGAGGACTACTTGAAGAAATTTCAGGTATTGCTAATGGTTGGTGGGATTGTGTAAAGGCTATTGAAATCTTCTCCATGGTTCCTTTGTAACTATACTGGCAACAAGTCGTATTGTAGTTTTTAAGGGCTTGGGGGAATCACATTAAACTAAATTAAAGAATAGTTTTCAAAGCCCAACTAACAAATTACATTATTTGGGAGGATAACTCCTCTTTCTGTGTATATGAAATATCTAGCTACACCTGGAATCTGCAGCTTGACAGTTCCTTTGACAGTTTCATCCTTTAGCCAAGGCAAACACAAGACAGCTGTAGGAAAGTTTTCTAGGAGTGTGTCTGTTCCCCTCAGTGATTTCCCTCTGGTTGTCATAGGACTGAATAAGAACACTGAAGATTTTCAGAAGGTATTATCTTGTAGAAGATCAAATCTCCTTGACAGGTATTTTGGGCATAGAATTCACAAGGTGTCTTATTTAGCTGGCTTCATCAGTTGATTTCACCCATGAACTTTAGGTTATAATTGATCTGCCTCTGACCATTTGAAATCTATGTTGGTTATGCTACCTCCACAAATTTCCACTTATGCAAATAATCCCGTCTAAATAGACATATTTCTGCTGACTTTCATTCCAAACAAATGGAAGTTGCTCATTCACAATTCTGTCATCATTTTCTATAAAATCATGCAGCAAAATAAATCAATAATGGAAGGACTGGTTTTATTTTGTGCAGTTTTGGTGTGTGTTCCAAGGAGGCCAACTTCTAGCATTAAGTGATGACCTTTCTTACAAATAGCTGTATTTCAGGTGGTAACTGTCACGGTTTGGATTCATGCAGAGGGGAAACACCAGGAAGTGCTATGGAGTTTAACGGACAGCCCTTAGGTCATCAAGGTCCCTTCTAAGGGACTGTGGGACCAAGTCTTATTCCCTTTCTCTAATTTCTGGCTCTTATGTGGCTATTCACATGTTATGCTGATACTGTCATCCAAGGTTCTCATCAATGGCACAAAGCAAAGAGTCCTCTAAACTGGAGCATTCAAAGCTATGCACTTACTAATCCTTTTTGCAAAAGTACCACATCGCAAGTATTTTGTTGTAGTAGCCAATACCGTGACCATCCTTGTCATTGGATGACTCTCACCAAGGATGCTGAGAAGGGAGCCATGTGTCAACATGAGTTTTGGTAAAAATGAATTTGCTTTAAAGATTTATTTATTTTTATTTTTATGTATATGATTATTTAGCTTTACATATATATATATATATATATATATATATATATATATATATATATATATATATGTACCATGTGGGTGCCTGGTACTCAGAGAGGCCGGAAGGGGGCACCAAATCCTCTAGACTTGGAATCACAGTCAGTTGTGACTGTAAGAGCAAAAAGTACTTATAGCTGTTGAACTATCTGTCCAGTCCTGGAAAAATTATTTTTAGAGCAATTCAGCTCCAAGAGATTATTTATTTCTAGTGATTACACTAGTATTATTAATATTAGTTGTATCTTTTCTATTAGTAGTTATAATTGGTATTTAGCAAGCACATACTTCATTTATATACAATATCAGGACATCTATATCTACATAATCTGTATCTATGTGACTATATTGTATGCTACCTTGCAAGTTAGCATTTTACTGCTTCTGTAAATATAACTCCCACCACGTGGCTGGAGACTGTTTTTCTTCATTTTTTCCTTTGTCTTTGTTATTTCAACTCTTCTAGTAGATCACGGGCTGGTTTCAAAGGTAGGAGTCAGTGTTAGACCCTTTGTTTTATTCTCTACAATCACTGTAGATGCAGAGAAAGTAGAACAGACTCACCTTAGAAGCTGTCTCCTTGGTCCTGCCATACTGATACCTTTTCAGAAGAATCCTGAAGCATAGTCCTTCAAGTCAAAGTGCCACGTAGGGGAGAGGGGAAAGAAGTGAGAAAGAAAGAGGGCCTAGAGAGAAGGCTCAGTAGTTTACATCACTGGCTGCTCTTCCAGAGGACCCAGGTTCAATTCCCAGGATGTACATAGCAGCTCACAACCATCTGTAATCCAGTCCTAGAGGATCTGATTCCTTCCTCTACTTCCTTGGGTACCAGGTACACATAAGGCACACAGACATACATGGAAGAAAAACACCCATATGAACAAAATAAAAATAAATAAGTAATACAACCTGGAGTTTAAGAAAAGGAATAGCATTCAACTTTTAATCATGTTTTCTTTCTCACCAGGACAGTGAGAGTTAGCAAACCTTTTGGAGCATTGTTTAGTTGGCTGTTTTTGTGAGGAAGTGAGCATTGTAACTATACTTGTAGTGAAAGTTATTGTCTAAACTCAGTTCAGTCAATTGCTCATCTCACTTTTCTCTCTGTTAATGTCAACATAACAATTACAGTCAACATGTTTTACCCACAGGATTGCAGTGAGCTGTTTATAGCCCAGCATTGTGGAAACAATGTTTGTTTTATAAATGTCATGTGTAAGTATTCTTTGGTCATTTGCATCAACGGGAGAAGGATAGCATGCTGGAACTCTGGCTGTCACCCAGCCTACATAGAGGTATTTATGATGCCCACACATTAGCATCAGCGGATACTTTGCTGGTAGCTTTCCACAGAACCATATCTTTTTATTATAGCTATTTGCAAGCAAGTCATTGATGCATTTATCATTTCTGGGTTTTAATACAATTGCAACTCAGGCAATCTGAAATCAATAAAGTTTTAGATGGGATGTGCCAATTGGATAATGAAAGTGATTTGGACACATAGACATTTGTAACATTTGGGAAAATCATTCTTGTTGAATAATGTGGAGACTGCGGTCTACTGTTGCCGATGTAAATAAGGCTCTGGGTCCTAAAGTGCTAAGTGGCTTATTGGGACTATTACAGGGAGGCTGTTATTCTCTTAACCCATAGATTAATATGCATAGATTCTATTTGAGCATCAGAATGTGTCCTGAAGGTCAGTGTTGGTCTTCTTAACCACACATAGTACAGAATTCTAGACTTATTATACTTTTTTTATTTTATGTGTTCACAAATTGTGTGTGTGTGTGTGTGTGTGTGTGTGTGTGTGTATGTGTATGTGTGTATGTGTGCGAGTGCATGCGTGCTATGATGTTCATGTGTGTAGGTCAGAGAAAAGCTTGTGGAGTAGATTTCTTTTCTTCCGGCATGTGTGTTCCAGGTATTGATCCCAGGTCTTCAGGCTGTCTGGCAAGTGGTCTAACCTTCTGAACCAACTCACTGGCCATTAGACTGCTAATGTTAGAAGGGGTCACTAGGCATCTGATGGTCTGACATCTAAATTTATAGCCAAGAGGATAAATGAGTTTCTTAGTAGCCACCTCCTCACCATCTCTTGATCAAAGTCTTCCCATTGAATTCTCCTTCTTTGTCATTTCTACAATCCCTTCTAGACCTTAGAATTCCTTGGGGTTAATTTAAAAGATGTCAAAGCCACAGTAATAGATTCCATAATGGGGAAACTACATGGTGAGACTTTTCTTTCCATGATTACTATAATTCGAAGGGAAGTAATGTAACATGTGTAGGCTGAGGTAATGATGGTCGTCCAATAGAGATGTTATGAAGAGCAAATTAGTTAACATGTGCAAGGCATCTAACATGTTATTAGTTCTGGGTCTTCCTTTCTGAGAGCAAACATCTAGCTGTGTTTGCATCTAAGGTAGTTTAAAGGTGTTGTTGTTGGATTGACATCCATGAAGGACTAGGACTAGCTGACATCTTTTGATGCCATTTGTTTTTGAGTTTTTCTACATTCTTATCTAACCCAACAGTTAGGATGTTTCTTTCTTTTTTTCAGCATTGGTGATTGAACCCAGAGTATCATGCACTTGAGACAAGTGCTTTACTTGTGAGATAGAGTCCCAGGCCTCAGTTGGGAACTTTTAGTGAAAACAATCTAAAGAAGATAAAAATAATTCACCTCATAATGTCATTATGTATGTTTCATCCTTGGATGACTTAAAGGGAAGTCTAGGGAACATTTAAGATTGCAAACTTCAGCCCATAGTCCCAAAGATTCCCCTCCCATCTTGACAAATCATTTTAAAGAAAGAATAGAATTAAGTAATTTTCTGTGGTATTTTCCCAATGTCTACAACATTACATGTATTGTTTAGCTGTGAGAAAGAGGGATTTTTCTTACAGTCTCTGAAAATGTCTTCAAATACAGTAATTAGAATTGTCTGAACTACCACTGTGTGTATGTTCTGAATGCAAGAAGTATTCAAATCTTGTGATAGAATGAGTTTTAAAAATTTTTAATTACACATTTGAAGTCCTGATTACACCCTAGGCATTTATTTGTTTATGAAAAAGTCAGACTATGAATTACAACATTCTGCTTTCTTGGATTAGTTTCACCGTTCATTCCACAAATGATTTGTAAAATTTTGCAATTACCTAAAAAACATCAATACTATATTACAAAAGGGTACTTAAATGAGAAAGATAGATGTTTGTCTTCTCCTTTAGATATTGATATTAAATAAAGGATGGAATGTCTTTATTTAAAACCAACCCCTTATCCCCCTGGCAAATAGAATGAGTAAACATCAATGTGAAGAAAGGCTTCCTTTAAACCTGTTATTCAATTCAAACATGTGTTAAGAAAAAGTCTATTCTGCATATAAAATATAACAACACAAAGGGAATAGTGAATAGAAAAATAAAATATGTAGAGGAGACAAAGATTCTGCATACATAGCTTTAAAACCCCAACAGGCAACATTTTTCAGGAGAGACTGCACGTTCATTCACTGAAACAAATTCCCACAGAGTAATATTCCAACATGATAATTTGCCATAATAGACTCACCCATTGCCACTAACTCACCAGTCTTTAGCATATTGATGTTTGCCTCTAACAGTCCAGTGGAAGTGGATTAAGATTTCACATAAGTATCTTTGCAGCATTGACTTTTCCGCATTGCAATGGAATACCTACCCACTCCCAGTTAGTTCACCGGAAATGAACTCACCACCATTTTCTCCCACACAGTAGCAGGGTCATAGATGGAAAGGGGCTCTGTTTGGAAGACATTATAGAACTGGAGATCATTTAAAAGATCAGAAGTTGTGCAATGAAATAAAACTATCTGGCTTCCTCTCTTCATTATAGCACTATGGTAAAAATACACACACACACACACACAATGTTTAACACACTTTAGTCAGGAAACCACCCCTTCACTTGCTACAGGGCTCAATGTAGAATAAGAAAAGAAAAAACATGTTTTTGGCTGTAGCTTTAGTAAACAACAAATGAAGAAAAATCTGGTCTTCAAGAGGTCTGGAAACTCAGAACACAAACCTTGTCACAGACACTGCCTCCATCCCCCCCACAAGACTTAGCAATGAGTAGCCGAGCCCTATTCTGATGGGAAGGGAAGGATGAACTAGTTTCAGCATCAAAACAAGATAATAAAACAACTGACTGACAAAGAACAGTTAATTCTCCTGAATAATAAGGACATCATGTTTGCATATAGAACAGCATTTGCGTTATTGCTCTACTTAGAATAATACATTAAGGAACCCATAACAGACTGCACATTCAAAACTTAAGGTTCTTTGGTGAAGAATGAAAGAAAACAGTATTTGAGCTTTAAAGAAAAATATCTTATCCATGATTTTTTTTTCTTTTATCTATTGATCCGTTGGATCCTCTCACAGAGCAGAGAGAGGTATTGAGTGAGTTTCACCATGGCAACGATTGCCACGCCCCCAGCCATCATACAAGTTGGCCAGAAGAGCGAATGGAACAGCACATTGGAGCTGTAGAGTTTGGTCAGGATGACACTCTTCTGGTTTCCTTCTGGGTCAGAATAGCAGGGGAAGTGCTGGTGTCTCCTGAAGTTTTCCATGACGACACTCACCAGGGACATGGACTCTTCAAAGTTGTTTCCACACTTGGGAATATAGGAACACTGTGAAGAGCAAGACTACTATCATCAAGAGAAGAGCTAAGAAGACAGCAGACAATCTAATATTATCTGTGGGATAAAACATGGTGGTTCACTTTTATATATTCAAACTAATGCCTCCTAATACCAGAGAGATTGCACACTCATTAGAGTAATGTTTGGGGTTCCCAGACAAAGTTTTCCTTAGTAACTCTCCAATAAATTACTTGTTAATTAAAATCTAATTACATCACATATGTAGAAAAAGTAAGCAGTATTTTTTGCTATCTCTAAGAGTGGTGGGTCTTAACTATCTCCTCTCAGACATACTTGTCCAGGGGCTCAGAGTGCAAATTTTTCTGAGTTTTGTCTGCATACATAATATATTACCATAACATACTGTGTTCGTTAATCTTAATTGTCAACTTGATTGGATTTAGAATCACCATGGAGACACACCTATGGGTGTGTCTATGATTATGTTTTCAGAAAGGTCTAACTCAGGAGGTAGTAAACACATGGAATGTAAATGGCACCTGACCCTTGGCTGGTGAGCCAGACTGGATAAAAAAAAATGTGATATGAGTATAACTATGCAAGTCTCTCTGCTTCCTGACTGTGGCTACCATGTGATGAGCCACTTATTCTCTTTTTCCCACAACAGACTATGGCATCTCCTCAAACTGTGATCCAAACATCACAGGCTGGAAATCCAGCCTTCCTTAAGTTATTTTTGTCAGGCGTTTTGTCACCACACAGGGAAAAATAATTAATGCACACATCAGTATAAAAGAGTGATTTATAAATATATATTTGTTTTCATTTCATGCGTTCGACCAAACTACCTTGGGCATCTTGTTACTATTATCAAAACAAAACAAAATAAACAAACAAACAAAAAACCCAAATCAAATTAAACAAAAACCAGCTACACCGTTGGCAGCTCTTGGAAAACTCAGAGAGACTGAATAGAGGTCTGTGAGGAATGGGAGGGTCTAAGCATGCTGAAGTGCCCTTTCCTGTCAGCCAAGGGAAGGGAAAGCAGGATAGTAGCAGAGTGAGCTCTGTGACCTGAGAACCTGACACCAGTTTTGATTGGCTCAACTCACCTAGATCTTTTGGTTTCTGTCCCGTCTACCTCTCTCCCTCTTCTTCCTTTCCACACATTCATAAGAAGTGAATTGTGGGTATTATGTGTGCATTGGTATGAGATTTGGAGTAGGACCCTGGAATCTGGGAGAGATTTACATCTGTAAATCTCACAAGGAGAAGATATAAAAGAAATGAGTTAAGATTCAGCTGGTGGAGCCTTTCTAGAATGATTTTCTGCTGACTTGGCAGCAGCACCAGGACTCGTGTAGCTGTAACCACGGGGTTATTTGACTCTAAGCAGCAGAAGTCTCTCTGATTAGTTAAGATTGGAAGATGAGCATTCTGGCAGTGCTTGGAACGGGGCCAAGGATAGTGCTGAATGTAGCCCAGTACACTATAAACGGACTCAAAACACTGTTCGTGTGCACATGCAAGGATACATGATTGCCTGGTTCTCAAGCATGACCTTTGTAGATGGAACACCATGTCACAAAGGTTGGACACACCTCTCATCATGCTTAACATGATGCTGTTGTAGCAGAGATTGTGTCAACACATGTTAAAAGGTGCCCGGCTTTGAGCCAATTCCCATCCACTCACATGTGTGAACCCAGTAGAGTGCTGGACTCCGCTTGGCACTGGGGTGGGGAAGAAGGCTGAAAGTGTTTTCAGAGAAAGTTGTAACTCAGTGTGATAGTGGGCCTGGGGGCTTCATGGGCTAAAGTTTCAGCCAGCTGGGTAACAACTTTCAGGCTCTCACGGGGCTCTTTTGTCCACTATACAGCTGCATATACAGATCATGTCATTAATGTTTTTAAAGAAATGTTTCTTGAAGTAAACAATTTTAACAACAGCCGAACAAAGCAAACACAGACAAGTCTTCCATAGCTGAAGTCAGGTAGAGCCAATCTTGATTATAAAGGCATCAGGTATTGGTATGTTTTTGTGGTTATCTTACAGAAGCATGTTCGGTGGCTAACAGAGCTAAGTTACTTAAATGATCTCAATAAAAATGGCATTCCATTAAAAAAATAGAGTTTCCCTTTATTTTCTCCTGCTATAGCGAATCAGTTCAACTTACATTTTCTTTTTTTTTAAAGAAACATCTGTCAGGCAAATGGCAATAATCTCTCACTAGGTAAGATTCTTCCAAACAAAACAAGATATAAAGTACCTCTGAGGCCATCTGGCAAGGTTATGATACAGGAGTTTAAAGCAGAGAGGGCCTGAGAGTTGTGCCTGTGGTCTGGCTACACTCCATACAGGCTCATACTCAGCCACTCTGTGCCTGTGGCACATACTGGGCCAACACGCAGATGGTAGTGGTGAGAATCTGGGGTGCTCTGAGCCCTCCTGATCTGGTTATCTGTCACTTTCTGTTTCTGCCCATGAAAACTCTACCATATGTCAGCTGTTAATTTCTTTTTATTATTGACAGATCCCTTGTGATAACGAATGAATGAGGTCGTACAACAAGTTCCTGACTTGAGTTCATATGATCCGGTTGCCATAAGCCTGTGGCCCTCAGAACCAATTTCATCTCTGTAATGAGGTTAATCGAGACTTCCCGGCAGCTATCTTTCAGAATTAGATGATGAATATGCATAAGGCCCCCATAAATTTTTATTAGCACATTTTCCTACTAGAATATCATATTTCCCCGGATGCTCTTCTAAAATCTTTAGCCAAGTGCCACTCACTAAGTTACAAAAGCTCTAGAGAGGGCTGGATAGCCAGCTATGGGGCTCTTTCAGGGTCAGCTTGCCTTATTGTCTTTAGAGATTTTCATTGAGCCAAATTCTACCTTAGGATGTGGGTGTTTGCTTCTGTTGCTCCAGTTTTCATCATTCTCTGAAAGCCAGTGGATATAACATGGGGTAATGATTTATTTCATTACTTTCATTGTGTATTTGTGAAGTATTTTTATGTGAGTGGTCTAGAATATACAGAACACAGTTCAATAATATTTGACTACTACACAATCTACACTTAATTTGGAAATTACAACATGATCAAGAAAATGAAGATATCTTCATTTTTAGGTAATTCTTTATGTAGTGAGTATGCAACTGGAAAGATTTAAGTTTAAACTGTGAATGATGTATAACAGAAAGAAAATATTTTATAAACAATATATTTAGTAGTGATCAAAGTATGTAATTACTGTTACCACAAGGATGTATGAATTTTCCAGCGAGAACTGAGAAATCTCCTCTCTCTCTCTCTCTCTCTCTCTCTCTCTCTCTCTCTCTCTCTCTCTGTGTGTGTGTGTGTGTGTGTGTGTGTTTGCACATATGCATCTATTTGTGTATGTGTTGGTTTGTGCACACATGTGTATCCTTGTATGTGGAAGCCAAAGGTTGATGTGTGTCTTTCTGAATTACTTTCCACATTTTTTTGAGAGGGGGTCTCTCACTGACCCTGGAACTCACTGATTGGCTAGATGGGTAGGCTATCAAGTCCCAGGGATTCTCCTGTCTCCACCGCCCCAACACTGGCAATACAGACATACCACTTTTATGTATGGGGGGAATCTGAATTCAGGTCCTCATGCTTGCACATCAAGCACTTTCCTGACTGAGCTGTCTCCCTAGTCTTGAGGATCTCTTAATTTTTTCATTTCATTTATATTTTATAATTTTTTGAGATTTTTATGCATTATATTTTTATCATATTTACTCCCATCCTCCAACTCCTCCCAGATTCATTCCCCATGCAATACCCATTTAACTTTGAGCCCTCATCTTTTAAATTACTTCTTTCAGTTTTGAGATTATAATTACAGAATTTCCCCACCCCCTTCTTCCCACCAAGTTCTCCCATATATCCCTCCTTGCTCTCTTCCAAATTTATGGCTTATTTTTCATTAATTATTGTCACATGCATATATGTATATTACATACATATATATTACTAAATACAACCTGATCAGTCTGTGTAAAGCTACTTGTATGTATGTTTTCAGGGCTGACCATTTAGTATTGGATAACCAATTGGTGTATTCTTAACCTGGAGAAAAATATTTGTCTCACTCTCAGCATTCCTAAACTGCCTATAGTTCTTTATTTAAGGTTGAGGCCCCATGATCTTTCACCATCCATGTTAGCATGAATATTGTTGTCCTTGGTCATCTCATCTTAGGACAGTTGTGTTGGTGAGACTTTATGGGTGTAGATTTTGATATTCCTAGGAAACACAATCTCAAAATAAACTCCCTGATCCTCTGACTCTTACAATTTTCCTGTCTCCTCTTCTGAGTCTTAGGTGCAGGAATTGTTTTGTCACTGTATCCATTGGGACTGGGATCCAACACTCTGCATTTTGATTGGTTATGGTTTTCCATCTATTGGAAAGGGAAGTTCCCATGATAAGGGAGGAACATACTTATCTGTGGGTTCAAGGACACATATTTAGAATGTAGGTATGGATTATGCTCCATGACTTCACTAGCCCAGGGTTGTTGGCTAGGTTTCCAGTGCCAGACATGGTTTCCTTCTTGTTCTGTGGGTCTTAAGTCCATTTAGAGAACTTTTGGATACCACCAATATATGTGTGCCACTACTACACTCTTAGGGTTATCATGCCATGTTGGTCATTGTTGTGGTTCATAGCTGGGTCAGACAGTTGATTGCTCCTCTCCTTTGGAAGCTTGCATGGTGCTTTCTGGTCCCATGGCATGGAAGCTAATTCTCAGGGAGGAAGATTTTAGGTGAGTTCTAGCTCAGGGCCCTTTATGTTTGAAGTGCATGGAGTTCAACAATGCCCCCATTTAACAAAAAATAAGTTCAATTAGTGCTAGGTATATACTCTTTGGTAGTCAACCTACCAGAGCCACATCCTTAAAGAAAACTAACTCTACCTCTCTTGGCAGCAATCAATTGTAGTTCTTCATCTGGGGATGGGAACTTTGTGAACTTCTGCCTGACTCTATGTTGGGATTTTGTCTGGTTTGACCTTGAACAGGTCTTGTTACAACTGCTGTGAATTTATATGTGCAGCTGTCCTGTTGTGTTTAGGAAAGAGTTTCCTTGTAGTCATCCATCACATCTGACTCTTACAATCATTCCACTTCCTCTTCCATGAAGATCCCTGAGCCTTGGGAGGACAAGGTATGATAAAGATACCCCATTTAGCGCTGAACTCTGATGAGGTTTGGGATATGTACTAACCTATGGTTAAATCATTAAGAGTTTGTTTAACAGTTGCTCCCATCACAACCCCCTTTTTAGAAATTCATTTTTGAAACTTTCGTCTGCATGTACATCTCTACACCAGAAGGGGGCACTGGAATTCAAGCTGCTCTATGGGTGCTGGGAATTGAACTCAGAACCTCTGGAAGAGCAGCCAGAGACTTTAACCACTGAGCCATCTCGCTAGCCCATAACAGTCTCTACTTAACCTGAATTTTTCTAATAAGACTGGCTTCTTGCACTAGCCCCTTTGATCCCAGAAGGGCAGAAACCTCCCATTAGTAATGAAAATCACAGAGGTCCTCCATGGCATAACCTTTCCTTTACACACTGTGGAAACTTGGTCTTCAGCATCTCCTAGTTGCTTCTTCCCTTATGTGGTCAAAGAAGACCCAGCACTTGCATCTTCTCTCCAATTCTTCAGATCACAATGAATTAACCTTCCATTTGCCCCACTTTCAGGACCTTCTATATCAACAGAGTTATTTTCATTTTCATGATAGACAGGAAGTTTTTTTATATAAAAACTACCTGTTGGGTATCTAGACATGCTTCACTAGGCACATGTGAAGCAGAGTGACAGGACGTCATCCTGGAGATGAAAGATGGGGCCAATGGCAGGAGCAGGATCTGGCTGAATAACCTCACCGTCAGCCCCTGCTTTCTTGCAGTAATGGGGGAGGCACCATCAGTTCCTTGGGACTTCAAGGAAGTCTTGTGTTTTATGTGTTCTTTTATAAGACAAAGTTAGATGTTTAATGAAATCCAAATACTCATTGAGTCCAATAAATATGGTGCCAATATGCCAGGTAGCAATATACAGGTGTCAAAAACATAAATGATGCAGGGTAGATGTTATGGAGAGAATACAACAAGGGTGCCTGGTGAGACGGGAGAGGGGATGTGCCTAAAAGCCTTTCTGAAAAAATGATACTATCACAGAGGCACTTCAGATTCCTGCTCTAAAAAGCTCATCAGCCCCCAGGGTACCTTAGTCCTGAGTAAAACAAACAAAATCACTCAGGTGAACATAAATGATCTTGGTTTTGAAGTCAGGAAGCATTGTGTTGTTCTGGACTTTTGAGTTTTACACATTTGTGAGGGACAGAGATGTTGGAGAGCATAAACTAGGAAGCCCCCTTTCTTTCTTTTTCTGCAACTCCTCTCATGACCACCTTTGGAGCAGCAGGTCCTCCCACATGAAGTTTACATGTGTTTGGCCTGTGCTTTCAGCATACTTTGGATTTGGCAAGCAAGACCATTTGAAGTGTTTGAGGAAAGCAAGAACAATCCAGGATGTGCTGAGTGTGACCACCACCTCTAATTTGGCTCTTTCCAGAGAGGTTTATTTTGGTCATTCTTGCCTAGAAGTTCTATTACAGCAGTTATGCCAGTGTAGAACAGTGCATTCATTGCTGTTCCTGTTGATGTGGTGAAGCTCCCAACAAAAGCATCCTTAGGAAGGGTTTCTTGTGGCTCACAGCCTGGGGGCACAGTCTATTATGGCAGGGAAGAACACAGCAAAAACTTGAGGTAGCTGATGGTATTGCATCCACAGCCAAGAGGCAGAAAATGCTTGGTGTCTGTGTTCAGCTTGCTTTCTCCTTGTTATTTAGTCCATGGGATGGTGCTGCCCACAATAGACAGGTCTTCTCATCTCAGAGTCCCTAACCTAGAAACTTCCTTGCAGATGTGCCCAAAGTCTAACTGAATCTAGAGAACCCCTCACAGGTATGTCCAGAGGCCTGTCTCTAGGATGATTCTAGATCCTGTTGACAATCAGCAACAACTACCACAAATTGAAAACAAACTTTAAAGACACTGGAGATGTATTGAGACAGAAGGCATCTAGAACCTTGGTATTGGTCAATACTCATAGCAACCCATACCACACAGCCTGACAGTGTGCTGATTTGACTGAGAGTGATTCACATAATCTGACTTTGACCCCTGTTACTGTCCTTCTCCCCATTTTCCTTCTTGCTACTCAGAGGCATCAAGGGCTATGCAATGTTCTTATAGATAGTCTTTCTTTGATTACTGTCAGATGTTCCAGAATTCAGTTTTGGTGTGAATGGACTAAACTTTGTCAGTTTACAGCATTGTGAGTGTGCAAATGTGTCATGGGATATTTGATTGGACTGTGAAGCCCTGAGACTGTGTTAATCAACCTTGGATCATGGGGCAGAGCCAGGACTTAGTCATAGAGAGGATGGAGGAGCCAGGAATAAAGATAGAGAGATTCACAGGATGGAGTAGGGAGGCATTTGGAGTTTCGATATTTTTTTGGTTTGGGATGGCTGGAGAGACTCTGTTTTTTTGGTCTCTGGACAAAAGGAAGGTCTGCTGGTTGCTTCTCAATTTCTCTGAGCTGGCAGATTTCCACCACAACATCTGACTTCCAAGTCTTTACTGGTAAATAGAATGATAGAGACTTAGTTAAAAACTACATTTGGTGGCCACAGCAGAGCTGGTGCCAGCAGGGCCAGAAGAATGGCCAATAGCTAGGCAGGAAAGGATAGGTGAGACTTCCAGGGAGAGAGAGGAACTTGAGGAAAGAATCCAAGAGATGGGGATTCACCAGCAAGCTGTGAAATAAGTCAGATATACAGTATGGAAGAGAGGTAATGAACCACACAGTAGAATGTAGATTAATATAAATGGGTTAATTTAAGTTCTAAGAACTAGTTGGGAGCTAGGCTAAGCTAAGGCCAAACTTTGATAATTAATAAAAAAAAAAAAGGTCTCCATGTCATTATTTGGGAGCTGGCAGTCCAAAGAAAGTCTAACTATACATTTGTCTGTGTTTGGAGACAAGATGACCTCAGATGTCATTCCCTGGGAGCCACCTACTTTATTTTTGAGATAGGGTCTCTCACTGGGCTAGAACTTACAAAGTAGACTGGCTGGTCAATGAACTCCATCTTTTTCTCCCAATTGCTGGAATTACAGATATGCAACACCATGTCCTGCTTCTTATACAGGGTGGGTGGGTTCTGAGGATCAAAGTCAGATCCCCATGCTTATGCAGTGAGCACTTGACTGAGCTACAAGTCTTCTGAACTACTCATCTGTGCTTTCTCAAGAGCAACGTTGAAGGTATTCTTTCTCCAGGAGATGGTAAGATCAACAAAGAGTCTGAGATTTTAATTCAGACCTAGTCACTTGGTGACTGCCTGACTTTGGGGAAATTCATTTGCTGAACTCAGCTTCAATGTTATAAAGTGAGAATGATGATGATGTGGTACACAGGGGATTGCTGCTGCAGCTAAATGAGCCAGTTTATGTAAAATATCAGTACTCTCCAGTGCCCGGCACATTGTGAGTTCTTGATAAAATTTGGCTATGATTGTTTTAGGAGCAGGAATAAACAAGATAATTTTTTATACATGTTAGTACAGTAGTGGGCATGTTCTCCATGGTGAGAACTCAGTTAACCCCATTTTCCATTCAGTGCTTCAGTTTTATCTTCTCTGGTTTCTGTGGCCTGCCAGAGCTCTGCTGAAGACACCACACAGATCTTACAGCATGCAAATGCTAAGCTAAGCAAAACATAAACAGCCACCCTGTCATTATCTGGAAACATGTCCAGTTGTCACAGTTAAATTGGGGAGGATGCTAGCTAGCCACATGGTGGGAAGAGTCTGTCAGTAGAGGGCAGGTCTCTGTGTCATGATCAAAATGTCAAAAGCACCCAATTTAAGAAGCTCTGGTCTAGATATGTTAGTCTCTGAAATTAGGAGACCCATAATGTTTTGGAATGGGTGAGTAATGCTGAATTTGGAGTTGAGAATCATGGCTAATTAATGGAAGCAATCATCGTCCTCATGATGGTTGTATATAAATATCATGCATATTTGTATTTATCATAGCTATTATATATTTATTAGCACGGATCAAAATGGATATAGTCTCTTATTTCACTACAAACTTCATTATAAATTCACCTTTAAATGAGTATGTGTTGAGAGTCACTGGTGTTTAGTGAGAAGTTTAACTCCCGAAGGAGATCAGAACTGAGTTGTGGAGCAGCCGCCATGGTGAATTAATATTCAGCTCCTGTTTATGGCTTTAGTCACAGTCAGGCAGCCGAAGGAAGCAAAGGTCCCAAACCATGCTGAATTAATATTCAACCACTGTTTGTCATTCTGGTGACAGCCTAGTGGCCGGTAGCTGAGGGAGGCTGAGTCCCCCTAAGCCACTCACAGCTCCTAGAGTCCATCAGTCAACTAAGAACTCCAGGAGAGCATGGCAGCTTCCCCAGTTTAACAGCTTGAGCTTGCCTGCTGTCAAGAGGCTGTGAACTGGGTTCAAAGACTAAAGAAAACAAAGAGAAAGAGAAGCTGAAAATGTATAGTTAAATCTTTTGAATGTTTTCCCACAAAGATGCAGGCAGTTCAGTTGATCCCTGTTGCCTCCTGTTTAAGTTCCAACACCATCGGCAGTAGCTGGAATTCCAACGTAAGCATGGGCATTTCTTAGTACCTGTGGAATCCTGTTATTCTTTTGAGGTTGGGGAAAGTAACAGGAAGGTGAAGTTGACACTGAGGGTATTTTTTTTTGGCTTTTTTATTATGAATTATTTTTCATTTATTTTACATCCAGATTACAGTTTCCCCTCCTCTCTACCATTCCGCCTATCTTCCCTCTACCTGCCCCCAATCCACTCCCTACTCTCCATTCAGAAAGGGGTAGGCCTTCCATGGGAGTTGATTAAGCATAGCACATCAAGCTGAGGTAGGACCAAGCTCATCCCTTTGCTTCAAGGCTGTGTTAGGCAACCCAGCGTGGGGAAGAGGTTCCCAAAAGCCAGCTTAAATGCTAGGGACAGGTTCTGATCCCCCTACTAGGAGCCCTACAAACAGACCAAGCTACAAACTGTCATCCACATGCAGAGGACCGGGTCAGTCCCATTCAGGCTCTCTAGCTGTTGGTCCAGAGTCTGTGAGCTCCCAAGAGCTCAGATCAGCTGCCTCTGTGGGTTCCGGTATCATGGCCTTGACCCCCTGGCTTGTATAATCTCTCCTCCCTCTCTGACGTTGAGGGTATTTTATTTTCTCCTTTGCTAGGGGTAACCAGAATACTCATGCTGAACAGAAATGGTCAGGTAGTTTTCCAATGTGGATGGCCATTTTCTCAGAACCATATTGCTGACTAAAAACAGAGGCTGCCCATGCAAGAATAAAGAGCTGGGTCAGGAAGGTCCAGTGAATCTGCTAACTGACTGGGGCCTGAGAACCTAGGTGCCTGTGTGGCATTTTTGAGGGCCCAAAAGGACTGTGGCAAAAATTATCATTGAAACCCTCTCTTCTCTGTGGCTGGGTCTCTGAATGGATGCTTCTGGGAGCAATGCTCCCACTGCAGTTCAAGGTTTGACTGCCCCAGTTAAAACGGTTACAAGGCATAGTGTTGAAAGAAAGGTATCCACAAGCACTTGGCAGAAACAAGTGGAAACACTGGAAAAAATGACATCAACCAAGGCTGAAAGAGATTTTTATGAACAACTTTGAAGAGGTTGGGGAGATGTCTCAGTGGTTAAGTGATCTACTGCCCTTGCAACAGACCCAAGTTTGGTTCCCAGGACTTGAGTGGGATGGCTCGCAATAACCTGTAACTCAAACTTCAATTCTGTCCACTTTACATACCTGTGCACACACACCACCATCCCCATAAATATACCTAAGTAAAATATATATTAACATAACTTTGAAAGTATGTTTTCTAAAAAGTAATAAATTGCTCAGATAAGGTAAGACAATGTAAACACCAGAAGTAGAACAGGACCATGGGGCTGCAGCTTTTAAACAAGTGACCAAAACAGGCTTTCAAGCAACCACATGCATTCCAAGGACAAGAAGTAGAATAAGAAACTGGAAATGATCAAAGGACACCCAAATGAGTATTCTAGAATGGAAAATACACTAAGAGGACCAGGAAGGTCTGTGTGCTTTTGTCTGTGGTGTGGTGCGCTCACTCTCATCCCTTGACACTAGGGGGAGCATAGAAGTTGTGAGAGTTGTGGCTTCTGATGGGCTCTAGTTTGAATGCCGACAAAGATAAGTAGAATATATCAATGAACTTGGGCTGTGGCTTTATCACAACTTTTGGAGCATGAGGGGAAATATGTGTATCGGTGCAATACTCATTTAGATAAAGTCCATGCATTGGTATTGGAGAAAACATGTGGATTGGTCCTGAAAATGAATTTATTGCAAGTATAACTATCGGAAGTTTGTGCAAAGAAGGAAAAATTATAGTTTTCAAAATGACACTTGCATTGATGACTGGTTTCATTACATTCAGCTTGTTTGGGGCAGTTCTTACAAAGCTGCTGGCACTGTTCTCCATGCTCAAGAACTGGAAATATTAGATACACGGCACTTTTCAGGGGCAATTATGCACCAGGGCCAAAGTAACAAGCAAGTGGATATGCTGAAGAGGAAAGCAAGGAGTTTGGCCTGAGGGCTTGAAGCCACAGGTCAAGCAAGTGGTGAAGACCTGCCTGCCTCAGAGTTTTGGTGTGGGTTTCCTCTTCTTGTCATTTCTATTGCCTCCACGACTGCTACCAGACTGGGTGCTGGGGTGTAATGCAGATCTTGATCAAGCCACGTGTTACCAATTTTGGGATCCATCTTGGGAAGTGCCCTGCCCACTTGTGTGTGGTCCACTGTACTTATTTCTTTATTTTTACCGAGAATGGTGTGTTTCATGCTATGGGATATAGCTGTGTTGAGAGTATACTCAATTTCTAAATGTCTTATTGGGAAAACAGATGCTATTTGATAGTAAAAGATTTTCAACAGAGGAAGAAATAAAAGCTGGGGATGAAAAATGGAGATGAAGGAGACAAAAAAGGAAGGAGAAAAAGAAGAGATACATTAAGGGGAGGAAGAAAACGAAGACTAGAGAGAAGATAACCCAATATAAGCCAAAAACCCAAACAGAAAAAACAACAAAACATTGAAAAATAGTATCCTGAACTTTAAGAAAAAAATATACAAATATCAACTGTAATATTTTTCACTTCTTTTCTATAGTTACTTATCAAATTTAATTTGGAACACAAAAACAGTATGATACTAAATTTGTATTTTCCAGAAAAGAGCAAGCTCTTAGTGGCACGGAGAACAAATAATAGCAGCAGCAGCAACAACAAAAAGTTATCTTAAGATTTTATAATGGTGTCTGATGAAAGAAGGAATACTTATGCTTCTATCTCTGGGTAGATATTTTCTACGCATTAATAAGTATCAGAAGCATTAAGTTAAATGAAATTGTCCATGTATGGTGCTTAGGACCACTTCAAGTTTAGAATAGCCATTTGATAAATGTTACTTGTTTTATTATTACTATTATAGTTATTGGTAATGGTTGCATTTTCCATGTGACATGAAAACATCAAATGTTGTTTATATTTATTGTATAGTTGTAGAAGAATTTACTTGATACTTGTCCCCCCTGATAGAAGATAAGCATATATTGTTGACTTCATGGTCTGTAATTCATCAAAGAGTTTCTGTAATTTGTTTGTCATGTAAGTCCAATAAATGCAAAAATAATTCATTGCAAATGAGCAATATAGCTGCCTCTAAATCTATATGACAAAATACATTTCAAAGTATTACTTATAGTTATTCAGCCTGTCTTGTAGAAGTTCACACATGTATGGGAAAAATAAGTTTACATTAGATGGTAAGTCTAATAAATTAATTGAATAAAATTTTTAACATGGAAAATTGAAAAGACAGTAAGAGAAATTCAGAACTTAGTGGATGAGATTGACAGTAAACATTTCGGAATTGAGAAAAAAATTGCTGAAGGGTATAAATCCAGAATGAAGTGATGCAAGGGAAAATGAGAAAAGAAAGAAAGAGAGAAACAGACTAGATATGGTGAGGAAGGCCAACATCCAGCCAACTGTAGTCCCAGAAGGGAAAGAGGGAGAGAGGGAGAGATGAACAATGTTTAGTGAGATAGCCTGGGAGCTTTCTGGAACAGAAAGTGTAACAGGAAAGGGAAGAACTCTGTGAATGCTTAGAAGTCTGAATAAGGGTAACTTCACACTTGGGTGTGTGCTAAACTGTAGAAAATCACAGGAAGCAGTCTTTAAAAAGGCGAGATTGCCCACAGATGCAGCCGTGAAACTGAGGGCTGAGCAGTGAGCTCATCAAGAGATGACGGGACAAAGGAAAGGCGAACCTAGAGTTTTGTGTTCAGTGAATGTATCCTCCAAGAAGCAAAGCTAGAGAGAAACGCTTTCAGGAAAGCACAGACTGAGGGAATTCTCCAGACCAGACACTGCTCTTGAATCATCTCTAATGAGAGGTTGTTTTTCAGGCTGTGGGAAAATGGCTGCAGATGGGAGAGAAGAATAAAAGACTGAACACAATGCAAATGCAGAGCTGAGGGCTCATGGGAGTTAATATTTACTGCATGCAACTTTAACAATCTGTGCCCAAGTCTAGGTAAGCACAGAATGGTAATAAGAACATGCAAATGGGCTCAACACTGCCACAGTGGTCTTTGGGCTAAGCATTGACATTGTAGGAGCAGACTAGTTTAGTTTCCAGGAAGAGGAAGTGGGTCCTGTGAGTGACCCCATGAAGAGGGGTAGTCTTTCCCAAAATACAGCCAGTTGCTGTTCTTACACAAACAAACACTTAAAAACAAAAATAAAGAGACCCATGAACTTGATCCCTACATAAAGATCAATTTCAGGAAGACTGTGTATGGGGAAGAAAAGTAGTGCTTAATTAAGGAAAATGACCAGGTTAAACAAAAGGTTAAATAAAAACTTAATAAACAGGACAACAAAAGTACTTAACAAAATGGAAAACAAAATGACAAGGCACAGTTACAGTAAAACTGGAAATGTCTTCCATACAAAGATACTGCAGAGAGGGAGGGAAGAGGCTTGGACACACAGATTTTGTTGTTTGAGTCAAGTTCTTTTCTGTATTGCCCAGGCAGGTCCTGAACTCCTGGGTTCAAATGATCCTCTCACCTCAGTCTTTGGAGTAGCTGGGACTATAGGCACATGCCACTTTGTCTATATATTTAAACAACTCCTACAAGGGATATGAAAAATGAACAACCAGGAGAAGGGAGGAGGAGAAGAAATTCAAGTGACAGACACTTGAAAAACCACCCAAACCATAAGGAGACCTCACCACATCAGCTGTAAAGTCATGATGAGCATTTGGAACACTAAGAATCCTCTCAACAGGGCTGAGGGGAGCCTTGCTGATACAGGCATATTGGAAAAGCCCTGTCATTATTTACTAAGCTTTAAGGTACACATATGTCATGTTATGACCCAGGTAGTTCAACTTCAGATTTACAACTGACAGAAATGTGTGGGCCTGTAGTTTGGGCACAAAGAGTTATATATAAGAGCACCCATGGCAGAGCTATTTACAATAGCCCTGAGCTGTAGAAAACTCAATGTCTATCAACTGTAGAGTGAAAATCTAAGCTGACATTCCAAGTGAAATGGAAATGAATGAATTTCACCCCAGTGGAATGATGCCAACCACCGTGCTCTGTGAAGGAAGCCAGACAGATGGAAACATTCTGTGTGAGTCTGTATATATAGAGGCTTAACTTGAAGGAAAGCAAGACAGTGTTTACCAATACGTGCTTGGGTGATAAAAACCACAAAGAAAAACACAGAGGTAGTTGCAGTAATAGCTTGGGTGGTGGTTATCCAGGAGGGAGCAATGCCTATGGTTATGGAGGGGGGGGCACAGAAAGGGTACTTTGGGGGAAAAGGAAAGTCTCATTTAGTTTTTCTTGTGGTGGTTAATGGGGAAATCTTGATAATAAATAGTTGAGCTATACCTTCTGTATTGCACACATGATTCTGTATTGTGTCATGATTCACACTTAAAAACAAGATAATGGGTCAAAGAAACTAAATTGGGCCTGGACCACACAGAGAGCTGACAAGATTTTGATTCCAAGTATGTACCTGGGGTTGATAATGGGAACCTCAGTCCCTGTTTGTCACTTAAATAATGCAGCCAGAGCCACAGTGATGAGATGTCTAAACCAGGAAGGGGAAATAGCCCTTACTATCTGGTTCCTCTTCAGCTTTTGTGACTTTCCAGTTCCTTGGAGACCTGAGAGTTTTATAGGCACCTGCCTGTACAAGCCAGCTTTGATTAGGAATCTGACTTAGGGGGAGAAAACAGACAGTTGAGAAAGGCTAAGCCATGTCAGGACTGCTATTGTTTCTGCCTACTACAAACGAAAGAACATCAGAAGTAACATGTTCAAATAACATTCTCTGAAATATTCATTAGGAGAGCTCTCAGAGATATTTGCAAGAATTCTTTCAGGTTGTTGTAACCAAAATGCAATGTGGGTTTTATTCCTTTGTGGCAAAAAGCATTTGCTGCCCATGTGCTAATGTGGAACCTCCAAGCTACTAAAATCCTTGTAAGCTATCACTGAAGGAATGGCCATTGCAATGAAACATTTTACAAGAATGATTAGAGTTCATGAGGCTAGTTTCCTGGAAATAGGCACCAATGCTGCTGTTGGAGGCTGGAACCAGATTGTCTTGGCTTATTCGAGAATATTATGGGCATCTAAGATGCCTGTGTAAAATTCAAACCTAATATACATATAATTTGAAGTTGATTTGGCAGATTGGTGCAAATAAAACATTTATCGGTCATTATAGTCCTTCATAGACTTTATAAATGTAAATATTTTTTGGAGACAGGATTTTGCTACATGGTTTTGGCTTGCTTGGTACTTGCTTAGTAGTTTGGGTAGGCCTCAAACTTGTGGCAATCCTCCTGTTTTAGCTTTTTGAGTGTGAACTATAAGCTTGATACCACCATGCCCAACATCAAAGTAAAATTTATATATAGCTTCCATGTAATGCACATTCATTAAGTGTCTACCCATGTGGACTTTAATATATTAGTGTGGTGTTTTGAATGAGAAACATCCTCATAGGATCAGTTATTAGAATACCTGGTGATGGGGAATGTCCTTCTGTGTATGTTTACCTTATTAATTGTTGAATAAAGTACTGTTTGGCCAATGAGGCAGCAAGTTAGGCGGGGCTAGGAGTTGGAGGAAGATTCTGGGAAATGTAGTAAAAAAGAATTCTTGTGATACAGGCAGGAAGTGACATAGCAGGCAGACTCATATATAAGCAGAGACAAACAGGAAGTCCCCCCTTTTCTCTTGCTCTTGCTCTCTGCTCCTGCTCTCTTCTCTCTAGAGCCGCCATATGAGTCTGGGAAGAGGACGCGAGCAGAAAGTATCCTATATAAGGTAAGTCTTATGATTATGGTTGATAATTAAGATTGAGCTAGCATATAAGAAATCCTAGTCAAGCAGGGCATTGGTGGCACACGCCTTTAATCCCAGCACTCGGGAGACAGAGGCAGGTGGATCTCTGTGAGTTCAAGACCAGCCTGGTCTACAAGAGCTAGTTCCAGGACAGCCTCCAAAGCCACAGAGAAACCCTGTCTCAAAAAAAAAAAAAACCAAAAAAAAAAAAAAAAAAAGAAATCCTAGTCAATTGGCCAAGCAGCATTTGTACCTAATATAAGTCTCTGTGTGTTACTTGGGACCCTAATGTGGCAGTGGGCGGCACTTGGGCAGCCCAGTGGAAAGAGCCCACATGGCGGCAGGGCTTGGGCAGCTTGGAGTAAAGATTTATCGTTACAACCTGGCCCCTGGTTGACAGCATTGTTTGGGAAGACTATGAGGAGGTGAAACCTAGCTGAAGGAAATGTGTTGCAGGGGGAAGGCTTTGGGAGCTTATAGCTGCGCCTCATTTCCCATTCCCTTTCTTGTCTAGGTTGTGGTTGATTATGCAATCTCTCACTCCTGGCTCTTGCTGCCATGTCTCCCTGCCATGATGGAACCATGAAGTAAAATAAAACCTGTCTTCCTTTAAGATGTCCTTGGTCATGATGTTTTGTCATAACATCAAAAAAGTGACTAATATGAATACTATTATAAATTAGGCCTCTATGAATATAACATATATAAAAAAAGAATGTGACCAGCTGCTCCACTGTCCAGCCACCATGACTGTATCCTTTCAAACCGTGAGCCAAAATAACTCTTTGAGACCTTTACATACACACACACACACACACACACACACACACACACACACACACTGTTGACCACATGTTCAATTTCTTAGCCCAGCATCCTCTTACTTACTTATAATAATGACCTTGTAAGTGGCTATTATTTTCCTTTTGAAAAAGCAGGCCAAGGACCAGGGAGGTTAAATTATATGCCTAAGGTCACAGAACTAAATGTGGAAAAGCAAAGTCCAGTTTTACCTCATGTTTCCCAAGTCATGATAGGTATTTGGGCACGCACATCTCTTATTAAATTCTGTGCTTGTTTTGAAAGACTTAGGCTCATTATGGAAACAGTAGAAAACACAGCTAAATCTGCTCTACCATGAAATGAGGGAAGGACTTGTCCATAAAGCAAGCCTTTCCCTGGGCAGATCCAGAGAGTAAGTTCTGTGAATGGCACAAGCAGGGCCCAGTTCTGGTGTGTTTTCTTTGTAATATTCACAAAGCAGAAGTGGAAAGAGAGGGGAGGCAAGTAGGTTCTGCGGGCACCTGGGTGCAGTAAGTAGAGTCTGTACCTTCTGATTGATTTTCATGGTCTCTTCGGTGTGGTAGAGGAGGAGCTTCTCCCCGGAAGAACTCAGATTCACATACACCTGTAGGCAAGGGTACTGAGAGAGCTTCCAGCAGTCTGGCCCACAGCTGAAGGAACAGTTAAATGTTTCTGTGATGGACACGTTCAGCAGGGTGCATTGGGCTTCTTCTGTCCACACACTGCAGAGAAGGAACGAGAGTGAGCACGGGGTAGGGCTATTGTGCAGGAGAGGGTGCTTGGGGAGGACTGTCTCTTGGCTACTGAACTGCGTAAGTCTCCCCCAAATCTATGATCCATTTGTCTGTGTAGAGTTTATGACTTTGAACAGACCAGCTTTTGGCCTGCCGTGACACAGCACAAACTTTGGTGCCTGAGAACTTTCTTGGTGACATTCACAGTGTAGAATATTCACTAATATTTTAAGTGATTATTTTCTCCTTATTGAATTCTCTGGTAAGCATAGCACATGCTTTATTTTTAGTTTTTATTTCTTGAGACAGGGTCTCACCATGTAGGCAAGAATGGCCTGGAACTTGCTCTGTAGCCTGGACTAGCATCAACATTATAATTCTGTTGCCTCAGCCTTCTGAGAGAGGGATGACAGGAGTGTATCACCAGCCTAGCATGACCTTCATTCACTCTGTATTTCTGCAGTGCACAGCTTCTTGCTCAGTCTTTTTCATTCCAAACTGCACCTCAGCCTGGTTTGTAGGTATGAAAGGCTTTATTAAGGGAGGGGCTGGGGAAAAGTGACAAAAAGGCAGAGAGGCACAGGTTTGGACTTGACAAGATAGAGGGAGAGCAGTACTGTGCAATGAACTCATTCTAACTTGGGGAATAAGATAACAACTGCCTTTTGAAGATGTCAAGAGCCATGGCTGCTTATAGTCTTTCTCCATAACTGGCAATTTACACAAATTATTCCCTTTTATTCTCTTAGCAACCATATGTATTGGTTATTAATCCCTTTGAGAGGTGAGTGAATTGAGGGCCACAGAAATCAGGTGACATAGTCAAGAGCACACAGTTGGTAAGTGACAGAAACTGTGGCTTTCCCCTTCTCTAAGACTCTGCTTCATTCTGTCATGGTGTGCCTCCCCAGGAAATAAACAGAAGACAAACCCTTCTGGGCAGATAAAGGGCTCCATCAGGTTGCTCTGGGACATTTCAGCCAGAGTTCCAGCTAACCACTGGGTGAATTTCTTTTTACAGTAACTTTCATTTTGTGATCAAGTTGAGCATTTGCAATTAGGAAGTAACAGCAGCAATCGATGCTTTGCCTCTGGATATAAGCTATATTGCAGTGAGCAGAAAACACGTGTTCACAAGGAATAACAACCCTGCCCTTTTGCTGGACACACGTGGATAGCTCCTGTACTTTTTTGAATATGCCAGATGACTAGACTTGGTCTCCTCTGGTGTAGCAGATTGAATTTTCTGGAACATGAATCTGCTGTTACAACCAGAGGGTGAGGGGTACACATCCTAGATAGTTCTAAGCATGTGTGAGAATATAAAAGAGGTTTTGGACTCAGCAAACACTGGTGGCCTGAGACACTAGCACTTTCAGTGTGGAAGAGAGCACAACTGAAGGCCATCAGGAAAAGATCAGGCCTACTAGGACATGAAAGAGGAGCGAATTGCTACCATTCAACTCTACTTGGCTTCTAAAATGAAAGCGTTAATTCAGTTAGAGAAACAAGTGGCACAAAATGGCTTGATTTTCTCTTGGATTGAAATTTCCTGCTTTCATATGGAAGTTTCCCAGTTCAGTGTGTAAATGGCAGTGAGGGAGAGACACTGCTGGGGTTCATCATCTGGTTTTTGCAGGAGGATATGCTTTTGTATCATCACCTAGTAACTTCTCCTTGCTCAATAAACCCAAGGTAAACATCGAAGTGAAAAGGACTCACAATCTGTTGCTTTAAGAGATTACTGTCAGCCTCTCAAGCTTCACAACACATTAGAATCTCTTAGTTTCAGAATACCGAGTGCTGGTTCTGTCTTCAAACCACTTAATTCTGACCTTCTTTGGCTAGGACATATGAAAGTTCCCAAAGAAGCTGGGTGATGGAGAAGTAGGGTGGGTAAAAGAAGCAATGACAGACGTAGAGAATAGCAAGAATCATGACTGTTGAATTTGTGGAATGTGGCTTTGATATCATAACTGCCACATGTTTGTGCTGTGCTGCACTAAACTGTGTGACATGTGTACGCATGTACACTTGCATGTATGTGTGCACATTCATGTTTGTATACGTGTGTGTGTGTGCAGATACACTTGCAATTGTACATTTGCACATTTGTGTGTGTGTAGGTGCGTGTGTATGTGTATGTTACATGTTCATGTGAGGATATGTCTGTGTGTGTTTGTTGAGGCCAGAGGATGATCTCAGATGTCATTTCTCAGATGTCATCCACATTGTTTTTCTTTCTTTCTTTTTTTTTTTTTTTTTTTGAGACAGGGTGTGGGGCTCAGCAATTAAGCTAGACTTGCTGGCCCTTGAGCTTCAGAGATTGCCTGTCTTTGCCTCTCCAGTGCTGGCATTGCAAGTGCATGCCACCATGCCTGGACTTTTTATGTGGGTTCTAGGTTTGGAACTATGGTTCTCATGACTGTGCAGCAAGCTTGTTATGGAAAACCATCTCTCAAGTCCCTGTGTCACATCATCTGGGCCTCGGTGTCTCTGCATTGTTGGGTATGTCTACACTTACCTTACGGAGTAGTTGTGGGAAAGATACCAGCAGTATATGAAAAGTGGCCAGCTCACAGTGGACAGTTTACATATAGTCTACATTTACTATTATCAGATAACATTAGAAAACATGGTGTACCAGGTGCCTCTGAAACTTCTGAGGAAAGGTGAGAAAGATGATGTCAGAGGTGAACGGGCAATGGGGGAGCAGAGACGGGGAGGGCAGCTGATTCCTTGGTGCCCATGGCATTACCTCTGCATGTAAGAGCGCAGCAGTGTGATTCCCAGCAGGAAGTACATCATGATGGAACACACCATCATGGCCAGCCCTAGAAGGATAGCCCGGTCCTCTCCAGCCTTCAGTGCTGTCACAGTTTTCCTCTTGTCCAGGAGGTCATGGTCCCTGATTTTCTGGTAAATATTTCTGAAGTTAAAAATAATACAGTCTTACATGAGACTCAAAGTTATACTCATGTCCCTCAAGGGGGGCTAGCTTCCTACCCCTGCCTTCCTAAGGTGAAAGACCTATAGGAATGCTGCAAACACACCTGAGTGAAGTTGAATCTCAGTATAAGCCATGGCTTCCAACACATATCACACACACACACACACACACACACACACACACACACACACACACACACACACACACACACACACACACACACACACACACACATAATACACACACACACACACACACACACACACACACACACACACACACACACACACCACACACACACACACACACATACACACACACACACACACACACATACACACACACACACACACACACACACACACACACACACACACATAATACACACACACACACACACACACACACACATGAATACATAATACACACACACACACACACACACACACACACACACACACACCCTATATGCCAGGAAAGAAGAGAGCACAGACATACACATGATGATCCCCAATTCTGTATTTTGAGGATTCATGTCTAACTGTAAAGTAATTTTTCCTGTCCAATTCTAAGAAAGGCAACAGTTCCTTCACCCCTCAAGAAATGCCTTGGGTTTGTTGACTTCATATTAATGAAGCTGATCATTGCTTATAATTTCTGAATTTACACGTGTGTGTGTGTGTGTGTGTGTGTGTGTGTGTGTGTGTGTGTGTGTGTACATATCACAGAGTTCTGTTTATTCTTATCACCAGAGACCTGGAATGACACTTTCTCTTGATTTCCCAGATCAAGCCTGGGGCCTTTAGACTCTCTGGCTGCCCCACAAAAGCCTTCTATAGACTGGTAACCAACTGCCCTCTCAGTTCTATGATTCATTTTTGAGATTTCTTTGGAAAGTATAGGATTTACATCAAAGCTCTTTAAACCCGACCTTGTGTGAACTTGAAGAACAAACTGGTGCCCATTAGCTGTGAAAGGCAGTGGGTGGACAGACTTCTGAAGCAAGAAGACAGGCTGAGGCTGAGTGGCTTCAAAAACCCACAGGAAAATAATAACCTGTTGTTACTTGGCTAATATCATTTATCAACATGTATTTAACTCTGATGGCTGCCGTTGAGATCTGCGTTCTGCAGATGGAAGGCAGCAAAGATGATCTGTGCCGTTCTAGACTATTAGGCTGCCACACAGCGTCGAACATGCCAGTCTGCCATAAAATAGAATGGGTGTTATCAGTTGCCAATGAAACAAGAAACATAAAATGATCCAACTGAGTCATCTCAAAACTTATTTGGAAAATAAATGTTCTTTGTAAGCTCTAGAATGGATAAGTAAAAGGCAAAATGATGGCTTCCATAGCTTGCAGGTGTCTAGGAAATCTGAATATTACGCAACAAAATGAAAGTCTTGAGTGGGGGTTTGCGTAGTTATAAAATCCACCAATAAATGAATGAAGAAATGTTAATATGACAGAAGAATGAGATCCCAGTTAGGAGGTTGGTCCACACATGTATTGTGGGTGCTATAACTTTATGTGTTGGGGACATGGTCCCTGTAAGATAAGAGGAAAGACATGAAAATTAGTGCTAATTGAGGCTGGGAGTTCCCTGGTAGATCAACTCAGTGTCTTGGCAATTACCCCCAGCTTAAGGGACCCGGACAAGAAGTCAGTAAAGGTTAGGAAAGGCTTCCAGGAAGACTGATGTTTTGAACAGAGCTTTCAAGATTGATTGCTGTTAGGCAAATGGGACATAGCGTTGGTGATATTGGATGGAGAGATCACAGAAGCAAAGGTGTAGGGTCTTGGAGTTGCACAACAAGTACCAGGATTGACTATGCTAAGGGCCCTAGGTCACACACCATAGCAACAGGGCAGCCAGATGACAAATGTGGTGCCATGAAGGTTTTGAAAGCCATTCTAGAGAGTAGCCTTCCTCCTGTAATTAAAGGGAAGCTGTCAGCTGGTGATGTGGCCAAAATTGAGTTTCAGAGTGATTGCTGTGCCTGCAGTGTTGAGATTAGAAACAGGCAAAGTCTTAAATCAGGGAGGGAAGGAGGAGGAAGAATTGGGAGATGGTCCAGTAGTGTTGGCAGAGGATCATGAGGGCTGTATCCTGGCTGAAGATAGGATAAAGGCACAGCAGGCAACCTGTGGAGGCACATCCAGGAGATGAACCCTCAGGATGCAGTGGCTGGTTGAACATAGAAAGGATGAGGAGGCAATGGGAGAAGGAGATAGCTGAGCTGTGTGCTGTAGTGTTGCTGTGTATGGTGGGGAAATGTGATGAGTGGGAAGGCCCAACTCTTTTCTGTCCACATCTTTTTGGAGAATGGAAGTTACTGTTGAATCTACAGGACAACAGAAATCTTTGGAGGGGGCTGGTGAGATAGCTCAGGAGTTGAGACTGCCTGCACCTAAGCCCAATGACCTGAGAGTTTTCCTGGATCCCATATGGTAGGAGAGAAGTGACTCTGCAAGTTATCTTCTGACCTCCACATGAAGGCATGTGTCCAATAAACAAACAAACATATATAAACTTAGAAAGTCTTTGGGCTGGAGAGATGGCTCAGTGGCTAAGAGCAATGCTGCTATTACAAAGGACCCTGGTGCAGTTCCTAGCACCCAAATCTATAACTCCAGTTCTAGAGAAGCTGACGCCCTCTTCTGGCCTCTGCAGACACTGGGCATGCACTTGATGCACAGATATACATGCAGGCAAAATACCCAAACATATGAAGTAAAAATAAGTAAATTAAAAAAATAAGGCTTTGTAAACAGATTTTCAGTTTTCCATTAAAGTCTGTTTTGCCCCAAGCAATAGTACACTTAAAAAATTTCAACCTCAATGTCTACATAATTTTTGGAAATTTCATGTCAAAACTGAATTTATAATTCTGGAGATGGATAATGTAGATGACACAGTCTACCTGGACAGCAGCGAGACATCACTGCATATCTGGTGATAATGCTGATTGGACAGTCCAGAAGGGAAGCAAGCTGGTCCCTGAAAGCTAGCTTACTCTAGGAACAACTACTGAAGCATAGGGGACCCAAGACCAGTTCACACTGTGAACAGAACCTACCTACTTTACCAGCCTGCAGATTTCACAAAGACTGTTTAAGCAGAATTATTTTAGTACAGTAAGTGGATATGGAGATTTTTTCTCCTCTGTGTGTTAATGGATCATTTTAATATCTTTCATCATGAAATTGGTTGCCATGAAGATGTTTTCCTCAGCAGTAAGATTGCTTGATATATTTTTTTAAAGGCTGGGCTTCTGAGACCCTTTATAAATATATTCTAATAAGCATATTCATGTGTATGTGTATAAATATATCATTCTAAGAGATGTAAAAACAATCTCACATTTCCTGTGGGGCTTGGCTAGTTTATACTGATTTATTTTCAAATCCTTTTTGGGGATTCAGTTAGTCTTAGTTAGTGTTACTATTGCTGTGATAAAACATCATGAGCAAGTCAGGGAGGAAAGGGTGTATTTGACTTGCACTTTCAGATCCATCACTGGAGGAGGCCAGGATAGGAACTCAAACAAGGCAGAAACCTGGAGGCAGGAGCTGATGCAGAGGCTATGGAGGAGTGCTGCTTACTGGCTTGCTCAGACTGCTTTTATAGAACTCATGATCATCATCCCAGGGATTACACTACCCACCATGTGCTGGGTCCTCCCCCACCAATTACTAATTAAGAAAATGTCCTACCAAGCTTGCCTATGGCAGATTCTTATGGAGACACTTTCTCAATTGAGGTTCCCTCCTTTCAGATAACTCTAACCTGTGTCAGGTTGATGTAAAACTAGCCAGCATAGGATGCTGTTTTTCTGACATTTTGGCTTTGCTGGAATTTTTGTCCTAGTTTCAAATCACAACTGTCATCACCGCCACAGACTTCTCAGCCTTATCAGTTAATCAAAGTTTGCTCCTTTTCTGTATTTAAAAAGCCTAGAATAATTGATTTTGGGTGGGAATTTTTTCAAAGGTTTTTATAAACAACGTGTGTGGGGCCAGGCATTGATGGCACACACCTTTATTCCCAGCACTCGGGAGGCAGAGGCAGGTGAATCTCTATGAGTTCGAGGCCACCCTGGTCTCCAGAGTGAGTTCTAGGACAACCTCCAAGGTACAGAGAAACCCTGCCTCAAAAAACAAACTAACAAAAACAAAAAAAGTGTGTGTGTGTGTGTGTGTGTGTGTGTGTGTGTGTATCTGTACAGTACAAAGAATTCATAGGCATAGAATGAAATCAGACAAATAAGAGAGTTGAAATGAATGATATGGAAAACAGCAGTGGGTGTGTCTAAAACAACAGGTAAGATTACACATGTTTTCAATGTATGTGTTAGAGAATAAGAAAGCCCTAAAATCAGTGCACTCAGCATCTAAGGAAATTATGAACTAAGTGGAACATTCACAAAGAAGGAATAGGAAGGAAATGGCCATGAACACTAATAAATAAAATAGAAGGTAACTGTTAGAGGAGCAATGAATTCAAAGGTTAATGTGTTTTGAAAGACAAAAGAAATGGATACATCTTTGACAAGTCTGACAAAGAAAACATATAAAGTCCAAGTAAGAATGAGGAATTAAAAACCACAGTTGTGGGTACAGCATGCTTTAGAAATGGGACATTTAAAATACTTTTGCAGTGAGACATTTGGAAACTTTAAGGTATTAAACTTATTGAAATATACAGTAAGGCTTTACAAATATGTAACTTATTGAAACCAACTCCCAAATAGCCAGAAGACTTAAATAATACTCAATTATTAAAATTTGAATAACTAAATGTTTTAAATAATTCAAAGAATTTTAATCATGGAAATACAAAGCTCTAACAACTTACAGCTGAGCTCAAGCTATATTATACAGATAATTCCAGAGTACAAAAATGAATGCCAACCAGCCTGGTTATGAGGTTGGCAAATTCTGAGACCAAAACCAGTTAGAGAAAATGTGATGGAAAATTACAGGCCAACATCATTTGTAGCCACAAGTATAAAATCTAAAAGAACTTAGTTCACCAAATCTAACTATATTTAAAAAAAAGGAAATCTGCAATGATAAAGTTACTATTGTTGTATTTTAGAAATCATCATTAGATTTCTTTATCAATATATGAAAAACATTATAAACTGATAATGTGATTATGCAATCTAGAACTATATCAACATCCATTCATGGTAAAAGGTATTATCAAATTAGAAATACAATAATCTTCAATGTAATAAAAGGGAGAGAAAATCTACCTGAACTGTAATTGATACAATTACCTAGTGGTGAAATGTTGAATAACCTTACTTTACGAGTCAGGGTGAAAATGTCCACCATCACCAGTTTTATTTTAATTTACTGAAATACAAGCTAATATAATTGGGCAAGAATAACAAAGGAAGCTATCTTTGCTAATATAGAAGAAACAAAAGCTTATTGTTTACCACCGATTTGTTATGAAGGAAATACAAAAGAACGATTAGATAAATTGTTGTTAAAATTTAGCAGAGGCCTGGTGAGAGGTAAAGATAGGTGTTTGTCACCAACCCTGACAACCTCAATTTAATCTCCAATACAGGTGTGAAAGGAGAGGACCTGCCCCTACTGCTGGCCTCTGACTTCCACAGGTATAGCAGGGCACACACACACACACACACACACACACACACACACACACGAGAGAGAGAGAGAGAGAGAGAGAGAGAGAGAGAGAGAGAGAGAGAGAGAAACAGAGACAGAGAGAGAACATAGTTCACAGATATCAAATCAAAATTGGTGAATAATACACAGTAGTCTTTCCATCTAATAGCAAAAATGTAAAATGTATTTGAACATTAAAGAGGTGCAATGGACTTCCTGAAGGGGACAAAATGCAGTTTTCCTTGGTCTAGAAGGTTGTAGTGAAAGAAATAGAACAATTTCTCTTTGTGTTATGATAAAGCTTGAGAGGAGATGTTGCGTGGAGGACCTTGCCGGATTCCATGGCAAGCAAGTGTGACTGAGGGGGAGGGACAAACACGCCAGGCAGACAGACAGAGCTTAAGTGAGAAGTTTTACTAGAAAGGAAAGTGGGGGGGGGGGAGAAAGAAAGAGAAAAGAAGTAAAGATGATTGAGATGACAGCGATGACAGAGAGAGAGGGAGAGGACAGAAGAGAAGAGGGTGACAAAAAAGTCCTGTCTGCCCCTGGAGAACAGCAGAAAAGAGAACTGGAAAGAGAGGCTCAGGTAAAGAGAGTGTAAGTGGGCGGGGTCTTTCTTTTAAAGGGGTCCTTTGTACCTGGGCTGACCAGCATACTGCCTGAGTGCATTCTGCCAGGTGACAGAGACATGCCAGCAAAAGGCCTGAATCCTTGTTGAGCCAAAGATATTTTAAGTTTATGGCCTTGGCTGCCCATTTTTGGTGACCTAAAATCTGGGAAAGGATGGGTGAAACAAAGGGTAGTCCTACTTTTTGTCTCTCTCCCACTGGCTTCCTCCTTGGCTGGTTGAGAAGGAGGCTCTACTATCAGCCTGAGTAACCCACTAGCCCAGTAATTCTTCTGCAGTTTCCTACCCTCTCCTTAGTCATTCTGTAATCCACTACTCTTTGTTGAAACACCAATATGATGGCCTGCAAGCTTCTGCTTTGGTGGTTAGGACTCCCCCATGTGACGGAGCTGCATTCTTTGAAGAACTTTCTTGCTTTTCTCTTGCTAATCCATATTTTGTCTCAGAACCTTGTCCAAATCATGGTTGTTTTTAAAGACTACTTTCTGTCCCTTCCTGGAGGCCAATGTAGGGAATCCTGTTCAATCAGCAAGAAGCTGGGTGACATAAAGACTTCATCACAGATTCACTAATGAGCATCACCTTCAAGCTGAATAGTTTTTAACAGTAGAGACTGTCACATTTGAAAAGTTCCCGTGTTATTAAACAAACAAACAAACAAACAAACAAAACCCAAAACATCTTTTAAAGGTAATTTTCTCATTTCCTTGCTTTTGTTTGTTGTTTTATGTGATTATTGGGTATTCACCCAAAACCAGTCCAGGTAAACTGATGATCCTTGAGAATTCGGCATCAATACAATTCTCTGACACTTAAATTACAGCTTTAATTTTTTTCAAGAATGATTTCAGTAATTATGGGATTTAAAGTAATAAAATGCTTTTGTGGTGCAGGTTGTCAATGTGCATGCCCTTGGCATTTACTGCTAAGAGATGAAAGTAGAATCAGCTGAAGGACACCGTGCCAGCCACTTCTCCAAGCCGGCATTCCCAGCTGAATGTGTTTAGTTTGTCCAGGCCTTTCCTTGACTGCATCTGCATCTTTAGTGCCTGCCTGAGCAAGAACACACAGAAGCCCAGATTAATTCAAAGAAAGTAGGTCTTCAGTTCATCTGTGAGATGACTGATCTTCATTATCAACTTGGCGGCATTTAGGAACACATGTTCAGGAGTGAGGAAAAGAGTCTCTGCCTGAGTGTGGGTGGCACTTGTCCTATGGGCTGGGATCCCAGGCTGAATAAAAGTGAGAAAGCAAGCTGAACAGCAGAGTTCATTTCTCCTTGCTTCCTGACCGCAGACATGATGTGACCAGCTGCCTTAAGCTCCTGTCTCCATGACATCACCTGCCATGATGGATGGCCTCCTCAAACTGTAAGCCAAAATACAAAATCAATTCTCCCTTTCTTCTTTGAGTTTCCTTTGTCAGTTACATTGTCACAGCAACAGAGAAGTAATGAATACAATGTGTTTGGAGCATTGAGTATTTGTTCAAATGCTTGTTGCCTTCTAGGCTACAGTTTCTTACTTGAACATGGAATTATTTTCCCATAATGAAGGTAACATAAAATGTACAAAGCATTGGAAATAAAGAAATGTGTATGTGGCTGCAATAATCACTTGCATGCAACTTCTTAACTTGCTTTTTTTCCCCCCCAGCAATGGTATGTCAAAATACTGTAAAGTACTAAGTTATAAATTATATATCATCACTTAATAGCTTTTTTTATTGTTAATATTGAAGTGACCCCCAAATTTCTACTGTAAATAGCTTCTTATTATGACAAATAATTTTGCTTCTGAATTTTTTCAAAGGAATTTTATCTATAGGACAATTCAGGTTTTAAGGAGGAAAACAAACTCCCCAAACAATATTTAATAAACCTCCCTCCGGTCTTATGCATGCCCAAAACCATTCTCAATTTTGATTTCTATCATATTCTTCCTGATGTGTCACTCAAGCTGCAGAATGCTGGTAAAGTAGGTGTGTTTAAAACTTAGCTTTACTTAAATAATAGTACAAGATTAACGAGGAAGAAAGAGACCTGGAGGAAAAAGGCAAACATGAGATCGGCAAGCATAGGGAATAGCATAGCAACCTGGGACTCCACCTGGCTTGGGCTGTGCATCTCCCTCTTCTAAAGGCAATTGGGAACTTAAGACCCTCACCAGCATGTACTCTGTGCACATAGCAGTCTCTGAACCTGGCACCTAGCAAACTGGTGGAGCCTTTGACTCTCCCCAGGTTCATCAGGCTACATGTATTTGTTTGTTTGTTTTGTTTTTTTCAAGACATGGTTTCTCTGTATTGCTTTGGAAGCTGTCTTAGAACTCACTCTGTAGACCAGGCGGGCCTCGAACTCACAGAGATCTGCCTGCCTCTGGCTCCCGAGTGCTGGTATTAGAGGCTTGTGCCAGCAACACCTAAGGCTGCATGTATTTATTTTAAACAATGATTTAAGTTTCTTCTCTTGACAACCATCAAATAGACAGTTTCTAGTTAATGTATTCCCAATCCATTCATGTGTAAGGGTAGGAGGGCTGATCAGACCTACACTGGTTTGTGGTACATGATAATAAGGAAAAACTGGTTACTCAAGTGAGTTTTTAGGGAGACTCCCCTAATTAGCATCATATACTTATGGACATGAGTGTGCATATGATTCAAATCAGATGCATCATGGGAAGGACATACATGGCAGAAAAAATGATTTTATGATCTAATCTATCAACCAAAAGAGAGAACCACTCTAACTACACTTCTTAGGAACAGGCTTCTCCTCCTCTTCAAGTCCATAAAAGGAAGCCTCAGACAGGAGTCAGGGCCTTTGACCTCTTTGTTGCTCATGTGGTCTTCTGTTTACCCACAATGCACTTATTTCTGATCTGTGCCATTGCTTTACTTTTGAAGAAAGCTTCTTTGTTATTTTGCAGTCAAATAACCTTTACTTCAATTCTTTGGATTAAAAAAGCAAGAACCTGGAAATACCTGGCTCTGGCCCAGCCACTGGTAACAAGTGGAGGGAATAAATATTTAAAAACAGTTTTAGAGAGCCGGGGGAGACAGTTCAAGGGTAGAATGCCTTCTATGCAATCATGAGGAACAACACCCACATAAGAATAGCAGGGCACAGTGACTCACCTACAAACCTAGCACTGAGTATGGAGTATGGAGTGGAGACAGGCAGGCAACTGGCTGGCAAGTCTAGCCAATAATTGAACTCCAGGTTCAGTGAGAAACCATATCTCAAAAACTAAGCTGGAGAAAGGTGGAAGACACCCAGTATCAGCCACTGGCCTCCACATTTTTGTATGCATGTGGGCATATACAACAGAGAGAGAGAAAGAGAGAGAGAGGGAGAGAGAGAGAGAGAGAGAGAGAGAGAGAGAGAGAGAGAGAGAGAGAGAGAAGGAGAGAGAGGTTATGTAATTTTATGAGTGTATCTTCTCACTAGGACAAAAGAGGTGGCTGGGTTGAGCTGCATAACCATTTGGTTTTGCATTGTGTGACCTTACCCTCCCCTCCTGCCTTCTTTCTCATGCCATGTGTTCCCTCCCATCAGCTGTTTCTGCAAGCACTCTGAAGGATCTATGAACCTGCCAACCCTCTCTGAGTCCTCTTGTAGGTCCAGCCTTCCTCCTGCAGTATAACTGGTTTCTAGAAACTCAGGTCCATCTCGTGAGTCAATTTACTCAGTATCTACTGTGTTCCGGACACAGTGCAGGGCTCTGGAAATTCACAGACAGCAAAACAAAGTCTGATGGGGTAGAGGATGATGAGAGTGGGAGTGGGTTCGAGTCCTGACTGGGTAGCTTCAGGCAGAGCTGAGGTTAACGAAGGAAAGGTTGCGTAGGTACATGAGTGAGGGAGGCTATTTCTGACAGGGAACAGTTTTGCAACATCACTGGGTGTGTGTGAGCATGTAGGGGAAATGGAGGCCAAAGGCCAGAGTATCTGGAGTGCCCACCCTGTGGGGTAGAGCCCCTCCCACATTTTAAAACATGAGATTCAGTTTCTATGATGGTCAATCTCCATAGGATTTATAACAACCATGGAAACACACCCCTGGCATATGGTGAAGTCATTTTCAGAGAAGTTTAGCTGAGGAGGTAACCAGAAGCAACTTGGGGAGGAAAGTGTTTATTTCAGCTTACAGTCCTGGGATCACACTCTGTGACTGAAGGAAGTCAGGACAGGAACTCCAGGCAGGCACCTGGGGGAATGAGCTGCTGCGAGGCCATGGAGGGCACTGCTACTGGCTTGCTCTTCATGGCTTGCTCAGCCTGCTTTCTCATAGTACTCAGGACCACCAGCCTGGGGGTGGCCCTACTCACAGTGTGCTGGGTTCTCTCATGTCAATCATTAATCAAGAAAATGGTGGGGCATTTTCTCAGTTGTGGTTCCCTGTTCCCAAATGACTCAAGCTGTGTCAAGGCGACATAAAACTGGTGCTCACAGGAGGGAAGACTCTCCTTGAATGTGGCAGTGCCATCTTAGAGGATGGGTTCCTGGGCA
Organism: Cricetulus griseus; assembly: GCF_003668045.3. Taxonomy (NCBI): domain Eukaryota; kingdom Metazoa; phylum Chordata; class Mammalia; order Rodentia; family Cricetidae; genus Cricetulus; species Cricetulus griseus. Next base: position 117,219,753 of record NW_023276806.1, read on the forward strand.
GGAGACAGCAGGAGCGCTGTCTCCGCTTGTTGACTACAGGTGCAGTGTGACCAGCTGCCTCACATTCCTGCCACCGTGTCTCCCATTCTCCAACCATGCACCAGAGTAAACCCTTGCTCAGGTCACAGTGACAAAGAGAGTAGCCAACAGAGTCCTCATTGTCCTCCATGACCATCTATTCTGTAAAGTCTGCCCAAGAGCACCTGGAGTCAAGTGTTTTACCTTTTCTCATCATGTCTGTAAGATGAAGAGGTCCGGCCACTGGTCCATATAAACATCTTAGAGGATGTTGGTCCCGTAGCTCCTTTCCTCACAGTGGAAGTCCAGGGGGATTGGCAGAAAGACCTGCAGAGGACACACTGGGGTTAACTCTGTCCCTGGGATTTTCTGGAACTCTGTGTCAACAGCAACAGCTCAGAGGATCAGCTCTCTTAAACAGTCCTGGGCTTTTACACTGTCGGGGTGCTGGGTCTGTTCCCTGAAGAAACCACACTGAAAACTGGCCCCTCCCCAGAACTTTGCATCCATTTTTATAAGGCTTGGTCCTTTACTGTCTTCACTGACAGGCTGGGGTGCCGCTGCCTCATGGAATTTTGGTTTTCTCACTGGTGTCAAAATCACAGTGCTTTTTTCACAACACAGAATCAGTTTAGATTCCATCTCAAGTATGATGTACTTTAAAAATATTAGCTACTTCTTCCTCTTCAAAATTTTCTTTACAGTTCACATGTGATATGTTGGGAATCAAATACCTTTTTTTTCTCTTGGTTTTGGGTCACAGTCTCAGTTTGCAGGCCAGCCTGGCTTCAAACTCATGAATCTCCTGCTTCAGCTGCCCAAGTGCTGAGATTGCAGGAAAGCATTGTCCCTAATGTGTGTGTGCTGTTGCCAGTGTGGGCTCAGCTCATAGCAGCTGAGCTTGCCAGGAATCCTGCTAGAGATGTGATCAGCCCATGTGCCTAGGACTCTTAGCAGCCTGACTTCTGGGATCTAGAAGGAGAAGGCAGGCATGCGGTGTTCTTTGGTTTGGGTTTGAGGAAGGGCTCCCTTGTCTCTTAACACAGCACCAAAATAAGCTATTATTCTGCATTTTCTAGCTTCATTTTCTTTAGGAAAAAAGATTCTACGTTCTCTCTCTCTCTCTCTCTCTCTCTCTCTCTCTCTCTCTCTCTCATCTCTCTCTCTCTCTGTGTGTGTGTGTGTGTGTGTAGGGGCATGTGCACATGAGAGAAGGTGCCAGAGACTAGAGAAGGCATCAGATCTCCTGGAGCTGGAGTTACGGGCAGTTGTGAGCTGCCTGATATGGGTGCTGGGGACCAAAGTAGGTCCTTTTTGTGCCATCTCTCCAGCCCTCTACTTAATAATTTTCTAGAGAGACAGGAACACAAAATATCATAAATATAACAATCCAACATGAAAGTTAAATGATTCTTAATGCATTAAAACCAAAAAAGGCTGAAAAGTGACTCCAGTGTGCATGATTAATGGAACTGATATTAATGTTGACTATGAGTCTGGAAATAGTATTAGTTACTATACTGTAGTCCCTATTATATGCTTGGTACTCCACACATACACTATCTATCCACAAAGCATGGGATCACAGCTATTAACTATATTAGGGCAATGCCATGGAAACAAGAAGTGCAGGTAGTGATGTAATTTCAAGATAACCAATGATATTTCTGCTTACATCCAGAGCAGTGCTTTACTCCTGAGCTGTGTCCCAGCCCCTGGTTATATTTAGGAAAGGTGAGCCATGCTTCAAGTTCCTGCTTGCCTTGAGTTCTCATTGTCTCTGTAGTGACCCATGATATGTGATGAGCCCATCCCTTCTCAGATCTCAGTCAACGGATCTGAGTGGGGCCCAGAACTATGGAGCTCCAGGGTGTGATCACCCTGAAGATAACATTGAACAGCAAAGGTTGAGAAGAAGGGGTTGGCTTTTTGTCTGTATGACCTTGATGAAGTCACTTAACCTTTCTAAAGCTGAGTGCTATCAGAAAATCTGTTTCCAACTCTACTTGATTTAAGACAAATTATTTAAGATCTTTCTTGGTTCCATTATCTTGGCATTCCGTACACTGAAGAATGCACTGAAGAATGAATCTAAGAATGAACCCAACTTCACAGGCTGGGTTTATAAGAAAGGCCTGGGAACTGGGTTTTTCTGAAATCTCTGAGTCAACACCAGAGAGAGAGAGAGAGAGAGAGAGAGAGAGAGAGAGAGAGAGAGAAAGGCCACAGAGGTTAGTTACCAGCAGGGATGCGGAGGTCTCTCTTGGTTTCCTAGGATAATGGAGGGATTTGATGACCTACCTGGATAGATTCCTCCACAGCTGTGGAAGGGGAGAAACTAAATCTAAGTTGGGTGTAGTACACCTGAAACCCCAGCACTTGGAGCTTGAGGCAGAAGGATCAGGAGTGTAAAGTTGTCCACTGGAAGGCATGACACAGGGACTCAACCCATTCTTTATCTAGGTGGCCTCCAGGAGATCAGGGTGATTTGGTGTGAGTTGAATATGCTACATTGTAAGAATAAGACTGACTTGAACTTTGTAGAGTTATTTCATGGTAGACTTGTAGACTCCTGTGTCTCTTCTCGTTAGCCCCCAAAGATAAGCTGTCCAGTTTAAGGATAAGTAGAGCGGGGTAAGTTAGTTTGTGCTGCCACGCTGTTGGCTTTTGGCCAGACTTGATAGACACACCGTAGAAATCCCCAGTTCTCTGAAATAATTCAAAATGAAGGGGCTGCAGTGATCCATTGTCCTGGGGTACTTTTCTGACTGGGTGTCACTAGTAAGCACGTTGACTCTGTTGTTTTAAGTTGATGCAGAAAGGAAATGAAAGACATGTTTATTCTAATTAACTGTCTGAAACCTGTTGGAAAGTATGACTTACTGTCTACTGAGGTTATTCCAATAAGCAGATTTGAAGTTTTCTATCCCCGTTTTCTTTCATGAAGACAAATCGTTATTTAAAACCTGCTAAGTTCACCATTAATTAATATGAACGGTGTTTCTTTTCTTTTTTTTTTTTTTAAAGGCCACAGTCTACAGACCCTATTTTTAGGCTTCAAAAGAAATGCCTGGAATTCAAACTGTGTCAACAGAAGCTGGCTGCAAGGCTCCCTGCAACTTGGAGACAGCCCTCTTAACCCTTTAGTTAAGGAACTCAGCTCTCCCCACTGAGGCTGGAACATTGATTTCCTTTGAGTTTCATCAGTCAAATGACAGAGGAACATAAGGAATCTTTGTAATTGTTTGCAGGTTTGAATCCCCTGTGAAGCGTCTGTGCTAGACTGCGGGCCAGGAGAGAACATGGGTCCACTGCACTGTTGAGTGGTGCAGAGATGGGTCATCTGCAGAGCAGTGAATCATGGCTGCAGGTGAGTGTGGAGTAAAACCCACAGACCTGAGAGACCTGCTTTTGGACAGGGAGAAGGCTCAGTCAGTAATGTGCTTGCCCTGTGACCTGAACTTGATCTCTAGTATCTGTAGGAAATCCAGGCATGGTGGAGTAGGTTTGTAAGCCCAGCACTGGGGAGGAGAGAGGCTGATCCCTGGGGCTTGCTGAGCTGCTTGCAAGTTCCAGGCAAACAAGAGGCCCTAGCTTGAAAAACAGGTAGATGGCTTCAGAGGGTGACAACCACAGCTGGCCTTACATGCAAGCACATCCATACACATGCATCTACACACAAAGACAAATTTCTTAGCCTTCAAATGAATCAGGGAGTCAGCAAGGGTGTCTCAGGAATTGGTTGATGGCCCTTTCCATGTCCAAGCCCACCCTCATTGTTTCTACCTCCTTGCTTCAGCTGCTGCCATTCCCTCTGCCTCTCTTCCCTACTGAGTTGTCACCTCAGATATCCCCTCCTATGGAGCTTTCTCTGATGGCCCTGAGCAGCTTCCTTGTCTCCACTCCCCTGACTAAGCAAGGCACGGTGATCCCTCTTCCCTGCTAGAGAGGTTGTCACCATCTGCAGTGTGGGTCTGTGCCCGACATGCCAAGTGCACACTTGGCAGGAAATGGTTGTGATGCTCTGACAGCACAAGAGACCATCAGAAAGTGTGATGGTTGCCTTGGCCGTGGCCGCATGTTCTGACAATGAGAGCTGGCATCTCCCCAAGCCTTCCCTTAGCTTAGGGTTTTCTGCATCTTCCAAGTTTTTATTTGTTTGTTTGAGACAAATACTAGCCTTGGACTAGCTATGTAGCAGAAGATAACCTTGAACTTCTGCTCCTCCTGCCCCTGTCTCCTGAGTGCTGGAATGACAGGTGTGCATCACTACAGTTGGCTTTTGGATACTGGGGATTATCTAAGGGCCTTATGTGTGCTAGGTAAGTACTCTGTCAATTGAGCTGCATCCATCCCTGTGATCATCTATGCTATGCTTCTCTTCTCTTCTAACTGCTATGTTTCCGCTCTCCTCTCATTAACTTAGACAGAAAGTTTAGATTGCTGACTGAGTTTTCATTCAATATGGGAACTTTTAGAAAGGGCAGCATGGCCTAAGAAGAAGATGAACACGAACAGCAGATGGTCCAGCTGTTTGTGTGCCTCTTGGCATCACCATCTACCAACTGTGTGACTTTGTACAAGCCAATTAACAGCTCTGAGTTTCAGTGTAAATATGGAAGGAAAAATTCCTGCCACCTGGTGGCTTGGAAGATAAAGTAAACAATATATGCAAGGGGACCTCAAGTATATTTGCGTGTGATAGGCATTTGCTAAGCATTACTTTCCATCATTTTGCTGCCTCACTATTAAACAAATGGATTGAAGAAAATCCAATTAAGTTGCTTTGTACCTAAACATGGAGTGAATTGATTCTTTCCTGTCCTATGGGGCTGGTGGCGGTCAGAACTATTGAGATGGTAAAATCAAAGTACTTCTTCATTAGCACTAGGTTCTGGCATTTGTCCTGAGCAAGAGGTCAGGGAATGCAGTGCCACTGAGTGTGGTTGTATGCTGGAGACATCTAGGGGAATTACTGAAGAATTCTGTAGTCTACAGAGATAGCTTGGCACTTTCCAGCACTCACATTATGTAGCTCACAACCACCTGTCTTCCAGATCCAGGGGATCAGATATCCTCTGTCCTCCCAGGATACCCACACGCATGTGGTGGACATAAACTCATGCAGGTACATACACATGCAACACAAATATAAATAAATAAATCTTAAAAAAATTCTAGAGCTTGGTCTTTCAGGCCTGTCCAACCTGTTGACACTGTCAAAAACTCAACATGTCACTATCGTCTGCAGTGTTCACATTCAAGGACCATATAACTGAATCACAAGACAACACACAGGCACAATAATCTCATTCTTTCTTAAGTGAGTTTATGATTCTCTGTTAGGCCACCCTCATAGCTATCCTGGGGTGCACATGCCATGTGGGCTGCAGGTTGGACATGATTTCTTGGGAGGGGAACAAGCTCCAGGTTTGAGTCCCTGATGTTGTTGCCCCCCCACCTCAGAAAATTGTGTCTAGATAAATAAATAAATAAAAACACAAATAAGTAAGTGAATAAATGAATACATTCTATGTGCTAATGCCACAGCACTAGTGCAGGTGAGTGGATGACTTGCAGGATTCAGTTTAGTTCTGTCGTATGAGTCCTAGGGACTGAACTCAGGTTGCCATGCTTGGAAGCATGTGAGCTATCTCCAAGGTTGCTATCCAGCTAATTTGAGGGGTAGCCAGTGTGTGAAACCCTGATGCAACATCTTGGGTTCTGAATTTACTTAAGTAAAAGCTGATGCTTCTGCTGGAGTTGCTCTACAAGGGCAGCTCTTGCACAGTGACTTCTGGGAGCTAGAAACTCACAGTGCTGGGCCTTGAGGGTACATCTGTAAGTGTGAGTGAGATATGGAGCTGGCAAATAGCAGAGAGGAAGCAGTTTTAGAATGTCAGTGGCCTGGAGCTATATAGGACACTCTTAATGCACTCTGCTTTATTGAGTGAGCAAGCAGGAGCCAATGAAACTATTTAACACATAATTACATGCTTAATCTTGCATAAAATTATCACACTAATGACATCACAGTGGCAACGCAAAAGGTCACTCTAACCACAGGCATTTAGGGTTGCTTCTAATGTGTGAGGCTTTCTCTTTGCAGACAGCAAATTATAAGTTTTCTCTGTAAGGGTTGAGTTGTTTTGGCTCCAGGGCCTTTGGAGGAGAAGCCAAATGTGTGGTAGTAATTTTAGATCAAGTGATTTAGTTTAGAAAACATTATTTATTGGGAACGATTTTTTAATACTATTGTGCTGTTTGCCTCCCAAATCAACTATATACTTTATTTTAGTCCATTTATTTGGGTGTCTACTTGCCAAGCATTTATAAAGTTATCTTGCATACCCCAGTCTACTGCCTGCTGTGAACACCATAGCACCAGTCCTGCCTTAAGCACTGTACTCTTCAAAGAGGAGTCAGAAGAACAAGCACCCCTCTGTCCTCTCCTGGCGTGTGAGCCTCATTTTACTGGGGGTTGTTGAACTTTCTCAATGTGTCTTAAATAGTTATTGTCTCTTCACATTGTACCAGACCTCTCAGCCTGCTTAATTTTATGTCATTGCTTGTGTTCTGCTTAATTTTTTTCTTTTTTTAGGAAATTGACTTAGTGACTAGTCTTTCCTTGGTTTTTCTAGCTGTGTCTTCCATCTCTCTCATGGATACCCATTTTCCACCCTTTCATCAGTGTGGGTTTCATCTGGAGATCTGGAAGACTGAGTAGTCTTAGAGGTACCTTATGACAGGAATAAGAACTTTCCAGCCCATTTGCCACTTCAGTGGATGGTTAATGAAAAGTTAATGGAAAGTTAATGAGGAAACTGAATGTGCTTGCCTCCTTGACAAGAGCCAGATGAGTGTCAAAGTACTTTCCTAGTGTTTACTGAAAATGGTATTTCAATAGCTGGAAGACCATTCATGGAGCCTTGAGTCTGGAGATGGGTGGTGATCATTGTTCTGTGACATATAGAAAACTATTGTTCATATGATTATGTTTGATTTCTGCTTTGGAAAGATGGCAGCCCAAGTTAAATAATGTACCAGTCCTTTGCTTGGCTCATAATGAGTGTCTACTCAGCAGCTCTGGGAGTAGGTTCATTCTGTCTCTGTATGACTAAGGCCAAAATGTTTCCTTTCCTTCTGCCTCTACCACCTACAAGAGAGGATTGGTCAACCTCTATTCTTTTATTTAGTTCAGCATTCAGTTTTTCATCTGACATGTGTTTTGAAGATGGAACTATGTGGCAGGCCCCAAGTCTGGTGTTGGGGATGAACTGATGAACATATCGGACACCACCACACCCCTTACAGAATTCTCAGTCCAGAAGAGGGGACATGCCATGTTAGACACTGCATTAAATGGTTGTCCTTAGGAGGAGATGGCCAAACATATTCATGAAGAGCAAAGTATGTCTAGTATCCTATCTACAGTCTCAACAGAAATGGCCATCTCTGGGCTCAGTGGGGAAACTCTGAAATTGGTTTCAAGTCAAAGCCCCAGGCCCTTGGATAGTGATTATGTTACCTAAATATATTGTTAAATTCCCTGAGCCTCATTTTCCTCATCAAGAATATGGTAGTAATAACAGATATCAGGCAGGACTGCCACGGGGCTGATTGGAAGTAATGTCTGGCATTCAGCAGGAACTCAGTAAATGTTAGGTTTTTCCACTTGGAGGAAATGGCAGATTTTTTTGTTCAAACTGGCCATATCAAGCCATTATGTGTGATTCATATCATCTTTAAAAAGTTCTTTTCGGAAGTGGAAAATACATTTCTATACAATCTTAATTAATCTCTATTCCATAATTCATTTCCTAATGAGCTTTTCAAGTGGATAATCACAACTGGTGTTCATTTTGATTCCCTCTATGCTACATATTTAAAACCAGCTTAATTGTTAAACATTTCACTCTATTGGGCATCATACATACACAGCTGCTGTAAGAAAACCTGCTCATGACTCATGTGAGCTGCCTAGATTGGTACAAATGACACATTCATGCTGGAACTATCATTCATTCTCTATGCCTGTATTAACTATCACAACTATTTCAGCTGAGAACCAAAGGGAGCAAGTCCTGATAAGAGTTCTTTACAGATAACCAGAGATGGCAATGACAGACATGAAGAATGATGTCCTTCTATATAACTATGTAACTAACACATTCACTCACTTCCAATAGGGACTCTTCATAGATCTCTCTCCATTTACCAAAGAGAATACTGATATTCAGAAGAGCAACATTTTCCAGACCACATAGTACAAAGCAGCATGAAGCAGAATTTATTCCAAGGCAGCTCCTCCAAAGCCAGAGCCCTTTCATCCTGTATGTCTTTGAGTAAGCCACATACCCAAACCTAGATCAAAGAAAGGAAAGCTGTTTGCTTAGTGTTGTGGCTATATTCTTATTTACTTCCTGAGTTACTACATTTTTCATCACATCAAATTTGAGAGAAAGAAGGTAAAACAACAACAACAACGACAAAAACAATCCGCAAGAAATAAAACACAGTGATCAGAATGAGGGTGGGCAGGTCCATGTATACTTCACTCATAAGCATCTTTGTGACATTAGATGAATTTGTTATTTTCCCATTTCTTTTTTATATGAAATGAATGTAACAAGAATAGGATTTTCCTCATACAATTCTTGTGGTGAATGAGTTAATTTGTTACATGCTTGATGATAGGATAAAATCATGTTATATGTAATATATGTATGTAGGTAACTGCATATATGTGATATGGATATCTGCAAGCTCCATGTGTGAAAGCAGTGTGACATTATGTATGTGAATTAATGTATGAATTACATCTGCAACCTCGAAGCATTGTGCATTGTATTTTTTTCTTTATTTAAAATTTTAGTTTTCTTTTTACATACCAACCCCAGTTCTCCAACCCCCCTTTCCCACCGACTCACCTCTCCCCCTTTCCATCTCCCATCCACTCCTCAGAGGGAGCAAGGCCTTCCTTGGGGAGTCAACAAAGTCTGGAATATCAAGTTGAGGCAGCACCAAGACCCCCCCCACACACCCCATATCAAGGCTGAGCAAGGTATCCCACTACAGGGAGTAGGCTCCAAAAAGCCAGTTAATGTGTACTGTGTTAATATAGAGTGAGTTAAATATATGTTAAATTGACAAGAGAATGAACTTAGTTTAAAAATTGACACAGTTTAATATTATTCTGGTTAGCCAGGCAGCGGTGGTGCACACCTTTAATCCCAGCACTCTGGAGGCAGAGGCAGGCAGATCTCTCTGAGTTTGAGACCAGCCTGATTTACAAGAGCTAGTTCCAGGACAGTATCCAAAGCCACAGAGAAACCTTGTCTTAATAAACCAAAAAAAAAAAAGAGATAATTATGCTAGTTAGTTTTTGTCAACTGAATGCAATCTGGAGTTACCTGGGGAGAGGGAAACTTGCCCGAGGGACTGCCTCCATTAGATTGGCCAGTGTGCATGTCTGTGGGACATTTTCTTGATTACTGACTGTTGTGGGATGGCCCAGCCCACTGTGGACAGTGCCCTACCTGGGTAGGAGGTCTTGGGTTGCATTAAAAAAAACAGGCTGAGCAAGCCAGGAGGAACAAACCAGTAAGCAACACTCCTTCATGATTTCTGCTTTAGTGTCTGCCTCCAGGTTTCTGCCTTGAGATCCTTCCCTGTCAACTCCTGGTGATGGACTGTAAGCTGTAAGCTCAAATAAACTCTTCTCTCCCTAAGTTGCTTTTGGTCATGGGGTTTATCATAACAACAGAGAAGAAAGCTAGAACAAATGTCAAATGTGTTCAGTAGACATTCATGAATCTGCAAATATTTTTGTGAACCAATAAATTAGGATTACTTATAGGAGCATGGGCACCTTGCTAGTGGCTACACCACTGAAGAAACTGTTTTTCCTTCTCCTAGCTACCATGTACAAGCTACAGATCCTCAGGGAGGGTCTCCATGATCGAATGGCTCAATCTTGGAGCTGCCCACAAGACACAAGACAGGTTCCACAAAACCTGCCCCTCCTCTAGCTCTTATATCCTTTCTACTCAATCTTCCAAAGTATTCCCTGAGTCTTGAAGGAGAGGTGAATATAATACAGATATCCTATTTAGGCTTGAGCTTTCAATGGACCCTAGCATGGTGAATAGTTATAACTTCCTGCCCACGGCAGGAAGACGTTCCTCTGACTAAAACTGACAGGAATTTACAGGCATGTGATGATTTGAGTGAGAATGGGCTCCATAGGCTCATGTACTTGAATGCTTAGTCACTAATTAGTTGATCTGTTAGGGAAGGATTAGGAAGTGTGGCCTTGTTGGAGGAGGTGTGTCACTGGAGATGGGGTTTGAGGTTTCAAAAGCCCATGCCTGGCCCCTCTCCCTCTCTCCCTTGTGTCAGTGTCAGGATACAAAACTCTCATCTACCACTCCAGTATCATGCCTGTCTGCCCCCCCTCCATGATGACCATGGACTAACCCTCTGAGACTGTACCAAGTCCCCAACTAAATGCTTTCTTTTATAAGTGTTGCCATGGTCATAGTGTCTTTTCAGGGTAATAGAACAGTAACGAAGACAAGGCATAAATACATACAATAAATCTTATTTTTTCAAGGAGAAAGGAGGGAAGAAAAAGTAAGGTGTGGACTTGGCATTGGCTCACCATGAATTTGTCTGTAATGGAGTCTCTTTCACTCCTGTTCCTCATATATAACATGAAGAATTAAGAGATGAGTCAAGGGTTTCTTTCATCTGAAAAATATTGTTTAATTCTTGTTTGGAAAATTGCCACCAAGGTCTGTTCCTGTGAGTTGCTTGACTTCGAAACTGTCTTTGGTTAAATATAATTTCTATTTTATGTTCTGTTGATTTTTTCAATAAAGTGCTCAGCAATGCTCATGGGAAATCTAGGGAAGTCAAGCGAAGGGAGATGGGAATGGCAAGGAAGTGAATGGGAAGGCAAATAAAAGTCACTGTTGATCTTGGCAAATGACTTGCACAGACATTTGTAGGACAGAGTGAATGTTGTCTTGCTGTCAGCCTCTTTCACTTCTCCACAACTTTGCCTAGGTCTTTCCAAAGATGAGCTAATAATGTGGTCGTGGGAAGTTTTAGATGTCACAGCAAGTTAGTGAGAGATACTTTGGGGCTGAGGAAATACATATTGTGGATGACACCTTTCCTACCATAGTGGTCACTGAGTGCAATGGGATTAAGCTTGTCCATAGCCTCTTTTAGTAATGCCTCTGACCATGCTCAGATGTGTAATGATCTGTACCTAGTGTTCTGAAGCCAGAGTTCTCGGCCTCAAACTGGGTCTGTCATGATGGCTTCTGTTCCCACCAGAAGCACAAAGGCTGCTTTGCTTTGAATATTCCCTTTGGCTGAGGAGGAGGCAGCAGTAAGGGCATAGGAGATCTTGGAGGGAGAATATCTGAGTTTGTGCTAGTCAACTCCTCCCAGTGTCTATTTGCATCTATAGAATGGAGCTATTAGTATGGTCTTTTACATTTATTGTGAGAGGTACTGTGAAAGGCTAACACTATTTGCAGCTATCTTTTGTTTATATCTATTTATTTACAAATATATGAGAGGTTGTGTTTATGCTATAAACACAACTCTTTACTTATTCTAATATAGATAACAGGCCTAATTAGTTAATATTTCATTTTCCTGACTGACGGGATTTTAGAAATCAGAAAATAACTGATTATTAGCATTGTATTATTTTATTGTAACATGCACATGAATGCGGCTGCTCTCATAGGCCAGAAGAATGTGTCCAATCCCCTGGAACTGGAGTTATAGACAGCTGTGTGCTGGTGACTGAACTTGGGTCTGCTGTGAGAGCAGTGTGCCCCCTTAACAGCTGTTTAGCAGTCTCTCCAGCATAGACTATTGGTATTTAAAAGCCAAAAGATATAGCAGAGATATATTGAGCTAGATTTCCAATTTTTTTTAAAAAAATATTTATTTGTATTTCATGTGTATGAATGCTTGTCTGTGTGTCTGTATGCGCACAGCATATATGCAGTTCCTGAGGAGGCCCAAAAGGAATTGGAGCCTACAGACATCTGCAATCTGGAATGTGGGTGCTGGGAACTGAACCTGGGTCTTTTGCAAGAGCACCAAGTACGCTTAACTGCGGAGCCATCTCTCTAGGCACAGAGATGCCAATTTTGAGAGTGGATGTTTTGTTTTGTTTGTTTTATTGGACTGCTTCTCTTCTGGTTACAGATAAAAAGCCATTCAGAGGCAAATCAGTTCAGATGTAGAAGCATTCTTTTGCTGAGTATAACAGTGTGGGTTTTGGAGCCCAAGAGGCAGCGGGCAGCTGGAGAAAAGGGCATTTTAATTTTTAAGACTATTAAGATTCAGTGTGAAAGGAGACTGTGTTCAAAGATAAAGGAAAATGAATGTTTCTTCCTTGATGGTGCCAGGTCAAGGCAAAGTCTGTTCAAATGTTTGATTCTCTGGTGACAGACTGTTGAGAAATGTAGTAGACATTTAACCTTTTTTTTTTTTTAATCCATATCCTCACAATTGTCTGGAAGATGCTAATGAGATGATGATTCAGTTAAGAGAGAGTCAACAAATGATCTAAATGACTTGAAAGAATTTGGCTAAAGAGCTCAAGTTGTCTACCCTTTGTGACATACGGTTCTGGGCTAAAAATTAGGAATTTACTGTTCAAACGACTAGCAAAAACCACCTACAAAGAAGAGTGACTTGTGGGACCTGAATTCTCTGTCTACACTTGTTCCTCAAAACCCACTATTTGGGGAGAGGATGCTGGCTTCAAAGAGAAGAGATTGCTTTCATGCCTCACTCTTTGCTGTGTGACTGGTGTTAAATACTCATCCTCTCTGAATCCCAGTTTCCTTGTCTGTGACAATTAAGGCTCTAATGTTTGTCTCCAGTAATTGCTCTGCTTCTGAGGGAGATGTGTTGAGAGCTGAGAAATTTGACTTTCAGGAATGAATGTAAATTCCCCCCTCCTCCAAGGAAAAGAGCTGATCATTGTGCCCTGCATGTGCCAGAAACTAGAACCAGAGAGCAGTCAGGGCATGGAGTGGTGTTTGGAGGAAAATGGACTTTACCTAGCAGGGAGCAGTTACTGAGGCACTTACAGGTTTGAAGGAGGCAGGTGCATGGACAGAAGGAGGAACAAAGCCAGACAGAAAACCAAGAGGCACCCATCCTGCCCGCCTCCTCGTACACTGTCTGGTCAATCAGCCAGCCTTTTGTCCATATATCCTCATCATATATGAGAGAAGCAACTGACCAATTAGAGCATGAGAGCCATGGTCATCATTTTAAGATCTCTAGTAGCTACTTTCAGAATGCAGATAAATGGGGGAGATAAATTTAGATAGTGTGTTATATTTTATATTATTTGGCCTAATGTTCCCTAAGTATTAACATTTCAACATGCAATAAAATTACTTTCTGCACAGTGTACCCTTTAAAGAATGGTTTGAGGTTTACTGTGATTTTACACCTGTAAATACTGTGCTGAAGACTCAGCACTTTGAAACACCAGTGGCTACCGCCTGGGGTTGTTATAGTGTCTGCAGTCACAACTGTATCGCTTTTAACAACAGCAATAAACTCTCCATTCTTTCTACTTTTGCAATAGGTCCCATGTTTTACATGAATGCCATCATGAACTTGATTGTCACCTTCATGGGGTTTAAAAGCGTCCTGGAGATAAAGGTCTAGGCATGTTTTTGATGGGCTTTCTGGATTAGGTTACTGAGGTGGAAAGACCAACCATAAATATGGGCTCGATCATTCCATAGCCTGGGGTGCCTGATTGAATGAAAAGCAGGACTGGAGCTGAGCATCAGCGTCCATCTCTCCTTGCTTCCTAACTGTGGATGCTACCTGGCCATTTGGTCAGCATCCATTACTCCCTGTTTCCTAACTGTGGATGCCATTCGGGCAGATGCCTCAAATTCCTGCCACCATGACTCCCCTGCCTTGGTGGACTATACCCTGGAGCTGTGAGCCAAGGTAAACCCTTCCTTCCTTAAGTTGCTGTTATCAGGTGGTCTGTCACAACTACATGAAGGCTAATAACCCTGTCAGGTATATGTTAGTACACCCTCATTTTTTTGGAAGAGGAGGCTGAAGTTAGGAGGGATTAAGTAGCTTGATCAAGATCATTCAAGTCTTTTTCTAATTAGTCATTAAAAAAACTTTTATTCTTCTCTCATATATTACATCCCGACTGCAGTCTCCCCTCCCTCCCATCTCCACTCTCCCTCAGATCCACCCTCCTCTGCCTCCCTTCAGAAAAGAGCAGCCTCCCAGGGACATCAACCAAACAGGGCATAGCAGGTGCATACCATCACATCACGGCTGGTGGAGGCAACCTGGTAGGAGGCAAAGGGACCCATAAGTAGGCAAAAGAGTCAGAGACAACCTCTGCTCAAGTTTCTAAGTAGAAAAGCTAGTTCAGTTTGACTCTAACTCCCATCACACAGCCACTCTCTGGTTACTTGATAGTTTCCTGACTGGTTGGCTTGCTTATCAAGATCTATGTCTTGATACAACTATGCCAAAATAGCCACTTTAAATTTCATTATTTGTGTTTATTTTATTATTATTACCAAACAACTTAAATTGTAGCCATTCTTCGTGTGTGTGTGTGTGTGTGTGTGTGTGTGTGTGTGTGTGTGTAAGCCAGAGGTGAACCTTAGGTGTTATTTCTCAGCCATTGTTCATCTTAATTATTTTAAAAAGAGTCTCACTAATCTTCTTGGAACTCACCAAGAAGGCTAGACTGGTAGGCCAGTGAACACTAGGGACCTGCCTGTCTTTTTCTCTTTCATACTGAGACTGCAAGGGCAGGCTACGATGTCTGGCTTTTTGACATGGGTTCTGGAGATGGAACTCATCCTCATGTTTGGAAGGCAAGCACTTTACCAACTGAGTTGTCTACTCCCACCCCAGACGTTCTTAAGCTTCTGCAGAAATTTAATCTGCACTGTTCTTTCATCACATCCACGAGGAACTTTGAACCACTCATTTCATCTTGAGTCTGAACTGAAAGTATGTGGTTAGGAATGAAAAAAGACACTGAATTACTAGGGTTTACATAACTTGTTATGTAAAGAATGGGAAGAAGAGAGTCCCAAGAATCCAATCTAAGCTAATGATCACTGTTAAAGGAGGTAGAAATGTTCTGTGCTGGTTTGATCATTACATACTGAATACTAGTTATTGAATTATCACACTCTATAGATACATATAATTATTATATGCCAATTTAAAAATAAGATAATTTAAGGAAAAAACTATTGGGAAAAATATCCCCAAAAGGAATGAGATTTTATGAGAAAGACTCATCATAGATGTAGGGCAAGGACAATGCAAGATGAATCACACTAGGTATCAAGCCTTCTGAGAATGACTTTCTCAATTATTTGCAAAGGACTCAAAGCCCAGTGTGAAAATGACGCAAGACAGGCCCACCTGAAAGTCAGTTGGGACAATTAAATTGGGCGGATATAGAGCAAATGTATTTAAACCATGGTTTCACAGTGTTGCTTGTGTGTATGTGTGTACACATATGTGCTTGAAATGACGAGTACGCACATCTTGCAGAACACACATAGGCTGTCAAATGATGTGACTTACAAATAATGGCATGCAGACTTATTATTAATTATAAAAGCTTGGCCTTAGTTTAGGCTTGTTCTCAACTAACGCTTATAACTTAGATTAACCCATTTATATTAATCTATGTTCTGCCATGTGGCATTACCTCATCTCTGTACTGCCCATCCTGCTTCCTTTGAGTCTGGCTGTCCACTTCACCTTCCTTCTTCCCAGCATCCTCTCTCTGCCCAGAAGTCCTGCCTATGCCATCTGCCCCACTATTGGCAGTTCATCTCATTATTAGGCCAATCACAGCAACATATCTTCACACGTGTGAAGAAATATTCCACAACAGATGTCTACCAATGAAAAGAAAATGTGGGAGAAGTAGCTGCCACCTGAGGACATGTTGTGGATGTCCACCCTGAGTGCCCAGCCAGGACCTCATTTCGAAGGAATTAACTCAGCATTGGGACAGTAGGTAAGCTGGAAAAACAAGAGAGCATATCAACTAGAAGGTGAATGTGATGCTCGTGCTTGGTAGGACTCATTCCAAACTATAACTTAACAGCTTTTTGCTGTTAGTGACACAGAAGCCTTTTGTCACCTGAGACTCTCCTTTCTCCACTGTATTAGTTGCATAATCTCCTTGGAATATGCTAAATGAGGAGTTGCCCAGACACTGGCTAAATGCCTCTTGAGGTAGGGAACTCATAGATACAATCCATCCCATTGTTAGACATTGTATTTAGTTGAAAATGTTTATCTACTCTGAGCTGGAATCTGTCTTGAGTCCCATCCCTCTTCCTCCTCCATCTATACTGTGGATTTTTTTTTGGATGTTTTAAAGCAGCTGTTCAATCTTGGCTACACTGCCTCTCTATGAACTGCAGTACTCCATCTGCTCTCCCCATGGTGTGATCTTAGTTTCTCTTCTTATTCTGGTCACTTCCTCAGACCCTGCTCTGCTGCTTAATTTCTCTCTCCTAAGATACTATGGGGACTATAGTATCTGCTATTTACTGGTACTCTTTGTATTTTAATTATTGTAGTCGTTATAAACTGTTACAACCTTCATCCACTGATGAGGAAGCTAAAGCATGGAGAAGTTATCTGTCTCCTCAAGGCTGGTGAGAAGAGTAAGTGGGATGTTCACCCAGCAGCTGACGTGCAGCCTTTGCAATTTTGTTTTTCTGAATATGGTTCTTCTACTGTCATTGGATTGATGCCAAGGATGACAGTGCTATTTTGTCTTCTCTTTAGGCATCTTGAGATGATGTTCATGTTTCTGGCCTGTATAGAAGCTAGGTTCATAAAGGGGATTGAAAAGTGAGTTGACTCTAGAAACTCCATCAGCTTCACAAAGGGTAGGCAGAGGTCCTACATTTCATCTTAAAGAAGGTAGAGTCCTATTACACATTAACTCTTTTAAATGCTCATTTTTTTGACTTTTGCTTTCTGTGATTGGGTCTTGTCCAGGCTGGCTTCAGAATTCTGATCTCAATCAGATCTTGAGATTTCTACATAGCTGGGATCAAAGGTATGATCTATGTGTGTCTTCTTCTTCTTCTTCTTCTTCTTCTTCTTCTTCTTCTTCTTCTTCTTCTTCTTCTTCTTCTTCTCCTCCTCCTCCTCCTCCTCCTCCTCCTCCTCCTCCTCTTACTCATCCTCATCCTCCTCCTCATCTTCCTCCTCCTCCTCCTCATTATGTGTGTATGTGTGTGTACAGGTGCCTGTGTGTGACTGTATGTGTTCATGTGGAAGTCAGATGTTAACCTTGGATGTGGTTCCATTTTATTTTTGAGACAAAGCTTCTTACTTGGATCTGAGGCTCATGGATTTGGCTTGGCCAACTGGCTAGTGAGACGTAAGGGTTATCCTATCTCTACCTCCAGCTACTGAGATTACAAATGCACGCCACCATACCCAGCTTATTAGGAAGGTACTAGTGGTGGAACTCAAGTCCTCCTCATTCTTGCCCAGGGGACACTATCAATTGGGCAATCTCTCTGGATCCTAATTTTTACAAATAAGTTAATCACATATATTCATACTTTTAGTCAAAGAAGTAAGTCATGTGACATATATATATTATATATATATATATATATATATATATGTCTGAAGACAGTGCTGAAGATGAGGTAGATAAGGATGAAAAAAGAAACAGAGAATTAGATGTCACAGAAGTAATCCAAGGAGGATCTTATGGGGAGAATGAAAGATGATGAAGAGATCAGGTAGTATTTGGAAGGTGTGGGTCAGGACTGGATAACTAATTGGGTTAAAGGGAATAGAGGAATTGAACTGCTTTCCAAGCTTCTCCCTGGGAGCTAGGTAGAGAGTTGTGTCACCCACCGACTAGGGGAATACAGTAAAATGAAAGGTGCTTAGGAACAGAGCTGCGGTGGAATATGGAAGATGTTGGGAGAATGATGGTGGAAGCATTGTACAGAGAGTGCTGCAGGTCACAGATGCCTGCTGGGACTGAGAAGGAAGTTCCAGCAGGCCAGACTCTCTTGTGCACATGGAAGAATTTTTCAGGTATTTGTGTGTGCTGAGAAGGGCAAATGTGCTTATACTGAGCACACTGGAGAAAAGTATCAAGTGATGCTTGGAGGATTCCTGGTGGAGGGAAGGTCATGACTTTACCACATCTTCCTCTGGCTCTACACACCACGCTACAGTTTGTCTTATGTTCCTTGGAGCCTGGTCTGGAAGGATAGTCCTTGAGCTGTCTTTGATGTTTTCCTGTGTCAAAACTCAAGCCAAATGGTCTAATTTTATTTTTTGTCTTGTCATTTGTAAATGAATTTGTGTTTATGTCAGGAACAGCCTGCCTGACAAGAGTCACATTGCCCACATTCTCTGCCGTGTGCTTGTTTGCTACAAAATGTTCATGTTTTGCTTAATATGTCTGATGATGGCAGGTGATTATCTGTCAAGAAAGTTATTTCCAATTTAAGAACCTAATGTTTTCTAGTGCAAAAATAATTATTAAAAATCCATTTTATTTAGTGTATAAGCATTAGGTTATTTCTCTCTGCTCTCACCCTTCTTTCGCAGATAGGCCTCAAATTTAATATGTAGCCTAGGATGACCTAGAGCTTCTGATCTCCCTGTTTAGTTTTCCTTGGTCCTAGGATTACAGGTGTGCACTACCACACTGGTTCATACAGTCTGGGGTGGAAACCAGGGCTTCATGCATGACAGGCAAGCATTCTCTCTGAGCTACATCCTCAGCTGTGGTCTGAATGTCATTTCAAATTCATGGGAACTTTAGAGGTGGGGCTTCACAGGACGGCCCAGTCCTAGAGCAGAGATTTTATGAACAAGATTAACGCTGCCATAAGGGGGCACCACAGTTTTAGCCTATTCTGGGCTTTTATCCCCCCCCCCCCCCCGTTAAACAGGAGGAGGTTGGCTCTGTGAAAGATGGACCAAGGGGCCACCTGAAACAGGACACAAAGAACAACAGATGGCAGTGGTCTCTTTAGATGGGGCTGCTTGAGGCCTCAAAGATGAGATATGAAGAAAATTAGTGGGGGCATGAAGTGGGAAATGAAGAACAATGGGTGGTGGTGCTTGAACCTGGGTCAGTTTAGACTGTCTTCCTAACACCTGGCCAGGGAAGCATGAGCAGAGTGCTAGTACTCTTTCCCCTAGTGATCTTTCAGCCTTCAGGGAACCTAAATCCCACTTCACAATCCTATGCACAAGGAAAGGGCAACAGGATGAAGAGAAATACAAGCCCACTCCTGTGAGGACTGGGGCTGTTGCTGCTTGGCTTGCTCTAACTCTTGACTGCTCACACTTCCACTGTGTGTCCCATCTGAATTTGAAAAGCTCAAGAACAGAGGTTGCTGCAGAGACCTGAGGAAGCCAGAGAGTTTCCTGTAACATGCCAGGCCCTGAGAAGATGCCATCCATGGGAAACCCACCCTCATCTGACGCCAGTTTAGCATCTGAACCATGGGCTTCTCAGCTCCAGGGCAGTGAGAAAGTAAACTCCTCTTTGTAAACCACCCAGCATGTGACATTTTGTTGTAGTACTAGGAACAGACTAAGGCAGCAAAAGAAACAGAAAGCCCTGTACTGCAATGACCTTGAATCAGTACACAAATGTGAAATATTACAGTTCTCTACCTGTGTCTATGTGTGTGAGTATGCACATGGATGCCAGAGGACAACTGGGGGGTTAGCTTTCACCCTTCACCATATGAGTACCAGGGAGTGAACTCAGGTCTCCAGGGTTGGCAGCAGGCACCTCTACCTGCTGAGCTATCTTGCTGACCCTGAATTGATACTTCTGAATGTGAACTCATTGGTGAAATGGAGATATTATGGCTTCCAGTCTGCAGATGAGAACCAGAGAATGGAATTCCTAACTTTATGCAGCTTGGTAGATGATCAGGAAGAGAACAGCAAGCTGTTGTAACCCTCTGAAAGAATGCCCCAGTGAACTCCTAGGGTGCCAGAGCAATGTGGATCTGGTAATGGTTGCAGGAGGAGTGGGGGAAGAAGTGACTGTGTCCCTGTGGTGAGTAACCCACTCTGTTAAAAATCCATTGCTCTGAACAAAGGGGTTCATCCTCTTTGTTATACTGGACCCAGATTCAGAGAAAACAAGCATGAAATCATTGAGCATTTACTCCAGTAAAGAAATAATTTTCTGCAAATACATAAATCATCGTATTGATCACCAAGAAAGCATCAAAAGCATAAAATTACAAGAGAATAATAAATGGGAAATAAAATATATCCAATATGTTCTGAGATTGGTTAGGTCTCTCTGAGGCAGTTGCAGGACAGATGCAGGTTCCCTCTCTTTCTTCCTACTCCTCACTCTGCAAAGAGCCTGTGTGGCATCTCAACAGGCTTGGTCCACAGATTTCCCAGCCCGGTGTGGAGTATCTAAGGGATTTACAAGCATAAAGCCATCAATACTTTCTCTTCTGAAACTGTCAATGAAGTGCAAAGGCTTGAAGTCTTCGAAGTGCCAGAAATAAGAATTATGAACACAGTTGGCTTTGAGTCTCAGGAAACCTCAAGGATAGTACAGGCTGGCTAATTCCTAGTCCTGAGTAAAACCTGGGTAGCTAGGTTAAATTAGGTCCAGAGGGAAAGTGATTACTGTCCAGCAGGTAAGGTACCTCCTCAATGCTCTATGCACAGTTCATTAAGACATGCCTCAACACTGGTGTTATCAAGCCCACATCAAACTCATGTGGTATATGGAGCATTTATTACCTGGATAGGACATACAGCAGAGAAAATCACAGATCCTCAGAGAGCTACCAAACAACTCGGAATTGTAGACATTTGGTGGCTTTGACTTACTTAATAGAAGTTTTGTATGGCTCAACCTAGTACGTTTAAATAGGGAGAGAGATAAAGAGAAGGCAAAACCTGTAAGTCTATCTTGTCAACTGGCCACTGTGATTTGGAAAATATTACTCAAGTGTTGGGATTGTGGATAGTTGATGTACTAGTGGCCTCGCTAATAAACTGACATTTTTTTAAGAACCTGAAGGAAGCAAAGAAGGGAAAAGAGAAAAGAAAGAAGGAGGAACTTAGCTAGAAGGAGGGACAAAGAGAGGGAGGGAAGGAGGGTGTCTCAGTTAGGGTTTCTATTGCTGTGCAGAGACACCATGACCACAGCTACTCATAAAGGAAAACAGTTAACAGGAGCTGGCTTACAGTTCAGAGATTTATTCCATCGTCATCATGCAGGCAGATATGGTGCTGGAGAGGAGCTGAGAGTTCTACATCTTGATGTGCAACCAACAGAAAGTGAGCTGTCTGTACACTGACCATAGCTTGAGCCCACTCACACCGTGACACAATTCCTCCAGCAAGGGCACAACTAATAATTCCACTACCTGTGAGCTTATGGGGGCCAATTACATTCAAACTACCACAGAGGGTTAGTTAGAGGGAGGGAGGATTAGTCAGAATGAGGACTTAGTCAGAGGGAGGGAGACTTAGCCAGAGAGAGGGAGAGAGGGCTTAGCTACAAGGAGAGAGGGTTTAGTCAGGAGAAGGGATGGAGGATTTAGCCAGAGGAAGGGGAGTGGGAAGATTTATCCATAAGGAAGGAAGGAGGGTATAGGGAGGGAGGGAGAGTTCAGCTATGAAATGATGAAGAGCAGGAATCCTTGTTAAGGCAGGTCAGTTAATCTGAAAACCGAAGTGAAATTTTACCTGTTATTTTTGAGGAACAGCACAGAGGCTAATATGGCTGGAGCAAAGGGACTCATGTGGAAGTTGCTAGAAGGGTTCAAGCATTACAGGAAGTGAGGTGACAAAAGACAGCAGACCAGTGCCAGGATTTCTAGGGAGGATCTTGAGCATCAGAAGGACGCTGTGGGTATTGCCTGCAGTGGACGCCCGTGGCTGGTGTGTGGAGAATGACTAGATGGGAAAAGGTTGGGAGCAAGAATCCTTTTCTAAGACTGCTGACACAATCAAGAGATGGCCAGGCTCAGGCAGCAGAGAACAATGGAGGCACCACCTTCACCTTGAAGGTCAGCTGATGGGATTTACTGAGAAGTGACTGCAGGGTATATGAGATAAAGCAGAAAGGAAGATGACTCTGTTGTTAGCAGGTGTGGTGGGTAATCCTGGCAGCCAGCCTGACAGTGCCTAGGGTCACCAAGGAGATGAGGCTGGAGCCATGTCTTTGAGGAACAATATAGATAAGGTTAACTGAGGCAGGATGACCTGCCCTAAATCACTTGGGATGGTTCCTGAACTGAATAAAAAGGACGGGAGCTGAACATCAGTGCTCATCTCTGCTTCCTAACCATGGATGTGCATGGGCAGCTCCTTGACACCATGGCTTCCCCAATATAGTGGACAGGATCCTTGATCTGTCCTAAATAACCTTTCTTTCCTTAAGTTGCTTCTACCAGGTATTTTGTCACAGCCATGAGGACAATAGCTAATGCAGCAAGTAGACATGGACAATCATGAGTGAGTAATTAGATACATGCTTTAAAATGGAAGCAGAGTGGACTGGGTTTTATGCAATTATTTTTATGGGTGTCTGTTAGACTTCTCCTGTGTCTGCAAGTATCTGTATTTGACCACAGTGTTATCCCAGTGCCAGCAAAGACATACAAACTGAGGTTCCAGGGTGGGCTCTGTGGTGCTATGATGCACTTGCAGTTTCTGGAAGCCCCAGTTTCCACTGGTAGAGAGGAAGCCAGCTAAGTACTTGGAGTGTGGCTGTGGTAAAAGGAGATGATGCATGACAGGTGCCTAGCAACAAAGGTTTTATGCAAATTTCAGCATGAGTAAACCACATAGGGCATTCTTGAAATGACTGGCAGTCCTCTGCAACACTTTCACGCATTCTTACCTGGTGTTTGACTTAGGGAGACATCTCATCTCTCGGTGCTTTTAGCTGGGTCAGGCCTCACCAAGCAGACAGGTGTGGCTGTTTTCCATTTTACCTTCTCATGGTACAAAAACTTGTCTCATATTATAAGCCACTGGGAATTACAAAATGTACTTTCATGAGGTCACATGAGCTTTTAGGACTCTCACTGAACCTGAAAGTACATTATTTCATGTACACCTTAATGGGAAAATATTGGCCAGCATAGGAATGGTTCTATCGAGCTCTAGATAGATCAGGGACTGTATACACAGCAGGAGTGGAAAGCATATTGATAAGGTCACTGGGGCAGGCTGGTTTGGAAAACTGACAATGTCTTGCACTACAAATGGAAGGTTAACTCTCAGCATCATTCTGAGGCTGGCTGGCAGGTGCACAGTGGCAGAAACGTAAGCAGCTTGGGAGTGTTCATTGGATTTGTTTTGTTGAACTAGTTCCTGGGTAGCCGTGCATACTATGTCAGGGCATCATTGACAACCATTCTTCCTTTCCTCCCTTTTTTGGGTGGGGCATCTGTTTCTGTTTGTTTGGTTTTACTCATGCAAAAAGGCCGTACATGAAAAATTAGAAGCTCCAAATGGATGAGTAGGCTCCCCTTTCCTTTGCTCTGTGAGACAGTAGCACTGCTCTTCCATTACTCTTAGTGTTATGTGAGGGGAAGTAAGACACAGGTCACTGGGATATGTGAAGAGAAAGTGCAGAGCTGCTGCCTGAGGAGACTCATTGTCTCTCCACAGGACAGGCAGGGCCCCTCTAGGGAAGTGAAATGGCAAAGCTGGTGTCCTGATAGCAAGGCTTCTTGACCTTTGAAAATCCATACCTCCCACTGTGCTGTTCATTCTATTTTTTGCCAGCCAAGATGTTGAAATTTTCTTTCTAAAATCCACAGCACAGAAAACAAAAAAACATACAGCATTTACATCTCATCCCCAAGTCGTTTGTTTGATTGAAAACCAGCATTTAGAATGCAGACTGCCATCTTCACATTGCTGTCAAGATTTTGCAGTTTTTGACATAATTTGCAAGATGCAAACTACGATGCTGGGTGTGCTGGACTGAGCTGGGGTGGGCATGAAGTGAAGAGTTCAGTATCCTGGGGTTTGTGAAGTAAGAGTGGAAATAGAACAGCACGGGAACAGCTTAGAGGAGATGTTGTAGCAGGTAATCCAGGTATCAAGATTTGAACACCAGGAACAATGCTTAGTGGTTACTGCAGGAATCTTTGAATAAATTTCTCTAGTGCATATACCCATGATTAAATTTCCACCTCCTTGCCATGGGAAATGAGTGAAGATATTTCTGGGAAAACAGACTCAGAAGGAGCTTGTCTGGATAACAGCCAGGTAAATGCAGATGCTGCATGATGTTTGCAAGTGACTAGACTAAAGGAGAAAGCACGTTGACCATATCCTGTGCAATGAATTGGTATGATGTAGAGGGTATATGTAGATAGGTGATGTACCATCTCACAGAGCAAGGGTCATGACACTGTTTATGTCTCTCTGGGCTCATACTGTTGTTGCCTAGTTGATACTGAATGAGACTTTGTAGGTGAAGACAGAGAAGGTAAAAAGCTTCAATGTTATGAGCAGGGAAGACTTGTCCTCAGTGTGGGTGGCATCATCCCATTGGGCTCAGGTCTTGAACTGAATGAAAAAGAGGCAGGTGGAGGTGGGGTGGGAGGAGACCACTTATCCTCAGCATCTATCCCTCTCTGCCTCCTAATGTGGACACAATGTGACCAGCTGCTCCACTGTCCTGCCGCCATGTCTGTATCCTCTCAAACCATGAGCCAAAATAGCTTTGAGACCTTTACACCTCCCCCACCACTCACATGCAGGTACACACATACAGATTACACAGACACATTCAGAGAGAATTATACCCATATATAGACACACTCAGAGCCCCCCCCCCCAACACACATTCTAGAAGCTGATGAAAAGATGGCCTTGGCCACTGTCTGAGTATTTGGGTGGGGTTTTGGGAGGTGACTCCATGACAGATTGTGTAGGAGGCAAGTTGAATCACATTTGCTGCGGGGAATGGCCCCTGTTTGTCTCCTCTTAGGCTCTCTTAGGAAAATAAAGGAAAAGGAGAGAACAGGAAAGCCATAGAGAGATAGGAGGTGGTTTCACTTTATAAAAGAGAAAATGAACAAGGCTGGGAGAAGTTTCCCCTCAATCATTCAGCCCTCCTATAGCAGAGAAGAGCTAGCGTGGCTAGTCCATAACAGTAGAGCGATAACCAGTAGAAAGTGCCTAGTGGCAGCAGCAATGCCCCTAGAAAGGACAGTGAGTTCTGGGTGTTACTGTCCATGATGTTGTCATTTCACAAGAGGACAATACAATTGCCATTACCTGATTAGTATAGCATAATTTGTGAATAGCAGAGTGCAATTTAGGTAGAGTGTCTTAACACTAATTCAGTCAGCCATTCCCCCACTACATTTCTACTCAAGATGTGAATGGGGAAAGATAAACATATAATTCCTCCTTTTCTTGTTGTCCTAAATTTAATATTGCTCTTATTGATTTGCTTTTCCTAAGGTCACATGGAGTGCTACAGCTTGCTGGTGTTGGCACAGTTATCCACCCAAGTTAATGACTATTGAAACCTTTGCTTCTATCTCTGCCTTCTCTTGTCTTGAACACATGGTCTGGGGCAGACAGAAGCATTCTCCTTTGGTAGTATTAATACATGAAAATGTCACTTTGAGTTAGGTAGAATGATGCAGAACTCCCAGCATTCACAGCATGGATTGCTTTTGCAGCTACACCAGTGTCAGAGGATTCATATGGACATTTATACTCAAGGCAGAGTCATCCTGATAGCCAATCTTTTTGTCGATGGTGTTTTAAAGACAGAGTCTCATGAATCCCAGCTATGTGACTAAGAATCCCCCTACTTCTACCTTCTACATGCTGGAATTACACATGTGTACCACTGTGCTTAGTTTATATAGTACTTCATACCAAACATGGGGTTCTGTACATGCAAGGCAAGCATCCCACCAACTGAGCTACGCTGCCAGTCTTCAAACTCCATTCTTTGACTCAATAAATCTTATTTCATAATAGATTAAGAATAACTGCTTCATTTGTAACAAATCAGTTGATAATTAAGTGTGCTGCCATGATCCTTGAGTTTATTTTGCAAAGATGGAAATATGCAAAGTCATGTGTTTCTGACAAATAGGATGTAGATTTTCTGTTTGTTTGGGAAAATGATAAATTGGTAGTGATGGAAAGAACAGGCTGTTAATAAATCATTTAATTCCAGCTTCATCACTCTCTAGCTTACCTTGGCCACTCAGTTTTCTTGAGCCTTGTGTCCTTCCCTATAAAGTAGTGTTTATCAGAGCTTGCATTTTCCTGTGGTTTCCTACTTGGAAGTGAATTTGTTGAATTCACATCATCCTGCCTGAAAAATGACCATCATCTTGTGACCATTGCCCTCCTTATCAGGGATCCCTCTTTTATAAGGCAGTGAAACATACACTAAAGGGTTTTCCAAAATACACTCCTTGGATGATGCAGAAGTCTATATAACATGACCAATGACTTTTGATTTCCAACTTGAGTAATTGACCTACCACTCCAAAGTGATGTACTTGGCTTCATTTTCTTAAAGGCAGTCATTGAAGATTAAGATGCAACTTCTCCTACTCAATCACACTGCTTTTTTAAAAAAGATCTGTGAGCTTCTGCTTCCTGTATTTGCTGCTCTCCTGAATTCATTTCATAGTCTTTCGCCCCTCAAATACACCCTTTAACCCCTTGCCTTCATTTTTCTCTTCATTATCCTCATCTGACTAACTGACCTTGTGTGAAAACAGCTCTCTCTCTTGCTTCTATAGTAGTAGTCATGGCACAGAAGGGAGTCACAACCCTGATTACTGCAGTAGTTTATATTAAAGAATGACTGTAAGTTGCAGCACTCATTCTGAGGTCACTGGTGGCTTCAGTGTCTTTCCCTTTGGAGCAGTTTAAGCACTCACTTCTAGTTGTTACTCTCAGAACTCCCTGATCCCTAGTGTGAGATCTTGCCTTCCCCCACATCTGCACAGCTGCTGGCCTCCCTCATCTCTCCTGTGTTTTCCTCATGAAATGTGCACCCCTGCTTGATCAACTGCTTTCTCTTAGCCTCACTCAAGATTCTGTTCTTTCTCATCTTTTTATTATTTATTTCTGAGTTTTTAAAGATAGGGTCTGGCTATGTAGCCTATAGGCTAGGTTGGTCTCGAGCATACAGTCTTCCTGCTGTGACCTCTCCAGTGTGGGAATTACAGGTGTGTGGCACAATAAGTGGCTCCTTCCATCTTTTAAAGACGTATCTTCTTTAGCTGTCTACTACTCTCCCACTACCAACCTTTGCTGCTTGTGGTAGTTTGAATGAGAATGGCCCCTAGAGGCTCATAGATTTGAATACTTGGTCACCAGGGAGTGGAACTATTTGAAAGGATTAAGAGGTGTGGCCTTGTTGGAGGAGGCACATCACTGTGGGTGGG
The DNA here is from genome assembly GCF_003668045.3 of Cricetulus griseus. Taxonomy (NCBI): domain Eukaryota; kingdom Metazoa; phylum Chordata; class Mammalia; order Rodentia; family Cricetidae; genus Cricetulus; species Cricetulus griseus. The sequence continues at coordinate 117,247,289 of NW_023276806.1, forward strand.
TTTGGGGTTTCAAAATCTCACTCTAAACTCAGGGTCTCTCTCTTCCTGCTGCCTGTGGTACCAGGAGTGGGTATTGCTGTGACAGGCTTGACCATGCTGTTTGTTGGTGGAATGTGGACTTTGGATTAGGAAAGCAGTTGAATGCTTTAAGCAGGGTTTGATGGGTCATACCAGCAGGAGCATGGAAGCTGAGAGTGATTTGAACTATAGCAGCCCAGCTCAAAGTCTTCAGAGGAGACTATTAGTAAGTGGCCTAGAGACTTTGTGATATTTTCACAAAGAATATGACTGCTTTCTGCCATTGACCTAAAAACTGGCCAAAGATGAAATTTCTATACAACCACATTTATTCCACGTGAAGATTTGTCTTTTGTTTCATAGAATCAGAATTAGAACTAATAGGGCAGACTGTAGGTGGAACACAGGAAATATTGACTCAGATAACTAGTATCTGTTTAGAGAGATTTATGAGGAAATGGCATTACATAAGATTAATATAATTTCATTCCTTCTGTGTTTGCAGAAACAACATTGTATTTCTACTGCTTATTCTTGATGATGTCCTGAGCAGAATATGCAATAGCGCTATGGTTCTGGGGCCATGAGGAGTGGTCTTCAAACATGCACATCATGAAGCAAGGGATAGAAGCCAGTGTTCAGTTCAGTATGAGCTTTTTCTAGATTGTTTTTTTACACTTGGAGATTTTCTTTACATTACAGCTTATTCCAATGAGAGTTAATGCAGACCTATGTCTACATCTAAGCCTGTCAGCAGTTACGGATTCCCATTGAGGGCCTGGCATCTTCTTTTTGTACTGAACCCAAGGGATTAAAGGAATCATCTGATTTCTTAATGCAGAGCCACTCGGGCAGAATCCAAACAGGTGCACATCCTCATTATAACTTAAGTTCCTGTATGCTCTTTGTGTGTGCATTTATATAATTATGTGTGTGTGTTCAGAGGTCAGAGGTCACCCTCAAGTGTCTTCCTCAGTAGCTCTTCACCTTATTTATCACTGATTAAAATTTAGAGTTTGTCAATTTGTCTAGACTAGCTAACCAATGAACTATCAGAATCCTTTTGTCTCTGCCTCCCAGAACCAAGATTGCAAGTGTATGCCACCATATTGGATTTTTCATATAGATCTGGGAATTCATATAGATCTGGGAATTAAAATCAGATTCTTAGGCTTGAAGGACACATTCTCCATTGGCTGAGCTGTTGCCCCAGCTCCTCTTAGAATCAGGAAACACTTCGCATAGTGATAAAGTAAACTTTAACTATGCTTTCTGTGATGTTTCTTTGAATGGGTAGTACTTGTGTATCTTTTCTACATGTTATGTGTCTATAAGGAAATGATAGATTTGTGAAATTTTTAGTCAGAGTATCTATTTAGTTATTTAAATCTGATTTTTGAGCTGATTTTCAAAGTCTGATCTCACAATAGCTATCGTTGAGTAACTTCTGTATGGCTCCTACCCGGTGTTATTATTTTTCTTTTTATTAAATTGATTTATGGAAAAAGGAAAGTTAGCAAATACTGAAAGTTACAAAAGTTAAGCAAAAAGTTACTCCTAAAAATAAATTGCAGTTAAAATTATTTCTATATCCAAAAGTTTTTTTGTGATCTATTTAATGCTACATTTTTTGTTTGTTTTTTTTTATGGGTGATTTCACTATTTCACATGGCCTTCAAGTATAGTGCTGTTATGCTACTCAGTGTTGCAGAATATTCCTTTACACTGTGCCAAGATCTATTACTGTGAATGGTTTAATAAAGAACTGAATGGCCAATAGCTAGGCAGGAAGAGGTTAGGCAGGACTTCTGAGGTCAGAGAGGTTTCAGGGAAGAAGAAAGGCAGAGTCATCAGCTGGATGCAGAGGAAGCAGGACATGCAGAAGGAGAGGTAAAAACCATGAGCCACATGGCAGCCCGTGAATTAATAGAAATGGGGAATTTTAAGTTATAAGAGCTAGTTAGAAACAAGCCAAAGATAAGACCAAACTTTCATAATAGTAAATCTCTGTGTTATGATTTGGGGGCTGGTAAAAAAAATCTTGATATGACTCAGTGCTGCTTACTTCTGAAGATTGTGATGGTAGAGCCTGGTGATACATCCCTATAATCCCAGCACATGAGGGGCTGATGCAGGTGGATTCTGAATGTGAGACTACCTTGAGTTACATAGTACAATACCTTCTCAAATATTCCGCACACCCCACACACAGAAGGTATAGTGGTGACATAACACAGAGTAAACACAAGTGTTAGTGTGTTGTTAGGCATTTTTCATTGCTAGAAAACACAACATATAAAGGAGCGAGGTTTACTTGAATTACAGATTGGGAAGCTCAAGAATGTGATTGTGAGGTATGTTATGCTTTGGTGAGTGCTCCTCTTGGCGGATGACATTGTGGTGGCAATGCATGTAGGAGGAAGTGGTCCCATGATCAGGCAGGATGCCAGAGAGAGCGGGGAAGCAACCACAACCCCTCTCTTGGGAACTACATCAATCCTTTATAAGGGCAGCATCCCCAATGAGTAGTTACCTAGAAGCTACAAAAGCTCCACTCAGGCAAAGGTCACAGTGGTGTTGGTTGTAAACTCCATGTTAGTGTTATGGCCTGAATCTGAGATGTTCCCCCACAGAGTCAGGTTTGGAATGCACTGTCCCAGGTTGTGGTGCAGTGTTTTAGGAGTTGGGGCCTCTGTGGCAGAAGCAGGCACATAAGGTATGATTTTGTTGCTCCCAATGGTAGCCTTTTTTTTTTTTTATTTCTGATCTATACCAAGTGAACAAGCTACCATCTTCTACTTCTCCCACAATAGGCAGAGCTGCTCCTGGGACCATGCCTGCCCTGCCACACAGAGCTCAAAATGCTCTGAAACTGTGAGTCTTCTCTGCCTTAAGTTGCTTCTTTAGTCATTTGTCATACTTAGAGAAGTGACTAAAATGACCAACACAGGAAGGGTTAAAAGGTCACCTGTGGTCTGCGATGACATTATGAACAGTTTGGGAGTGTGGTTGAATTTGTGAGATGACAACCAATTAAAAGGAAGAAAAATGTGTGGACAGTACTGCCTTGCTGTTGAGAACTGAAGAGGTTTTCATTCATTACCCATGACCAAGAAAATGTTGGACCAATTTTTAGATATTGAACAAGGTTCAGTGTTGCAGACATGGCTCAGCAGGTAAGTGTGCTTACAGCTTTTCCAAAGGACCTGAGTTCATTCCGTAGGCCTTGCCCACATTAGGTGGATCACAGCCCTGTAACTCCAGCTCTAGGAGATTGGATGCCCTCCTATAGCCTCCTCCAGCATTGAGCTCACATGCCCACACTTACACACAGGCACACTCATATATGCAAAATTTTTTAAAATAAAAAAATTATTTAAAAACTTAGATTCTGTGTTGATTGACTGCCTCAAATTCTAAGTGAGAAACTTTGTGTTCTCAGTGCTAGAGCCTGGTAGAATATTGTCTTGATACTGGATTTTATGCTTCCTTATTGTGTTTCCAAGTCTGTCTTTGGTGAATATTCTTTCCCCATTCCCGCCTTGAGGAACCTGAAACCATTTAGGAATGAAGATAATTTTGAGACTTGCCATTAGCTTTGATGATAGTGTTAGGTGGGATTCAGAATTAGGGGATATTGTAGATGGTGTAGCAAAGTCCAGGAGTTAGATTTCCAAATCTCCCAACTCCTAAAGGCTGACAAAGGGGAAGGATTGGTGGTGCAGAGAGGCTCCTGTAGGAGCCTGGAGAATATCAAGCCCATCCCACTTAGTCTTATTTCCTACCCCTAGTTAGTTACTTTCAAAACAGTTTGTGTAAACCTCAAAATACCATAATAGTATAATTGACATCTTGCTTTTCTGCTTGTTGACAAAAGAAAAACAAAACAAACAAAAAAAAACATGCTAGAATCACTTTGGGATTAAATCTTGGTCTTCAAATGATTTTATCTGTGGGCTAGGGATGTAGTCATTTGGTAAAGTGCTTGCCTAGCATGAACGATCCCAACAACATATTAAACCAGGCATGGCAGTATATACCTGACACCTGTCACTCGGGAGGTGGAGGCAGGAGTATCAGAAGTTCAAGGTCATCCTCTGCTCTTATAGTGAATTTGAGATCAACCTGGGCTACATGAGACCCTGTCTCAAAAAAGGAAACAACAACAAAAACCAGGAAAAGCCCTCAAACCTAACTAGAAGTACGTTCTATATTAAACTTTAAACAAGATTGAGCATTCAACTTTTAGAATGTTTCCCTCCAATATGTAATAGAAAATAAAGGTAATGCTAAGCTGTAATGAAAGCATGGGCATCTCGCACTATGCTGCTTTCTCACAGTGACTGCTCTGAACTCACCAGGTGTTTCATGGAGGGTTACAGGGGCCCATGCTATGTGGGTGCTGAGGCTTGAGTCCTGTGGCTGCACCCCAGATGGCAGTGTTGCTGACAGGCCCAATGAAGAGAAGGCACCCTGTGAGGTGCTGGTCATGCCTCCCTTCCCTGCTGCTGGCCTGATAACTGGGACATGGCCCATCTGCTCTTTGTTGGGAAGGTGGGTGTGTGATGCATAAATGGGAGAGCAGCTTTAGTTATCCTTTTTACAGACTGCAACCCAGAAAAGGCCAAGCATGATAAACAGGCTGTCTTTGAAGCTGTAGGGACTAAGCAGTTCCAGCCGGATAGAGCTGGGTGCACTCCTCTCTATCGTACTGACATTGCTACAAGTCATATGACCTTGAAAAGTCACTCCACTTTCTCATAGCCAAAAGTCACGTGTAAATTCTCTCTCTGACTCTAGACACATGACATAGCATCCATACTCACTGATTTCAGAGATTCAGATCTCTGACTCCCCAGCTGAATCTAACCCTTTGAACTTCATGGCTTTATTAATGCCACTGTTTGGACCCATGATAACCATATTAGCAAACAGTTATTAGGGATGTTGGGTGTTGGTGGTGCACCCCTTTAATCCCAGTACTCGGGAAGCAGAGGCAAGCAGATCTCTGTAAATTTGAGGCCAGCCTGATCGACAGTGAGAGTTCCAGGACAACCTCCAAAGCAATATAGAGAAACCCTGTCTCAAACAAACAAACAAACAAACAAAAAAAACTACAAACAAAAAATCTCGTGTGCATGTGCACGCATGTGCGCACACGCGCGTGCGCGCGTGCGCGCGTGCGCACACGCGCGCGCACACACACACACACACACACACACACACACACACACACACACACACAGACACCAGTTATTAGATATGCCTGCTTAATCCCAGGCACTATTCTAAGTATTTCAGAAGTGGTGGAGAGGACGGGATGGGACTTGCTACCAAGATTTCACCAAATTTTGAGGTTTTGTTTGGAAACAATAACAACAAAAAGATGAATTATAAGCCGTGTGTCAAGGAGAAGCTGCCATTTCATTGTGCATTACAGCACAATGCACAAGAGCTGGGAGGAAGAATCAACCTGACTTTCAGGTAAGATGGTGGGTCAGACACTGCCCACATGACTGGGCACAGAGGAAGAGTCATAGTATAAGGAGGACAGAAATCGCCATGGTAGGTGTGGTGGTTTGTAAGAAAATGACACCAAAGGGGTCATTTCTTACTATTAGGAGGTGTGACCTTCTTGGAGGAAGCATGTCACTGTAGGGGTGAGTTTTGGGGTCTCCTTTGCTTAAGCTTCCCTCAGTGTGGCTAGTGGTTTCTTCCTGTTTCCTGCAAGATGTAGCACTCTGAGCTCCAGCACCATGTCTGTCTGCAGGCCACCATGCTCCATGCCATGATGATAATGGACTGGACCACTGAAACTGTAGGTGAGCCACCCCCATTAAATGTTTTCCTTTATATGAGTTGCTGTGGTCATGGTGTCTCTTCACAGGCACAGAAACCCTAACTAAGACAGTAGGGATGAGGTTCCTAACAGTGCAGAGAAAAAGACACAGGATGCCCTGAAAAGAGTGATTCCAAGTGTGACAAAGCTCTAGCTTCATGGCTGCCTGGTGCTGGAGGGAAAGCAAAGTCCTCATCCAAAGGCAAGCTGGCTTGCTCTCATGAAGAGTCTGGTATCCTCCCTTCAGGACAAGACCAATGTGGCTGTGTTTGGTGAGCCAGTGGATTCCTCAGCGGATGGCTCAGCAATGGAGGGGAATCCCAGTTTACCACTCTCTCTGACTTGGAGGGCAGTGGGCAGGCTCCCTCTTGAGGAGGAATGCATTGTCAGAAACTGAACTGTTCCTGTGGCCTGAGATCATGGTTAGGGAGTCTGAGTTTAATCTGCTGCAGCCCCCAGGTTAAGACACGGCCCTGGAGACAGATACAGAGAACAGGAAGCCTGGACTCCGATAAGCCTGAAAGAAAACAAGCTGCATGAGGCTCTGCTCTGGCAGCAAATGTGTGACTTTGCCCTTGATGACTGGAACAGATCTCCTTGACTAAGAATAACACTGGCATTTGATAGCCTTGAACCTAAAGTCGGTGGGTGAATCAACCTCTGGAGCCACCTGGCTGCTGTTCTCTGCCTTAGAGCTGGAGAACTGGGAAGTCCATGCCTTCATAGGGGGTGATTAACACTTCAGACAGCCCCAAAGCTTTGAAGACAGGTAGGTCATCTGCCTCCCTCCCAGACTTAGTGCTGTGGTTGCTTCCCAGACTTAACAGTCAAACCCCAGCTACAACTACTCACAACCTCAAAGAGTATAAGCTCCTTAGTCTTGGAAAGGAAGAGAATTTGCTAGCCCACAGATGGCAAAGCTAAGTATGGCCAGCAGAGGCCCCTCACATGCAAGAAGGGAAGCTACTAGTGAAGACAGACCTGGTAGCCATCAGATCCTTGTCCAATACATATCAACACAGCATAAGCCTTAGTGTCCCAATGAGAATGATGAGCCTACAGTGTGGCAGTCAAAATCATGCTGTAAGAATTTTAGGTGAGAGGCATGATGGACAGAAACACAGCAGGTGAATTCTTAGAGGGAAAATTGCTCCAGAGAGAGATGGGATTCTTTGTAGTAGTTAAGAGAAGTTACCTGGCCTTGTCGACAGGGCCATTGGTGTTAAGTCTTATAAGAATAGATCTCATGAGTTCAAGATTACCATCCAGTGTTGTAAATTTGGGATGAGGAGTCAGAGTGCATTAGGAATTAGAGTCTAATTGTTTATATAGGCATTATAAGTCACTGGGGCAGGGTCTGAGCAGTTAGGGGCTGGCTGGTAGAAGAGTCACAGGATGGAAAGAAAAAAAAATTCAGAAAATCACCATGGTAGGTGTCTTAGTGTTTCTATTGCCGTGAAGAGACACCATGAGCACAGCAACTCTTATAAAGAAAAACATTTAATTGAGGCTAGCTTACAGTTTCAGAGGTTTGGTTCATTATCATCATGGAGGGAAGCTTGGTAGTGCGCAGGCAGACATGGTGTTGGAGAAGGAGCTAAGAGTTCTACATTTTGATCCACAGACAGCAGAGAGACTCTGTACTGGGAGTAGCTTAAAGCCAGCCCCCACACTTCCTCCAGCAAGGCCAGAACTATGCCAACATGGCCTCATCTCCTAATAGCGCCACTCCCTATGCGCCAAGCATTCAAACTCATGAGTCTATGGGAGCCATTCCTATTCAAATCATCATAGAACTCAGAACTGCACATAGATGTTACCAATCTATGTAAATGCTGTCAACATTTATGGGATAATTGTTGTTTAAGGTTGCTTGCAACTTGTTGGTTGCTTTTAACACACGATTATCATAGCATATTCACAGAGGTACATTATTCTGGGTCTGGGCATGAATGGACACATAGTTTAAGGGTTGTTAACACATTTAGCTTCTGATGTAAAAGCAAGTGAGAAATTCAAGGCATAATAAGGTTGATTGCATTGTTTTCTTAATGTCAACTTAAGTTTAAATAGGCCAAGCCACAGTAGGACAGCAGGTTAAGCATGTAGGCATACCTTGCATGGCTGCAAGGACTGGAAAAAGTTCGGCCTCTTTGAAGGCAAGACAGATTTCAGGAAAAGACATTAATACTGCTTTTAGTTTTTAGTCCACCTTTTAAAAATTTGCCTGAGTCATTGCTGAGAAGCTTTTTGTTACTTTTTTCTAACACCTTGCCTTCCTTCTCAATAACATTATTCATTCCTTTCTCTTTTCATTTATTAGCCTTATTTTTCTAGTATCCCCAGTCCCTTCTTTCATATTATTTATTTGCTATTTTCACAGTAGCATAATAATCATCAACACCACAGTGTATTTTCTACAAGGGTCTCGTTGATCACTGCAAGTTACAGGTGACCTTCAGCTGATCTTAAGTGTGGCTTGATGATGGTGCTGTTTTATCGTTTTAATGCTTGCTTACTCTTCACTGGTATAGTGAAATGAGTCCTCAAGAGTAGCTGCTCAATGAGAAGATCCCCAAATAAAACTGGAAGAGACATTCAAAGAAACAGATGTGCAGAATGCAGAGAGAGTAAGGGATGAGGGGGGAAGGAAACAGAAGAAAAATGAAAAAGCAAGGCAGTTTGACTCTTCCAGCAGATCACAGGTCATCAATTACTGAATTCAAAGATACTGAAATGAGTAAGGTACCATATAAAAATCTCAAATGCTTACCACCAAAAATGATAGTGAAGTATCTGAATACAAATAAGCAGGCAAATTCAATTTAAGACCAGGAAGGAAAGAAAACAACAACAACAACAAAAGACAAACAAACAAAAAAACAGAGGAAGAGGCCAGACAAAATGGGCTGAGAAAATCAGCAATGTGGCAAAAAAAGTTATTCAGAAGAAAAACTAAGGAAGAAGATAGTGATTTTTGAAGAAGAAAAGTCTGGTATTGAAAACCAATGAATCAAATAAAAAAGACAGTAGATACATCGTCAGTGGAGGCATGGAAGCAGAAGACAAAGCATCAGGTGTAGGACAAGCTCAAGGAAACTCAATATGAAGCATCAACTGGAAAAGCACTAAATCAGTCTGACCACAGGTCCAGGAACTCTTAGATGTTATCAGGAGACTAAAACTTAGAATCCCTCAGATACAAGAAGGAAATGAGATTAGAAACTAACGATAGAAAATTTATTCAGTGGAATTACAGCATAAAATTTCTCAAACCTAGATAAACAGATACAGACATCAGAGACATTTAAAATCCTAAAAAGACACAGCTAGAAAAGAACTTCACCATGACATATTGATAAAGAGAATGATTTGTCAAACATGCCCACAGGACACACATATGAACAGAAAAGAGATGGACTCAGGTTTCATTCAAGTTACAGTCAAAGGGGAATGATAAGGAAAATATCAGATAGTAATTAGAATTGATAGAGAGATAAAGCCTGTGCATGTAAACAATGGGACTGACTCAACAAGAATGGAACAATTGTGACTGTAGATGCACTGAACCGTTGGGCTCCCAATTGCTTTTCTCTTTGTTTGGTTGAAAGTGGAAGCATAGGAGTATGAATATACTGGCTGAAATATGTGTGACTTCACTTAGGAGAAATAAACCCAAGGATCCATCAGAAAAGATGCTGATACTGTAGCTGTGACAGTGTAGCATGTAGCATGCTTGAAAGTCACTAAGAAAGTAGATTCTAAGTTTTTTCCTCACAAAAATTATATAAATGTTAAGTAGATTCATTTAGATATTCTACAAAATATACATGCATTTTTAAACATCATGCTGTAAAATTTTAAACAAGCAATTAAAATACTGAATTATCTGTATTTCACCTTGCTCTTTTAAACAAACGTCTCCCTGGGCTGGGGAGATGGCACAGCAATTTAGTGTTTACCATGCAGGCACCAGGACCAGAGTTCAGATTCCCAGAACCCATATAAATGGGAGGTAGGTGTGGCAGCCCTCCTGTGATTCCATCCTAGGAAGATGGAGACAGGGTATCCCCGGATCAAGTTGACTAGCAAAATTAGCCATATCAGTTAACTCTGGGTTTGGCTGAGAGATCTTGTTTCAATGAATAACATGGAAGAGTATAATTGAAGATAGTTCTAGACATTTACCCATGGCCTCCACACACATGTGTACATGCACACAGGAGAACCCACACATGCAAAGCCATATATTTGTATATGAAAAATGTAAAAGTTAAAAAATTAAATTTCCCCATTCTTTCCTACAGAAACTGCCCTTAAAAACACCCCATGGGTACCCATAAGATCTCAGCAGAGTCCCCTCAACCACAGATCCTAAATGGTCCACCAATGAACTCATTTAGTGCTATTGCTATTCTACCATGTAAGTGAGATGAGAAAATGATACAGGGAATTAAGACACCTCCCTAAGGACACACAATGAGCAACAGGAGGGTTTCAGAGCCAGATTCCACCCCAGGCAGTCAGACTCCACAATCCCATTCCTCAGATGAGTGCTGGAGTGTCTTTAAAAATGTGAAGCACTTTATAAGTTTAAGTGGTTGCTCCAGTTGTTATAGACATAGTTATTGTTTTGAAACTGTAATGGACGTGTCAGCACTGTACTGTTGACGTTGGAGTTCAGTGACAGAACAGACTCCTGAGCAGAGAGTCAAGTAGTGTGAAGCAGTTCAGCAGTAGGTGTCTAGAAGAAAGAAAATCCAACTTTCCCAGTCTCACCTCAGGGGTCCTGCATTGTATAAGGGCCCATTCCATGAGGCTTCCTTTCCTAGCTGCATCCCATAGTGAGTACTTCCCTGAAAATCTGCATGATGTTTAGCTTTGGTCCCCAGACTGATTCTCATGTAATAGTCTTTCCTAGTACATAAGATGGACAACATAATGACATCTCCAGTTACCCTGCTTCTGCTGCTTGTTGCTGAATCTTCTCCTTCTGGTTTTCCTCAGAATAGCCTTTCCCCAGCTACTCTGCTCATGTCAACCCTCCCAAGGACCAATGGACTCCCCCGTGCTACTCTGCCCTTAACTTTAGCAGCTCAGAAGGCCCCGTTGCCACAGACTGCTCACTGGCAGCCCAGGCTACAAACTATTTCTTCCAGTTTTCCATTCTTTAACATATATCTGATAATGAAACTTGGACTTCATGGCCACTGACATTTCCCAATTGTTTTCAAGATGGACTGTAGGCTCTTTCCACAACTTGGCTACATCCCACCCTTTAGGTACCATTATCCATCACACTTTCTAATTGACCTTGTGCTGTAGCCACACCACACTGCTTTTGAAGTGGTCATATGCACCCATGTTCCTGGGACATGTGCCAACAATTTATTTTCATACCAACAGTTCATATCAACTGTTCCTTTTGGGGAGCTTACCATGTAGCTCATTTGCTAGACTGCTGGCCTAGAATGTATGAAACCCCAGATTTGACCCTCAGCATGACATAAACTGGGCATGGTGGTGCACAACCGTAATCCCATCACATGGGAGGTGGCGGCAGAAGGATCAGGAGTTCAAGGTCATCTTTGGGTACATAGCAAGTTTGAGATCAGCCTGGGATACTAGAGACCACATCTCATAAAAGAAAAACACCCCTTTCCTTCTCCATCTGTTAAGGTACTTTAGGACACAGCTCACAAGCTGCTTCATGATTGCGCTAAGCTGCCAGTCCTAACACTTGCTGTCTTCTCTGCAGACACCTGCTCTTACACACCCCTGCTCACTGCTAGTCCTAACACTCGCTGTCTTCTCTGCAGACACCTGCTCTTACACACCCCTGCTCACTGCTAGTCCTAACACTCGCTGTCTTCTCTGCAGACACCTGCTCTTACACACCCCTGCTCACTGCCAGTCCTAATACTCATTGTGTTCTCTACAAACATCTGCTCTTACATGTCTCTCACAATAGGCCAGAGGCTCCTTGAACCTCCACAGTCTGTACCTGTCTTCACAGCTGCATAGCACCCAATACAGATGTTCCACATCTCAGTTTCTTAAAGGTGTGCTCCTGCCTTTTCCACTTAGACTGGGACTTGTGGTGGACAGTGATCACTTACAACATAAATTAGCTTCCATATTTGGCTCATTGGTTGACTTTAGTTGTACATCCTACAGTTAACAGTAGGGCTCTAAAAGAAGGTGCTAAGTCTAATTCCTTTTTCCTGTGGTTTCTGGGAGGGTCTCACAGAGGGAAATCTGTGTGATGCTGGTTGCACAGCAGAAATGTGATTAAGTAGCCATTGAAGGATTGCACTGTGGTTGAACTTGGCACAGTATTTCCTGTGATTGCTCCTTGGCATGAGCCACTGGGTCCCAGGGATGGTCACCAAATCTGGAATGTCCCATGCAAGCTTAGGTTTTGAGGATTTGGTCCCTAAAGCCTTGGGGGAGGCTGGCCTGCTCTAGGTGACTGGAAGCCTGTGAAATTATTCCTGCCCCAGGTTCCTGGTAGGGTCTCTCTGTTCCCTGAGCAGACATCATACATTCCTGTCACCAGGCCTTTCCTGTCACAATGGATCGAAATCCCTCAATTGTCTTCTGTAATAAAATTGTACAATTGTCTTCTGTAATAAAACACATGAGCAGCTTAATTCTAATCTACAGAAGAACATCACATCTCCTTTCCTCCTCATTGTACCTCTGTACACATTTACCATGCCCAGTTGTTCTGAAGAAGAAAATCTACTTCCCAGGGTGTTGTGAATGCTTTTAATCCTAGAGCACATGAAGATATGCTGTGTCCCAAGTGAGATAGGTACAGATTCATTCATGAATATGTTGACTTACTGAGTGTGAAATAAGTGATTGGTATAAACAAACAAACAGGAAAACCCAAACCTCACAAACTATTATTTAAGTTGTCCATGTGTAAAACTCCTGGGTAGCCTATCTGGAGATCTTTTTCTTTCCTAGGGTAGAAAAATCCATTCCTCTTCAAATATGTAGATCTATGTAGAGGAATGAGCTATGGTGGATGCAGGTTAAAGGGAACGTGAACAGTATGAGAAACAAGAAATTGATTTGCCCACTAGAGTTGATGTGGACGTAATACCGGGAAAATGCAAACAATTTCCCATAGGACTGTTAGGGTGAGAAGCCCCCTCCTATTAGCTAATGAGGTCCTGCTGTTGGGAGACCCATAACCTCCGCCATCTGCAGAGTAGTGTGTAATCAGGTTCTCACTGGAAAGCCCGACTCTATGGTTAAGTCTGTGTGGGCATGAAAGTCTACCTGGTTGTTTATGGGCTGTGTGTGTTGAATAATGAGTCTGCACACAGACGCCTCTAGCCCATGTTAGATTGGATGAGGAGTTCAAGTCACCCAGGTTAGACTAAGCTCAGAAACTCATTCATGGAGCAGGCTCCAGAATAGATACTGTTGGAGTATCAGTCAAATGGCTGAGTGACTGTGCTAATGCCTCATCAGAGACCAGTGCTCCAGCTGAGTTGCTAATAGGGTAGGTTTTTGCCAATTCTGTAGGCTGAGATTATCACTTCATTTAACTTGGCTTCAATTTTTATAAACAAATGTATAAGTTGTACTTCCTTCCTCCAGACCCTTGATGTTAATTCCTCATCTTCCCTTCTCCCAAAATTCATTATTAGCTGACAAGACTAGCAAAAGTGTGGGTTATTCACATCCCCACTTAACTTTTCTCCTAAGTGATTTCTTTGGTAATGAGAAGAGTTGCCACATCTGACTCCACAATTTCTTGTTCAGAGTGTCTTCATTACAAGTCCTGTTGGGATGGTCACAGCCATGTTAAAAGGAAATAACCCTGCCTATCTATTCTCTCTCTCTCTCTCTCTCTCTCTCTCTCTCTCTCTCTCTCTCTCTCTCTCTCTCGGTCTCAGGTCACCTGTGCTAATTGTGAACTTCTGATCCTTCTGACCCCACCTCCAGAACTATGATATTACAGGCATGAACCACTGTACCCCATTTTATGTGGGTCTGGGGATGGAACCAGGGCTTTGTCCCTGCTAGGACAGCATGCTAACAACTGAGCTACATGCTCAGCCATGTCTTTAGTTGTACATAGTTACTCTAGGTGTCACGCCCAAAGTAAAAGAAGAAACTGCTGAAGTGTTACCCCGCCCCCCAGGTTAGAAGCACTTCAGACAAGTCTGCCCCATCCATCAATATCCCAATCTGTTCCATTCGGCTGTCGTGATTTCACCCCAATTTATCCATGCAAGCATTCGAAATGCTCCTTTAATTAATCCTCCGCACTAAGGACTTCGAGCAATGCCAAGTTAGTAATTATCTAAGTTTATTGCTTTAAGCATCTCTGAGATTCAAATTATGGAAATTCTTGATGAGTGCCAGCATCCAGCTCTTCAAAGGCCCTGCTTCTCCTCCCTCCACAGAACTTTTCTGAAGAGCCAGGAGTGAGTGTTCAGGGCACAGGATGAGCAGGGGGCACAGAAGAGCAGCTAGGTGACATTTTTCTCTTGACTTGTAGATAGCTGTCCAGAAACGTTCTTGCTCATCTTATGAACAGGTGAGGAGGGTCAGATGAAGCCAGCTTCAGAGGGTTGGACTGACATTGCTACTGTGGAATTGCTCTGAATACAAAAGCAGTTAGAGCTCTATGCCAGGTACTACAGTTTGATGTCACACGTGTTATGAATGCCAACTCACCCTCTCATAGTAGAATTTGGTCTTCTAAAGTTTTTTTTTTTAATTTTTTTTAGGAAAGGGAGGAAGACAAGTTTAATTAGTTTATTTTTCTCTGAGTCGTTTCAATAGATTGTGTTTGTGATATTTCTGTGATAGGTCTAAATACACATGCTCTTAGAGATAAGAAAAAACTAAATGGTGGCAAAGGAAGGATTTGAACTCAGATTTGTCAGGCTCTGATAGTCATTTTATCTCCATTGGACCATGCTGTTTGTGGGTGTTTGAAAGCACTGTCCAACAAAATGGAATGTCATCAGGAAAGTTCTTTGTGTTCCGGGCACCACTGGTGTCTGTCTGTTAGCTTGCATTCTCCTTGGGTTGTTACAGCCATTATTGCTCATCAGGGAGAGATAAGTTTCCCCGAGTTTCCTAAGTACAAGCACTTATCTGGTCTCTGCTAGCAGAGGACAAGTCTCAGTCAATATTTCAGCATAATGGACATGGTGTCACTCAGACACAAGGCCTGTGGATCACTCAAAAATAGTGTTTTGCTCCAAGGTAAGGAGTGTGTGAGGCCATGCTCTCGGTCTTGAATTGCTGGCTTCTATTTGGGGACATCAATTCACAACTGTCGAGTGCACAAAGCACAAAGTGTTTTCTGCCGGACTGGGAGGAATTACAACTCACCATCCCAACCTGAGAATGTGTCAGTGTGTAGGCTCCCCACTGGGATGGAAAGCAGGGTTGTCCCCATCTACCCAGCTCCCTGCACCCACTCTTCTATTTTTGGTTGTGAACCTAGGCTTTAACGGCTGAGCCATCTCTCCAGCCCTACCTGCACCCACTCTTAAACCATCATTTTTCCTGTCTGGACTTTGAATGTTTTGAGATTATTGCCCAAGCCTGTAGCATCCAGTGCCCAGATATGTAGCATTGTCTGAGCTGGAATGGTGGTTTAAATGAAAACAGCTCCCATAGGCTCATAGGCTCAGCATTATTAGGAGGTGTGGCCTTGATGGAGTAGGAGTAGGTGTGGCCTAGTTGAAGGAAGTATGTCCCTGGGGATGGTCTTTGAGGTTTTAAATGTTCAAGCCAGGCCCATTGTGGCTCTCGCTGTCTCTGTCTCTGTCTCTGTCTCTGTCTCTGTCTCTGTCTCTGTCTCTCTCTCTCTCCTTGCTGCCTGCCAGTCCCAATGTGGAACTCTCACTGCCTCTCCAGCACCATGCCTGCCTGCCTACCTGCCACCATGCTCTTGGCCATGAGGATGGTGGACTAGACTCTGAACTGTAAGCCAGCTCCAGTTAGATGCTTTTCTTATCAGCATTGCCTCAGTCATGAAGTCTCTTCACAGCAATGGGACACTGATTAAGATGATCTGTGAGAAGTTAGTTTTTCTCTGTCACTTACAAGTAGGTGTCTTGATATGAGAATCAAGAGGGGAAAGAGGAAATGTCTACTAGAAAGAATCTGCTGTATTTAGATGAAAAAAAGAGTTTTCACAGCAGATCAGTCCCAGGAGATGGTGTGTTCATTGATTTCTTTCTTCTTATTTGCTGTTGTTGAATAAAAATTAGGCTGTAATCTTTCTGAGTGCAACAGTAGCTTAAGTTCTGCAGAACTTAATTTCTGTATGCACATAAATATCCAGGAGGAGACATGGAAAGTTCACTAGGTTCCTACATGCATGCATGCTCATGCTCATATACACACAGGTATACATGCATATTCATGCTCATATACACACAGGCATGCATGCAGGTAGAGGCTGGAGAGCAAACTTAGTGAGAGGTCTAAATTTCCCCTATTTTACAACTGGATCTAGGTTTCAGTCCCCCCCCCCCACACACAGATTTTTTAATTTGAATTAGAAACAAGATTGTTTTACATGACAATCCCAGTTCCCTCCCCTCCTCCCCTCCCCCCACAACTAAAACCCTACCTATCACATATCCTTTCTGCTCCCCCTGGATGGTGAGGCCTTCCATAGGGTGTCATCAGAGTCTATTATATGGTTTCAGGTTTTTTTTTTAAGAGCAAACAAGTTTGTTTCTTTTTCCTCCAACCAAGGGCCACTAGTCTGCACCACCTCTGATAGCAGAGGGAAACATGCACGAGGCCTGTGCCAGCCCCCACAGTATCACAAGACAGTGACCAAAAAAGGACAATTCCTGCGACCCCCTGACACAGGCCCAGACTTGCCCCAGTATGCCCAAAGATGGAAAAACTAAAACTTCAGCCAATCAAAAACATACTAGTGTAACTGCTGCTTGCTTGACCAATCATGTTTGAGATGATCTAACTGCCATGAAATTCCCCTAGCTGGGCCTAAAAGGAGCCTTCATACTCCTGTAGGGGTTGTCACCATTTTGTAGAGGAGAATGACCCACATATGCTGGTAAATAAACACTCTTTGCCAATGCATACTATTTGAGTCTGAGGTCTTCCTGCAGCATTTTCTTGGACCCCCTACACTTAGATGACTTCCTTGGGTGCTATCTACCTAGTGGTTGGAGACAGGGTCTCTCACTGGTTTGGGACTTGCCAAGTAGGGTAGGCTGCCCTGAAACCAAGTCCCAAGGGTTTGGCTGTCTCTACATGCCCAAATGTGGTCACAAGTACTTGACCACATTTTTTGTGGGTGCTGAAGACTAAACTAGGGTCTTCCCACTTGTGTGACAAATATTTTACTGTTGGAGCTATCTACCCAGTTCCCGGTCTGAGTTTTGAAGTTCCATGTTGGAGTCTTATATTTGACAGGCTAATCATCAGCTAGAAGCCTTGGATGCTGAACCTGCCTTTACAATAAAGCTATCCATGTTGCTTGCCATGCCCACAGCCGTTGCTAGCTGGTGGTGTACTGACAACAGTAACATCACTGCCTGCGAGTATGGTGGACACCTGTCATCAGGTTGCAGAGCAAACCCAGGGGATTTGTCATAGGAACACTTGGTAGGATTTAAAATAGGACAGCACACAGCTGTGAAGAAGCATCGGGACCAAGGATGTCATGGGGAAACCCAAAGAGAAGCTCTTCAGTCAAGGGTCTTTGGTACCAAGAGAAACTTAAAGTCTCAAGCAAAAGAGAAAGCAACTGTTCTTTGGGCTTCATCAGTAAAGCCACAGGTTTTGGGGAAAGAAATAAGTGTGAACGCTTATTTAGCTCAGTGATTTGTCAGTGATTTAACTTCTCTCACGTGTTGTCTTCTTAGTCCACAAAATGAAGATAGTATTTTCATTGTGGAGCTCTGAGGATTAGATGGTTTGGTACAGAAAGCCCTTAGAACTGTGATTTGCCAAGTCTTATGTCAGTGTTTTTGGCTTTGTGGTTGTTTGCTTTTGGTTTTTGTTGTTGTTTGTTTGTTTCGTGTGTGTGTGTGTGTGTGTGTGTGTGTGTGTGTGTGTGTGTGTGTGTGTATTCCATGCATGTGAGTGTGTGGAGGTCTTACCTCTGTTTCTCTCTGCTTTATTGCTTTGAAACAGGGCCTCTCCGTGAACCTGATTTGCCGTTTTGTCTAGGCTGGGCGGTTAGTGAATTCTGAGTTCCACTTGTCTCTGATCCTCTCTCTATGTGTGTGTGTGGGGTGTGTTACAGGTATGCCCAACTTTTTAATGTGGCTTCTGTGGATCAAATTTAGGTCCTCATGTTTGGATAGAAAGCTCTCTTACTCATTGAGCCATCCTTTTCAGCACACCACCTCATTGTTTTTTGTCTGATTCCCTGATACAGGGTCTAATGCATCTCATGTTATCCTTCAACTCAGGATGCATCAGAGGACAACCTTGAACTTCTGATTCCCTTCCCTACTTCTACAGACATTATTGGCCTGTATCCCTGTTCATGGTTGAGGCAGTCCTGAGGATCACACCCAGGGTTCCACGAATGCTTGGAAAGCATTTTAAAAGGCGAAAGAGTTATGCAATCTGAAGAGAAAACAGAGTATGGAAAGCATTTTACTACCTGAGTTACAACTCCCCTCCCACAGCTCCTGCTGTGACATTTATTGCAGAGTAACAGGCTAAGTATTTATATATAATTCAACATCATTATGAAGCAGATTCTATTAATATATTTATGGATGTGGAAACTGAAGCACAAAAAGTTAATTAACATCTTCATGGTCATTTGGCTAGTAGCTGGTAGAACTGGGACTTAAACTAGCTATTTCTGGCTCTGGAGTCTGATTGTTAACTTCAGTCTACTACTGCCTCTCTGTTGACCTGTATCAGCATGAGAAAATCAAAGTGGGTCAATAGGGCAACCTAGCACTAGAGAGAGATGACAGCCTAAATACCAGTGGAATCAATCAGCCAGGGTAGACAACTGGACTAGGCCCAATCACAGGTCTTAGGAAGGCTGGTAGTGCTGATGCCTCATCTTGGAATCCATTAGATCGTTTCAAGGACTCATCTTCTGGCATAGACTGAAGTGGGGATCTGTTCCAGGTACCACAAGGAGAAGTGGGAAACAGTGGGTATCAACTCTTTCTCTGTCTTGAGGGTTTGTCAAAGATATTTGTGCCCTTGGAAACAGAATGGTTTGATTTGGTCATCACTATCCATCTAGCAGTACAGCACACAGTAAGTGCTCTCTCCCTAAAATACTCTGAATGAGAGAAAATCAACAAGCATTAAACAAATGTAAAATACTATTCCTTTCTTTTGAAATATTTGTTACTTTATTTACTTGTGTGTGTGTGTGTGTGTGTGTGTGTGTGTGTGTGTATGTGTGTGTGTGTACTTGGCTTGGTGTCTGGGTAGAGGTCAGAGGACAGCTTTCAGGGGCCAGTTTTCTCCCTCCACCATGTGGGTCCTGGTGGTCAGATTGGGTGGTGGGTACCTTTACCACTGAGTGGTCTCCCTGGTTACCACTGAGCGGTCTATCTGGCCTTCATTACTTTCTTCTAATGACTGACAGTAATGTTCTTTTTTTTCTGAGATTCCTGGCATATCAGTTTACCCAGTCACAGAAAAGGAACTCTCGCTGGAAAGATTATATCATAGTCACAAAGTGAGTTCCCCCAATTCTTGCTACTTGATGGCTAAGAAAGATAAAAGGTATTTCTCATTCTCCATTATGTTAACAATTTTATCAGACACTGATAACTATGCATAACAACAAAACACCCATTATGGTTTCATTTAATGTGAAATATCATGTCATTAGCTTGCTGCATTAAATGTATTTCTTCCTAAATACAGTAATCTCAAAGAGATTACAGTCTCTCTCTATCTCAGTCAGTAGTTAAAATAAGATTCAATGCCCATCACTTCAGAAAACAATCACTATGAATATACATCCATCTAGCATCTAGGGGTCAGGTACCTACACATGTTGATGTAAAGTCAGTTAACACTATTGCACAAATGCCCAGAAATAGATGTTTTATAACCAAGTGTTGTCTCATTCCCATCAAGCAATACTGCTTTTTTTTTTCTTTTGGAAAATGTGTAGCAATAGCAGCAGTCGATACAGTTCAACACTTCTCTGGCTTCTCTTTGATCAGCCTGCATCAAATGCTCAAAATTTAATGCCAGAGCTTACAGTACCATGAGCTCCAAAGACAGAAGTAAATGAAAAGCCAACCTTTCAGGCTGTACCCTCGTGCAGGCTTTGCACATATGTTTCCTACCCTCGGGCAACTGAATCCATTAGCTATGAGAACATAGTCAGAGAAACTTTGTGAGCAACACGGCACAGAGACTGGAAAATGTTGCTATTAGAGAACCACAGTAACCAGGGCTCTTTCTGACTAAGTCTGTTTGCGCCTGCAGAATTCTGTCAACAGCAGGAGCCTGGGATTCACCTCACTGTGGGAGCACCGGAGAGCCCTTGTTGGCTTTTTCCTGGGAAAAATGCAGGTGACTGCTCAGTGGCTGTGAAGCAGAGAATGTTTTAATGGGTGGTGGGGGTGGAGGTGAGGGCTGGACACAGTCTGATAACTGTTGTGAATACTCTTGTGGTTTCATTTTCTTGTTGCTGAGATGACATACCTGACAAAGCCACCTCAGCGTTTATTTTGTCTCATAGTTAAAGGCTGTGTCCATCATGGTAAGAAGGACACAGCTGCAGGAGCCTGAGGCAGCTGGCCACACTCTACCTGCAGCCAGGAAGCAGAGAGAGAGAGAAAGATGCTGGTGCCTGCTTCGCTAATCCAGAAGCTCAGTCCATGGACTAGTACCAGCCTCACATTAAGTCAATCTGGAAACTTCCTCACAGACATGTCCAGTGGTTTGTTTCCATGGAGATTCTAAATCCCATAAGATGGCAGCCCTATGATTTTTTTGTCTTGATGAAAACCTAAGTATTGAAATCATGTCCATAATTTCTAGTGATTCATTTTAGTGTATTTCAAATAGGTATAGGAACTTCTCTCTAGAGAGTTTGAGTCTTTGAAACAACAGTCCTGTAGCCACCTTTCTGTGTCCTCTGTATGGAACATACTGGCTATGTAGTAGATATTTTCCTTCTTTACTTTTCGGTCCAGGAATCTCACTCACTGTAGTACTCAGCTTGGCCCTAGACCATTCCTTAAATGATGCAGTTTGCTTTGCCCTGGACTCTACCCACTGTTACAAGGCATTGGTGACTTAGTCCCAATCTGCAACCTCCCTTTATCAGGATAGGACTGGATGCTATGGGCCAATATGTACCATAGCACAGAGATGGGGGAAGGAGGCCCCACACCCTATTGAAACAATATTCTAGTGTGTGTGAGGCCAGAAATTCTACACCATGCCATGGAGCCCCTGTCCCCAACCATATGCTGGCACTATTTCTGCAGACATCACTTTGGGATTTTTTTTTTTGACAGCCTCTGTTTATGGAGCTGACAAGGGTACTGGCTGACTACCTCACATTTCAACAGAGATGTTAATTATTCCAGGGATAGAACTGCCTGAATGGGACCTTATTGTTTTCTATTTTATTTATTTATTTTTGTCCCAATCTCAGGAAATCTAAACAGAGGACATTTAAATTTTTCCTTAAGCTTTCCCCTTGAAGAAAAATGGTCATCCTTCCCCAGGGTCATCTAAATATGTAAGAGGTCAAATGGGAGTCACATTTATGGCACCTCTATATCACTGGAGTTCCTTGCTGTGCCACAGCTACCACCCTACAAATACGGAGTGGCTTTATGAGGTAAGACAGGTGTGCAAAGGTGAATCAGGCCAGATACAGGTCTCTGCCTTGGGGGAGAGTGCTGTTCCACTGGAGATTTTATGAATGTGAGATACATTTGACTCTTTCTGAATGAATGTCCCTGATTTCCCTAATCATTCACCACAGAGTGGTTTTAATGGCTTAGTCCATGAAATACGTGCTAAGGGGGAAATTGCCTTTACAAGATGTTCATGGCTTCTGATGCAATAATTTCTTTGTCAAATGTATTTTTATGAAGGATATTAGCAGTTGGTTAGATTCTTTTCACCTGCCCATTGTGTTCATAAATCAGGGCATCTACAGTGGTTAAAAAAGATGAATTGGTTAAAATTTGCTATTATTCTTCCACATAAGGATCTTAAGAACTGAATGATGCTGATTAGTTACCCATTAATGTCGGTAGCTCTATAATTAATCGGCAGCTCCACACACATCCTTCGAGCTATGGTTCGATGCAGCTAGAATTTATTCCAGTGGGATTTGAACAGTTTGTAAGGCAAGCTCATTTTCCCACTAGGTAATCACCAGCGGGTCCACAGTAGGCCATCATGCTGGACAAGGAATCTGCCTCAGGTAGTGGGGATATACCCTGTGGTTTCAGAGCTGAGTGATAGTTGTGGAACCTTAGTCTCACAGTGACAGTGGGACTTCCAGAGAAGTCAAGGTTTTTCCACTCTTCTCTCAGTCTAGAGGCAAAGGACTGTAGAGGAAGGAGACTCCTTGGGAAAAGGCAGAGGGAAAAGACTCTAGGAGCAAGCCAGACTCTGTTTGGGGCAGAAAAGCAGAAGATGCAGAACAAGGCAGGCCTGACTTTGATGGGGACAAGAAGCCCTGTTAGAAATTAAAAAAAAGTCATCATGACAAGACACACAAAGAATGCATCCCTATCCTCTCAAAAGAAGAGGAAATAAAGAAGGATTTGCTGTTTCTAGCCCATGCACCACAGTCCTCCAGATATCTTACACAGGCTGTACCCATTGCTTCTTAGCACAGCCTTTTAAGTACATGTATCCAATTTGTAAATGAGGAAAAGAGGTTGATTAAATATCCATCAGGATTCTCATTCCCGCCCATAGTGAAAGGGATGTTCAAGTCCAGGTGCTTAGCCGATGCTGGGACCTCGACTGTTGATTTAATACATTATAGGACCAGCTGTGTCCAGACAGTTGGCAAGATTTCTCCTACTCTCTTTTCTTCATGTTTCATGTCTTACCCAGTCTATCAGCTTTTGAGTCTTGTCAAGTTCTTGTAGACCTTTTTTTTTTTTTTTTTTTTTTTTTTTTTTTTTTTTTTTTGAAAGATGAATGCTTTGCTCTGGTCTGTTGTTCAGAAAATTAAATTCTCTTATTTCTTTGAGTCTGTGGTTTTTCTCCTGTAAAGTGGAGCCCAGTAAGCATCCATGCCTCCTGATGTTGAGTATTGCAAAGGAAATAATGTATGCATTAGTACAATGGTGGGCAGGTGACATCAACACATGTGTTCATGGATCTGAGTGTAGCAGCAAGTGAGACTGATGCTGCATTTATATCCAGCACACACACACACACACACACACACACACACACACACACACACCACCACCACCACCACCACACACACACCACATACACATACTACACACAAATACACATACACACACACCATACACACACATCATACACACACCATACCCACATACACACACCGTACACATATACATGCACTCACACACCACACACACATATACACACATACCATATACACATACACCCATACACACATATACACACACCACACTACAAACACATACACACATACACACACACACAAACACACACACACACATACACCCCACACACACATGCACACACACACACCACACACAAACACACACACACACACACACACCACACACATACACACACAGTCACACACACATACATACATACATACACCACACACAAATACACACACCTATACACACCCACATTCACACACTATACCATTCACACATACATGTACACATATACACCACACACATACATGCATACACACACAGACATGTACACACACATATACACACATCACACACATATACACATACCATACAACCACATATATACATACATGTGCACTTACACATGCACAGACATAGCACACACACTACACACACAAGCACATACATGCACACACACACCACACACATACACACATATACACACCCACACACCATACCACATCCACACACTATACCACACCCACATACATGTTCGTGCACACACAGACACACAGACACACAGACACACAGACACACAGACACACAGACACACAGACACACACACACACACACACACACACACACACACACACACACACACGCCTCAAAACTAAACCCCCTCAGAATGGTTACTTTAATTGCTAACTTGATCTGGCCTAGAATCACCCATGAAGAGAGACTTAGTGAGAAATTGTCTGGATCAGATTGGCCTGTAAGCACGTTTGCAGGGGATTGTACTGATTGAGTTAATTGTTGTGGTGTCCACTGGGGGCAGTGACATTTCTTAGGTTTGGGTCTTGGATTGACTGAAGAGACAGAAGCAAGCTACGTACCAACATTACTCTTCCTCTGCTCCCTCCCAGACTATGGATGCAAATGGGAACAAATGCCTCTGGCTCTTGCCACCAAGCCTTCACCATTAAGATAAACTGTGTCTTTGAACTTTATTCTCCTCCTCTCTTAAATTTAATATGCTAGGGCATTATGTCACAGCAAGAGGAAAAGTAACTATGGCAATGATGATGAGGGATAATGAAGAAACTCTTGAGGACAGCTTACTTGCTGGCCATCTTGGGCTGTGCTTTGCATAGCACATTTAGTGTTTTCAAGAGAAAGAAGGAAGAAGAGTTGATGATGGTGGAGGGGAATGAAGAGGAGAAAAAGGAGGAAGATGAGGTTTGTTAACCATGAAATCAGAAAGTTTTACACAAAGCTTGAATTTTTGCATTCTTTTAAAACGTGATAAAATGTATTAACAATTGGTTGATGTTCCATGTCCATGGGGGCTGAGCTATTAATTGTATCATTTATGCATGATCAGATTGCATGATCAGGCTTGATTCATAGCCTGGTTTCCCTGGTGGCATCCATGGCTCATATGCTTGCTACTATTATCCTCTTTGCCTTTGGTTTGGACCAGTTTTGTGTGATTTCCTCATCTCTAGTGTGCCATTGGACTGAGTGGCTCTCTTCTTTATGTGATCTGCCTGCCCCTGTGAGCATGTGTGCCTATGAACTCCTGTTAAGGACGTCTTCCTCTTGCTGGCATTCCAAAAATAGCACACTATTTCTGGAGGTCAGGAAGATTTAGCATTTCCACCTTCAGTGATAATGTTCACTCATCATTCCAAATTCAAGGAAAGGGTAACATCCCTGTTAAGTTATCTGCCCTCTGGAAAGCTTCCACTAGGCTTGCTAATTCACTGGAAAATTTGGTGAGACCCAGGCTGTTGAACTAGGTAATTCATTTGCCTTTGAGGAATTCCTTTAGCTCTGCAATGGGAAAAAGAACCCGGAGTTTTCACTAGAGGAAAATTCTTTGAAACACGTAAAACCAGAGGAGTAAGAGATTGTTATCTCTGGCTGGGTGACCATGTTGCTGCCTTTGCTGCAAAATTCTCTCCTTCAACATGTCACTAAGTACACACATACACACATATACACACACCACACTACAAACACATACACACATACACACACACACACACACACACACACACACACACACACACACACACACACGGGCTAAGTAGGTATTCTCATTCTAGATTTACTAATGACAGTCCATCTGAGAGGTTAAATGACAGCATCTGTGATGGCTAATCTCAAACGTTAATTTGACAGGATTTAGAGTCACCATGGAAACAAATCTCCGGGCATGTCTACGATAGATTTCTTAGATTCATTAGGTTCACTGAGATTGGAAGACCCATCCTAAATGTGGGTACCATTCACAGATCAGGATCTTGGACTGAATGAAAAGGAGAAATTAATCTAAGCAGCGGCATTCACCTTTCTCTGCTTCCTGACTGTGGACATGATGTGACTGGCTGCCTCATGCTTCGGTCACTACAACTCCCTCTCCGTGATGGACTGTATCCTTGAACTTTGAGTTGAAATAAAACCTTTCTTTTAATTGCTTTTGCCAGGCCTTTTGGTATGGCAATGAGAAAGTAACTAATAAGGTCTCTAAAGTCACACAGAGTTATGCAACCTGTAGCTTGCACAGTTGACACTGACCTGCTTATTCTGATTTCTCTGCTCATGTTTTTTCTGTCTCTCTGCCACACACATTTTTTCCTGTGATTTCAGTAAGGGCATTGTTTTAACCTAAGTTGCCCACCCCTCTTTGCACTCATCATCTAAAACAGGGTATTGGAAATTATGCATTTTAATAAAAATCCATGCTTACCATGAAATTTCATTTCCTACACATTGGGAAAGAAAGAAAGTCAGTCAATAGTTTTTGCAAGGGCAGTGTGGACTGATTTGATCCCTGACTTCATGGCACTTACATGATGAAGACGGAGAACAGACATTAATCAGTTAATATTGGATAACGTGTCACTGGGGTCAAGACAAAGGAAGTCTCTATCCTTAGGCATTTATACTCCATGGATAGATTGAGAGCAGAGTGAAGCCTTGGGGGAGAATTTTGGAGAGGAAAGATAGACAGAAGACTGATAACATCAACAACTCAAATAAACATTTATTGTTATTATTATTAATTATTTTAAGATACAGCACAAGCTGCTCTCTGGTGTCCTGTGTAACCCAGGTTGGCCTTCAAGTTGGATCTTTCTATGTTACTGTCTTACCTTCTTGAGCATTGAGATTACAGACCTGAACCACCACCTAGCTTCAGGAACTCTATCAGCACACAGTTGAAAATTTACCATCAATGACGTCAGCAGATGCACACGCTTCCTCTAAGAGAATGCCTTGGGTTTTCTTGACAGAAATCATTACAATAGGGTTCCACTTTGTAGAACTTCATTCTAATCCTGAATAATCCTGTCTCAGTTTATATTTTATGTGCACCAGATCAAGCCATCATGCATACATCCATTAGTACTTTTTTTTGGTATCAAACACCCCCCCACACACACACAGTCTATTTTCACCCTTAGAAGCTTCTTGAGGGCAGAGGTAGGTTTGGTGCATACTTAACATGTGGTGTTGATTCAGCAAACCACTGACTGAATATTTGATATTGTAAATGAGTTTACATTTGTTCTGTCCACTCTCCTGGACTCACATTGATCTCACTGACATAGTGTAGTAACTCCCTCAAAAGTAATGAGGAAGAGGTTTGGACACTAAACCAACACTGTTTATAACTGTAGCTTGTTAAAATGCAAAGGAAAGCCAGTTTTAGTCTCTGAGTCTGAAATGCTGCCCACTTAGGAGGGTTGACATTGACTTTGCCCTATGCCACTGCGGTCGTGTTTGGCTGTGAAATTTGGGAGACAAATTCCAGGTCTCGGTCATCCTTCCACTTTTGTTGTTCTTTGATGGGTCTGAAAGATGTTCATTATCTACACACACCTTGGATAATTACCCTGGCCCGAGCTGGTTACATGTGTTTGGTATCAGCAATTCATTTAAAATACTCAGCATTCTTGTTACATCTTTTGAGGAAAACACTTCGTTAGCGTTATTCCTTTTTCTGACTCCTCAGCTTACTTTTGATGGCTCTCTATAGCAGGTGTGTGTGTGCTTTTGGCATCTGTCCCCAGTGAGGCTTGTTTCCAGGTATCTACTCTGGAGCCAGTGCCCACTCTGAATGTCATCCAATTTCATCTGTCAACCTGCCTGTGCTTGGGCAGAGGTGAATGGGACTCTGGCATCCTGTCAGATGTTGCAACATCTCCTGGGGCCTGGTGCTGGACATGGCTACTTAGCTGCATGAAGGCAACATCCAGGAAGGAGAGTACAGACTGTTCTTGGGGGAATAGTACAATAAGGCAGTAGTAGGCATGAAGGCAGGAAATGTGGTCTGGCAAAACAATGGCAGACTAGAACCAAAACTTTCCAGGTTCACATTACCACTCACCATGGTCCCAGTGGTCACACAGCTCATTCACTAACACTTTGTAAAAGCCACGTTTTATTCTGTTTTATGTGCACATGTCCTCTCACTTTCCCTGTTGTCTAGGTATCTATTTAGTAATGTCCTAAGTCCTCTTATGTGGCACAAAATAGATTTTTCTGTTTACTTAAGTAGAGTTTGGGTTAATTGAGAGTTATCATCTTTGCCACACTTGAAATATAGTTTCAATTGAATGTGTTGTTTTGGAGAAGACTGAGTACCCACAGAGGGATTTGGGCCTCACTCTGCCACACACTAGCCTGTGTCCTAGCCTCATGTTCCCTGAGTCTCAGATGGGTCATGGTCACTAAAAAAGGAGTGACATGTGCCTGAATGTGGCATGTGCCAACATCAAACAGATGGGAAATCTCATCTGTACTCAATATATGCCTGGGCATAGCAGAGCCCAAATGGTGGCTGCCCTCGATTTGTGGACAGCAGATTGCCTTTCTCTGCCGCTTTGCTTGTCATTGTCAAAGCCTTGGGAGCTTAAATTGTTGCTGGGGATTTTTATTGTTTTGCTTTGTATTTTGGTGTACTGGAGGTGGAACCCAGGACCTTAATCATGCAAGGCAAGTGCACTACTGCTAAGCTCTTTTGTGTTTGTTTCTTTTAATATTTATTCTTATTTTTTCCTTTCCTCTTTCTTGCTTTCTCCTTTCCTTTCTCTTTTCCCCAGTCCCTCCGTTAAAAACAATTCAGTGCTGAGGCTCCATTCTGGGGCTTTGCAGATGAGAGGCAAGTGCTCTACCACTCACTCCTCAGCCCTAGACCTTCCTTTCTCAACAACTGATTTGGCACTTGTCTCTCTTACTCCAAGCACTTCTCCTTTAAACCTGGAAGCTCTCAGCTTGCCTCTTGCACCCTAGGTCTATTTCTGACTTTGGGTTGTAATAAATGTTTCGAAACCAACCCATTTCCAATGATTTCATGTGTCGAGGGGTTACATGAGTCAGTGCTAAGCCCAGCATGCCATGTGTACCACATGTAAAAGGGGGAGTGACCCTCAGACATCCATCTCCCCTCTGCTCTAGATTGTGCTAGCTGAGGTCTGTCATTGTCAGATCTGGGCGAGGTCAAGCTATTTATGGTGAACTGTGAGGGACCTGGAACATGAACTCATTCTAAACTTAACCTCCCAAACTGTTCTCTTACTCCCAAGGTGGGTAGTCTTGCATGAACATTTGCTCATACACAAGGCAGGGCAGACTTATAGAGACAGACTTCATCTAGATGGCAACTTGCCCCAAGACTGTGGTTCTTCAATTGTCTCATCCTTTGGTTCTTAGTGTCAGTCTTGGCACTCTGCAGAGCAGAACTTATGTTGGCTTAAGAACTTTGATCCAGTTTATCTCCTGGGCCCTTTCAGCTCTGAACATAGTTCTGGACCACCTGGGTGTGGACTGATCACATCTCTCCTGTGGTTTCCTGCCATCTGTTCGTATTATGATATAGCAAAGTGCTTTCCTACCATCTTTAAGTCTGTTTGTAGATGGACACTAAAGCTTGCCACAAGTAGTGGACTCCCCTCCTATCCCAGTATACTGTTTAATGTAGGTGGTAGAGCTGCCACAAAAGTGAATTTGACCACTACTCTTTGACATAGAAACAAAGCAAGAAGGGAGTATTGGTTTGGCAATGGGCTAAATACAGCAAGATCTTTGAAAGTAAAAGGTCTTTGTTGGTGTGCAAAACCTGGGATTTTTAGGCACCTTGACTTTCAAAGTTTGAGTGAATCTCTGTAAGTCATTAGAAATGATAACAAGTGGTCCTCATAGGCTTTAGAAATTAGTATACATGATCAGGTGATTGACACATCAGTGCACTAATTCAGTGGCTGGTGTTGATAAGGTAGGATTGGAGTAAAGGATTATTTTGGAATCTGTTTCCAGAACTGGAACCCAAAGACTAGGACCTAAAATTGAGCTGTGGTGGGGATGTCTTCTTTACATGTGTTTCTCCTATTGGTTGATGAATAAAGAACTGTGGTCAATGAGGCAGGATGACAGGTGGGACTGAGAGACAAGGAGGATTCTGGGATGTGTAGGCAGAGGTCATCATGTGAGCCCAGGGAAGAGAGAACGCCAGTGAGCCATCTCCGGTAAGATATGACCACATGGAAATACATAGATTAGTAGTTACAGGTTAATAATTAAGACAGAAATAGCCAATAAGAAGCCTAAGTCAATGGTCAACAGTATTATAACTAACATAGCATCTGTGTGTTCATTTTGGGGACTCCAGGCATCTGGGACCAGGCTGGTGTGAAAGAATGCTAGTAACAGAGCTGTGCTGTTTATCTGTCATTTGAGCACAGGTAAGTGGCTTCATACTCTGGGCCAGGAATTGCTTTATAAAATGACTATGCAAAATGAGGGCTAATTCTCACACAGAGTTGCCCAGAGGTTCATTAAGGCTGAACACAAACTGGGCTCCAGGCTCTCCTATAGAAGTCACAGGTATGTCTGTGGACCAGAAATCAAGGTCTTTGCTGTTGAGAATTTTTACTTTAGTGAAAGGAGATAGGGGAAACACAAAAATTAATAATTAATAAATTAATAAACTTTTGGAATCCATGGGTGCCACCTCTGAATCAAAAATATTTGGGAAGACAATTGTATCTGTGTTGAATATATAGTGTCTTTTTGTCATTGTTTTCTAAATCCTACAGAATAACAACTATTTATACAGTGCTTACACATATTGGTAGTTAGAGGTGACTTAGGGAAGGGAAAATGTGTTTTGGTTCCATTTACATATCTTTTGCTGTTTTATATCAGGGACTGTATACTGGAAACCTCTGTGTCCTGGAGACTTTCGGGCGGGCCACAAGCACAGAGATAACACCACTTTGTTTCTTCCTTCTCTGTTGAAGTCCCTCATTCTGGATTGTCCTGCCTTGTGCTGGGAGCAATGTATGCTCCACAGAGGTCAAGAAGGATCTGGTTAGATGTGTCTTCCCACTCTTCCCTGTCAGTCTCTTATCATGACATCATGATAAGAGACTTCCATTCCATCCATTTCTTCATGGTTGGATAGTCTTCCTTGAACCCAAGCACAAAAATGCAGAATTTCCCAAGTGTTTGGGCCTTCATTTCTGAAGGCTTCTGCATCATGAAAATTTAATTAAACTTATTAATTAAATTTAAAATAAATCAATCAAGCCCATGTGTAACTTTCTCTCATTAGTCTATTTTGTTGTTGTTGTTGTAGGAGTGCTAGCTGCCCACTTACAGCAGGCAGGGAAATGTGTTACACTCTGTCTCCCCTGTGTTACAATACCCATATAACAGAAAGTTCATAAAATGCTGCAAGGTTGTGATCTATCATCCCTGCTTGCTGAGGGGTTGAAATATTTTTGTAAAGAGGGACTTTTTCTTAAAGCTTACTCATGATTTTATATGGTCCTGAGAGGAAGTCACACACAAGTGGTAGAATTTACATTGGGACAGTTCAGTGTTGTCCCAGTGCTGGACAGCTGGATCCTGTTCAAGAAGACCCTTACTTGGCTCTGAACTTCTACCATCTTTTAATAAACTACACAACAGCATCTTTATTATTTTATATTGATGGCAGGACTTTCTTTGTTAAGTAAACATACTTCTTTATTTTGTTCACAGAGTTCTTAAGAATTTGATCTAGTGTCTGACACATAACTGACATTTAGATGCCTGGTGAGTGGATATACCACAGTGAGTCCAGAAGGGGGAATGCTTTAACTTGTGTGGTGAGGGACAGCCTATCTGCAGGAGGTGCCGATAGAAGAACGACAAGCATTCTTGTCAATCATGCAGTGGTTTATGGAAAAAACCTGCAAAACACAGGAAGAAGTAACACAAGGTTCTATTGCAGGAACAAACCTGGCCTTTGAAGATCAGATGAAAGGCCCTGTGGGCAAGGACAGATGTCACATCAGCAAGGTGGAAGTCTCCTGAGCTATCATGAGGAGTCAGCCTTTACTGTTTGGTGAGTAGAAATAGACAAGTCTTAAGTCAGAGAAGATTTGATTTAGTTTACTTTTTTAGAAGAAGCATTCCAGATACTATGGAAGAAAATTGAAAACCAGTGGACAAATTAGGAATTCCTGCAATAGCTGAGGTTGAATGAGGAGATGCGTGCATGTAGTGATGATAGATATAGAACTAATACATGAAAAAAATGAAATATACAGATGTTCTCTGCCTTAATTACTGCCAATGCTTCAATGCTTGGCAACTCTCTTTAGTCAGATTTTATTTTAATCTCTCTCCCTCTCTCTCTCTCTCTCTCTCTCTCTCTCTCTCTCTCTCTCTCTCTCTGTGTGTGTGTGTGTGTGTGTGTGTGTGTGTGTGTGTGTCCTCAGAGGAGACAAGAATGTGTCAGAACCCCTGAAACTGGGGTTATGAGCAGTTGTGCAGCTAGCCAATGAAGTTGCTAGAAACCAAAGTCAGGTCCTCAATAAACAAGCACTGATAACCACTGAACAGGTGTTCCGGCCACTTTTAATTCTTATTATGAGCACCTGCATCATGGGCAGCGCATGCAACAGGTCACTTGGAAATCATCTGATAACAAAGCATGGATTTCTACATAAACACACAATATACTGTGAGTAGTTGGGAACATGGTTTCCCTGTGGCTCATGGTGGATGTTCCACTGTGAACTTAAGTCATGCCTGTCACTCTGACTATGCCATGGCACTTGGCTATTGATGTAAGATAATGTCCATGTTGTTGGTCTCAGCACCCCACTCAGTGGCTATACTACAAAGATCCCTGTCACCCATCAAAGAAGGATATCTGAGGGGAGGAATAATGCCCTTTTATTCTAAGCCTCTGAGAATTTTTTTCTGCAGTATATAATCTAATGTAGTAAGATTGACAAATGACGTTAAGGGGCAAAATTCGAAGGCCCCAAACTAAAGCATCTTCCAGGAAATAGTCAAAAGTGACCACCATGATGAGTTCCTCTTCATGGCCAAATTTGACTGGATTCAGAATCACCTAGGGAATCGTTTCTGAGCATGTCTCTGAGAGTGTTTCCAGAGAGAGCAAGTACTGAGGAGAGAGGGCTCATCCTGAATGTGGCTGGAAGTGCTCAATGGGTTGAGAGCCTGGAGGGAACACAAAGAGAAAGGGAGAAAGCCAGCTGACCTTCATGTTCTCCCTCTCTCCTTCCTGATCGACACAGATGTGCTTTCCCACAGCTGCTCCTGCTGCCATGCCTCCCCAGCCTGGCAGGTCTGTATTCTCCAATCATCAACTCAAGAAAACTCCTCCACCCTTAATTTGCTTATTGTCAGTCGGGTATTGGTCATGGCGATAAGAAAAGTCGCTAATGTAACCACTGTACAAAGAGAATCTTCCTATCTGCCGAAGCATAGCTCACAAGCTGCAATGAGGCAAGGTGTGAAGTACTCCAGGAAACAGAATCCAAACACAATCCTCCTCCAGTATTGTAATTTATTAGAGAAGAGTTTTCCAGAGCACCTTTGACCCAGCTGACTCAAGCCCAGCACTGGCGTAACTGAAAATCTCATCCCATGAAATATGAAAGTCAAGATAGCATGAAGCTAGAGGGAATGGCTTGAAGAGATAAAGATGGTGAGATCATAGATTATGCTGGAGATTTTTAAAAAAAATAGAAGAAGGTATAAAATGAATGAAACACTCGATTGGACTTTGGTTTGCTGGCAGCCACTGACCCTGACTCTGTAAAGTACATTCCTTCTAGCAATCTTCCTAATCAATACAGTGAGATTGGACCAGACTGACCGACTGTATGGTACACGAAACATAGTCTAGGAAAGCTGGTGAGATCTAGATATCAGGAAACATTCAGCCTGACTGACATACGCATTTGCTCTGGGTACATTTTAGTTAGTTAATATGATGGTATACGACTGGGGAACCATTGCTTCTTTATCTCTTCTCTCATGTCTGGGTACCCCTGCTTAGCAAATCTGATTAGCACCCATTCCAATGTCCCTTTGTAATATTATGCAGGGTTTTCTGATCTGGCGCCACAGAGGTAGCTTCTTTTGTTTACCCTATATTTTATTTTGAAAAATTGTATCATAGGCTAGTATAACATATAAATGTTTCTTGTTAAAAGTTAGCTAGGAAAACCCAAATAAAACAACTATAGCAAAATAGTTAGCTGAGCCTAGATATGCCTTTATAGACCGACACATGGTCCCTTGGTTCCCAATCCAGAGGTGAGACAATTAGGTTGAGCTTTCAGAAAAGTGAGGGAAATGAAAATGATGATATAGGGTTTGATTCATGAGGAAATTTCCAGAAGTAGAGATGTTCTCAACCTTTTAATGGATAAGGAACCAAGTCTGAAGTGTACATACCCTTTTAATTTCAATGTAGAGTGCATCCCTAGAGGAAGTCACTCTTAGGGGATAACTGTAGCTGGGTGTGGAGGTATGCAGCATGAGTAAGTGTTTAGCAGGTGGAGGTAGAGGAAAGAGTGAACAAGATGAGCCCTCCTAGATCCAATTCTGACAGAGGTGAGCCAACAAGAATGAAACTCATTCTGCAGTCCATCCCATGGCTTTTACCTCTTGGGTAGACAGGCTAACATGATTCACAACCCTGCTTAGAAACAGATATTTGTCTGATGGAGGGCAACATTACTCGATGTCCCTGCCCAGTGCTCCCTATGTGGAAAATAAAGTGATACCATCTATTTTCTGCAGGTGTTCCCCCTCTGGCTGGCCCATTCTATTTCTTCAAATAACCTCACTGAATCACTGCAAAGATTTTTATGGAACCAAATATATCTTTCATGTCCTCTGACTTCCAGATCTCAAGCTCTCATTGCTGTTAGGGTCCAAGTCTAAGTGAGTCACTCATCTTTATTATGTCTGATCGTTGCACAAATTCATCAATAAAAAGCTGTAGTCCAGAGACTGCTTGGAATGAAATAGCAATATTAATATGCACCACCACAATCAGAGTCTGTCCCAGAGCCTGGCATGAAGAGATGACTCAATAATTATTATGTGTGATGAATGGAGGAAGTCAAATCTCTGGCTTCCCACAAGAAGCCTGTACCTGCTTTCCAGGCACTGTGTACTGTGAAAAATAGACACAGAAGCAGATGGTGGCAAGATGGTGTGAAAAGTGCAGTCTGTGCATCATTAGCAGTATGTGTGGAGCAGAACAAGAACTTTAAAGCATCATTTCACCCATCTTAGATGGGTGGTATTGCTTCCCTCTGCTGCCATAAGACATCACTCATGACGTGAAAGAGTTGCTAAGAGTTGGTCACTCATTGTTTTCTTATTGCTCCCTCTCCCACCTCTAAAACCAGCAACATCACATCATATGAGCCTTCTTCCTGAGTCATACTTCCATTCAGCCAGAAAGATGTTTTCCACTTGCTTAACTCATACAATTATTTTGGGCCCACCAGACTAACACTGGGCCACCTGTCCAGCTCAAGGTCATTAACACGATTAGTCTGCCAAGTTCCTTCTGTTGAACTATGGTAACATAATGATATGAACACAGAACATGGACATCTTTGGATGCCTGATGTTCACCTTAACACAAAATGTAATAGGAAATGATGAATCACATGTTAAAAGAAGGTGACATCATAGTGAGTCCTAAAGCCTAACCAATATCACCAAGGTGAACAGGGGAGGTGGAGAGATGTAGAGAAGGGATTCTGCACATATGAGAACCTCATATTTGGGGAAGATGTTTTGAGGCCAGTAGACAGATCTGAGACATACTAAGAATTAGAAATGTTATTTCCTCCTTTGTATATCCTGTTACTTCAACAAGTAGACCAAGATTTGTGTTAATAATCATTGCTTAATTAGCAGCCCAAACAAGGGAGGCCATTTGGTACTATTATTCATGGTAGAATTTGTTGTTTAATTTTTTTTCAAAATAATGGTTGCTTGCTAGGACAATGATAGTAACAAAGTCACAGCAGATGGCAAGGTCAAAGGAAGAATACCTGGAGTATGTAGAGGGGGGACAGAGGGAGGGAGGAAGGGAGAGAGGGAGAGAGCGAGAGAGAGAGGGAGAGAGAGAGGAAGAGAGGGAGGGAAGCTATTGGTTAATTGAGAAGAATAGTTACCGACACAGAGGCTGTGATTGTGAACTCAACATCTCAAATGATCAGAAGTGAACATTTCTTTCCTTCCTTTCTGCTCACCTTGATCTCCCTCCCCCTTCCTTCTTTCCTTCCATCCTTCCATCCTTCCTTCCTTCCTTCCTTCCTTCCTTCCTTCCTTCCTTCCTTCCTTCCTTTCCTTTCTTCCTTCCATTCATTATTTCTTAGTGAGACAGGGCCTCATGTAGCCCAGGCTGGCCTTGAACTCACAGTGCAGTCAAGGAAGACCTGAACTATGGATTCTCCTGCACCCACCTCTCCAGATCTTGGTAGCATGCTGGTTTTAAGTGGAGCTTGGGACTGAACCTAACACTTTGAACATGTTCGTCAAGCATTCTTCCTGCTGAGCTCCACCTTCAAGACTTGTGTTATGTTTTTTAAAAGTGGAGGGGAGAGGCAGAGGTAGTAATGGGGACCTGAATGACTGTTGTATATGACCTCTTGCCATAAGATGGCAAAGAAATGGACTGTGGGCTCTGGTCTGTGAAAGCAACCTAATGCTCCTCAGACTCAATGCACACTAAAGAAAAAGCAGGGAAATGTCTGAAGAAAACAAACAAACCATCAACTCAGGATTCTACCCTGAGTAAAAATAACCTCCAGGAATGGCAGGCAATGGAAACCCTTTCCAGTGTAAGAAACTGTAAGAATGTGACACTATAGCCCTGATCTAAAATGAGAAGGAAGCTGGCTAGTTGTATGTCATTTGACACAAGCTAGAGCCATTTGGTAGGAGGGAGCCTCAGTTGACAAAACGTTCCTGCAAGACTGGCCTGTGGGCCATTTTCTTGACTGATGATTAATGTAGAAGGGTCCAGCTTGCTGTGGGTGGTGCTACCCATGGACCGGGGTCTTGGGTGCTGAGACAGCAGGTTGAGCAAGCCAGTAAGCAGAGAGCATTGGCTACATTAATGAGGAAGAGCATCAGTTATCAGGGCTGAAGACTGGTTCATTTCATGATAAACATGTCAATTCAGTAAAAACAAGTAATAGTCCACAATGTGTATGTGCCTAACAAGTTTCAAGATATACAAAACAAAAACCCAATATAACTTAGACATGATATCGACAAATTCAGGGCTAGTGAGATGGCTCAGCAGAATGCATGCCTTTTGCTAAGCCTGAGGACCTGAGCTTGCTGTCTGTGTGCTGCATTGTGGAAGGAGAGAACTGACTCCCTCAAGTTGTCTTCTGATCTCCATGCATACACACACCTAGGCATATGTGCAGTTATACACTGAGACATACATACAAATAAGTGGAGATCCCACAATTTCCCTATCAACAATCCATAGAGAGGGCAGAAGGGGAGAGGGAAGGGAGATGGGGAGGGGGAAGGGGGAACACAAGGGAATGGAATGGTTGAGATGGGGGAAGGACAGAGAGGGCAAGCAAGGAAAGAGATACGTTGATAGGGCTATGGAGAAACCTAGCACTAGGGAAATTCTCAGGGATCCACAAGGATGACCCCAGCTAAGCATCAGTGGAGAGGGTGCCTGAACTGGCCTTCCCCTGTAATTAGATTGATGACCATCTGTATTATCATCATAGAACTTTCATCCAGCAATTGATGGAAGCCAACACACCCAGAGTCCAGTGGAAGCGAGGGAGAAGTGATAACAAGAGGCAAGGTGTCAAGATCACTTTGGGGAAACCCATAGAAACAGCTGGCCTGAACTAGTGGGAACTCATTGAGGCCCTCTGGACTGACAGTGGGGGAACCTGCATAGGACCAAATGAGGCCCTCTGAATGTGGTGACCGTCGTGTGCTTTGGGCAGTCTGTGGGGCCACTGGCGGACCCAGGATTTATCCCTAGTACTTGACCTGGCTTTTTGGAGCCTATTCTCTTTGATGGGATACATTGCTCAGCCTAGATATAGGCAGGAGGGCCTTGGTCCTGCCTCAAAGTAAGGTGCCAGAGTTTGTTAACTCCCCATGGGAAGCCTAACCCTCCTTGAGGAATGGATGGGGAGTGGGAGGAAGGAGGAGGTAACAAGAGGAGGGTAGGAAGTGGGAACTGGAACTGGTGTGTAAAATGAGAACAGATTGCTTTTAAAATTTAAAAAAAATGATTAAAAAAACAATCCATAGAAACTGTAGATAAGAAAACAGTGGGATCAGAGGTCCTAAGCAATACCACTCACCAGCATGGTCTGACTGACATTTGCAGTGTCCTGCAGAGTCCCAACATAGGAAATGTTCCTTCATAAGCACATGTGGCAAATACATCCAGGTGGCCCATATTCTGGACCAAAGCAATGTTTAACAAGTTGAAAAACACCTGAAATAATACAAAGTATGCTTCCTGGCCATGATAGAATTAAGACCAACACATCTATTTGCAAGAGACCAGGAAAACACCTCGCAGCACCTAGTAGCTAAAAATAATCTTCAAAATAGTATATACCTATTTATACGGTGAAATCCACAAAACACTGAGAAACGAAATAAGAGAATCTGTAAGCTGATATTCAACGCAGTAAAGATGTTGACTGTCTCTAAACTGATATGTAGGCTTAGAGCAATCACCATCAGATTTCTGGCAGGATGCTTTAAATACAGACAACCCAGCTCCTAATATTATGTGGAATGCCAAAGGAATTAGATATCTGAGACAGTTTTGAAACAGAAATAACCAGAGGAATGACACTTCTGTTCTCAGTCTTAATATGAAGGCAGAGAGATAGAACCTGTATGATATTGATGAGAAATCGACACAGTTAAAAGGAGTGAAAACCGAGTTCAGAGTCTCATCCATATAGAGGGTTGGGTCAGCCAGGCTTGTCAGTTTTTCAGACCTGTGTCAATGTCCCTGAGAAAAGCAGTTTTAAAGTGGCAAGGCTGATTGTGACTCACAGTTTTGATTAGTGCTTGGCTCCACTGCTGAGGGCCTAAGGCAAGTCCGAGACACTGCGAGGAAAGGCATGGAAGAAGCAAGGTGTGTCGGAAAGCTGTTCAGCTCACCATCCAGGAAGCAAAGACAGTGAGAGGGAAGGATCTAGCCACAAGATCCACCCTTCTACGACACCATTCCAAGGATGCTTGCTCCAACCCAGCCCATTCTGAAAGCCCTGTCAGCTATGAACTCACTCATAGATTAACCCAAACTTCAACATGTGAGCCTAGGGTGGGGGCATTTCATAACAGTGACCAACTGATTTCTTCTTACAAAAGCACAAAGAAAATTCAGTGAAGAAAGGATGTTTTACTTTCAACAAAGGTGTTGAAACAAGCACATGCAAATGAAGAACTCTAATTTAGTATCATTCTCCAGTATACAAGTGACTAGAATAGAAGATGAGCTAAAACTTTCAGGGAAAAACCAAAAGAATTAGGCAGAGTTCCTAGACATGATGCCAATATTTATAATTTATGGTTCATATGAGAAGGAATGAGTGGAGGGAAATATTTGTAAGTCACTAGTGGCCAAGGGTTCAAACCCAGAGAATGTAAAAGACAAAGAGAGACCATGAACAATTTGATTTTTAAAATATGCGAGTCTTTTTTCATCGGTGATACAAAATTAACACAGAAAATAAAATCAGATCAATAACTGTGTGGAAACTGTGAATGAAAACCAGGATAAGGGGCTGAAGAGATGCCTTGGTGGGTAAAGCACTTGCCTCACAAATGTCAGGACTCTAGCACCCATGCAAGAAAGCAGGCCACAGTGGTGAGCAGCGGTAGTCCCAGCAATGAGGACAGAGACAAAAAGACCCAAGGGCCTGATGGCCATCTAGTTTAGCTGAATGGAAAGCTTCAGGATGAATGAGGGACCCGGTGTCAGGAAGGATGTATTATAGCACCATAGAGAAGTTTCTTATAGAACTAAGCATACACTTAGTAAGTGTAAACACAGACGATTGTGGATTATTTTGTTACCATCGAGTGAACCTTCCCAAATGCAAGGGTGGGTGGGTCACTGTTCTACAGTGCTCCACAGCAGTAAAAGGCAGACACTGATCAGTGACCATGAATGAATGAATGCAAGTTCATCATGCTCCTCGGAATGAGCCACAGTGACAAGGTTTCAAGTGACCACTGGAATTCTTTTATGTGGCATTGGAAAAGGCATGAGCAGAGGACAGGGTTATCCAGGTAGGGGGAGATTCCATGACAAAGATGAAAATTAGTAGGTTTGAGGGGATTCTGTATTTGGACTGTATTAGTAGTCATATATGCATATATGTGCTAAAACTTGTGGACCAAATGTCAAAAGAAATCAATCAGTGAAAACATTTATTTATAAACCTAATTACTATATGACAACTACTTTTTGATCGCTTCTTTTTCTAATTAAAACTTTATTTAATTTATTACTATTATTGTGCGTGTTAGTGTAATGTGTTTGTGTCTGTGTAGGTGCACATGTGGGTTACCGTGTATGTAGAGGTCAGAGAGCACCTTTACCTCTGAGCTATCTTGCCAACATGACAATTTCTTTTTCAATGTGTGTTGGGACAAGGAGTGCAATATTTTGGATTTGGAAATAAGAGAAGCTGATGAATATGCTGTCTCTAATTTGCAATCACAACTTTCATGTCAAAGCAGAAGGAACATAAACATGGTGAATCCATCACTTAGAATTCATGAGCATCTCAGAGTCAAGTCTTGTAAGGAGACAAATGATTTGCAAAGAAAGGACATCAAATCCGGGGAGGGAGCACAGTGAAGCAGAGCCCTGCACCGTGCCCTCAGATCTGAGAGCTGATCATCTGAAACCACTGACAGCCCCAGTGCAGAGTTGGGCCAGCTGGCAACTAAGTGCTATGCAGCAAGTCCCTGGAGCTAAAGGTAGAATGTGGTGTCTCTACATGCCTAAGAGAATATTGAAATCGAGTTACCAAGAATGTTACCATTCCTGTGACTGAATTGCAGCACAGTACTGGCTAGCTAGCCCATGACCCACCTGCTTGCAGAAATTCCTGCCTCCCCAGGGCCGATGGGTATGATGAAGGAAGAGGAAGGGTTGAGTCTCAGCAACTGTCAGGGAAGGAGTATCACAAGTGCTGGAAACATGAGAGGCAGCTAAACTGTAAAACATTGTGCTCCTAATCCAGAGACAACATTCTAATCCAGACCAGGGTGCAGATGTTCAGGAAACAGTCACAAGGCTGGGCTGGAGACTGGGAGAGTCTCTCAGCCTAGTGACCCATCACTGTCTCCAAGTGACCTCGTTCTCATTAAATCCTACCTTCCAGCACTTAGAGATTTGCCTGGCTCCATGAGGGAATAGCTCCTGTTATACTCGGGACCTCAAAGGCTCAACTCTGAGCTCATTGAGACAGAGGAGATGTGTTTCTATGGTGTCAGTTGATACGTAGGTGAAGGCACAGAGGGAAATATGAGACTGCAGTAGTGCACTACAGGGCCTTACTGAGTTCCTGGGATGGCATGGCGTAGGGCACAGAACCCGAAAGTGTTCTCGGTCCTCACATCACCCCAGCTTAGCACGTGGCTATGAGCAGTGGCACACTGTGGTCTCGGATAATCTAGTGTCTCTGATCTCGAACCTGGAAAACAGTACTCAGATCTTCTATTCCTAAGGTCAGGCAGAGGAAATGATCTTATTATTCCTAACTCAGAGATTAAAAAGTGATCTTTCT
This sequence comes from Cricetulus griseus, assembly GCF_003668045.3. Classification (NCBI taxonomy): domain Eukaryota; kingdom Metazoa; phylum Chordata; class Mammalia; order Rodentia; family Cricetidae; genus Cricetulus; species Cricetulus griseus. The sequence continues at coordinate 117,288,844 of NW_023276806.1, forward strand.
CCAGGGCAAAAATGGACAGAAGTAGAGAGATAAAATCTTATGCACTTGGTCATGCTGTGTGTGTGTATACATATATATGAATATATATATATATATATATATATATGTGTGTGTGTGTGTGTGTGTGTGTGTGTGTGTGTGTGTGTGTGCATATATACATGTTTGCACATGTGTGTGCTTGACATTGAGTTGTCCTCTGTCCCTCTCTAGCATATTGGTTGAGTCAGAGTCTTTCAACTTCATGTCTTATTTTTATTTTTATAATCCACCAAGTCCAGCAAGTTGCTTCCCATATGCATGCATGTGGAGCATGGGTAACATACAGGTGGCCACCTCCATGCAAAGAAAAGTGACTGGCTGCCTCAGCATCCATCAGCTTCTGCTAGCTCTTCAGGTAGGGATGGGGCATCCAATCTCCTCCCTTCTCTGTGCTGGAGTTCCTAAATGGCTTGCTCTTGTAGAGGTAACCACAGGGGCTGCCAGTTATGTGTGCATCAGCCATGTTCAGACACCAGGCTTCTCTAGTTCTCCTCACTTTACCTTTTTGGTAGCCACCAAGACAAAGACTCTTTTGTAACCAAAAGGTATCAGAACTGACAAACTGATCTCAGTCTCCTTTTGAGCTAAGCCCCCATCAGTAACTAGCTTGGGTTGACTGCTCCTTGGGTGATCTTGAGGCTATCACATACCTTTGCGTCCTGTTGACTTGTCTTATAATACATTGCTGACCATGCAGTAGGTGTTCAGCAAATGCTCACTGAATAAGCTGATAATGTGGGCTTTGTAAGCTCTAAGGGACCACAAAACACCTTACTGTGATTGTCTGCTGTTTTAATTCTAGGTGTAGAATTGCATTGTTTGAAGTGAGCAGCAGAAGGGCTGGGCTCCAATTGTTCACTTCTCTTGGGGTGAGGGGTAGGGGTACTCTGGGCCTTGGATGCTGATGCTAAGGTGGAGACCCTGACTTGTGGCTGCACCTAGCTTCATCATCACATGGAGGAAACTTATGGCAATGTCGGCTTGAGGGACACATAATTAAATGGCACAAGAAAAGTTCTGGATGGAACTTGAGGGGATTAGAAACAGTTTCAGCAATATGGCCAGGCAGTTCTGGAGGCCTGGTTCCTTAGTGGCCCTCAAAGATGCCTGATAAAAGTGACAGAAGGACAAATTAAGCAGAACATCATAATATGAGAATACTAGCTTTCTTCTCTTTGGGTTTCCATTTATACCCAGAAACATCTTGATGTCGAGATCTACATTTCATAAACACAAGTACATATATGTTTTATGTAGGTCTGACTTTTTGTTAGCTTGGACATACTGGAACTTGAATAGCTAGTGTTTCTTAATGTTATTAAATTTGCCCAAATCAAACACCAACACAAGCCTGAAAGGGGGTCCTTTGACTTATCACTAAACAATATAATGCCTGAAGGGAAAGGCTGACTATGTTATCGTGTAAACCATACTTTGAAGAAGTGGTGCTTCTAAAAGTGCTTCACATTCTGGTCTGGGGTCATATGCCACCTGGCTCAAGGTGCTCCAGAAACTTCCAAGCCACTGCTGTGTAAGTGCCTGGGAACCCTCTGACCCCAAGTCATTCCAAGGTATTGTGTTGGTAAGGAGTGTCAGTTCTAAGTCTGGCTGTGCCTCTAACCAGCCCTGTATTTGCAGGCACACTGCATTTAACTTATAAGATCATTTTGTTGTTTCATTTTCAATAACTTTATTCTTTACAATATATAAAATACAAGACTTCAACTTTTAAAAGTATTACCACATCCATCCACCATTCTAATTTACTGGAATAAATGTCTTATTCCTTCATTTTTGTAATTCTAGTCGAAAAGTAAAAACTAAAGCTTAAGATTGTGACAGAAAACATGTGGCTACTTAGCTAGTCCCTGATATATACAGAGTCCTCTTCAGGCAAATCTCCAACATGCAGAGTCACTAACAAACCTTTGATAGTGTCAGTGCTGTGGAAACCTTTGGCACTGAGAATTCAGAACTATCAAAAGGAAGAGAGTCCAGGAACTGTTAGAAGATGTGGGATATACCTTCAGGAAACCTTCCTCTGTTTCTTGGTTTGATGGCTAGTATTGATTGTGAACTTGACAGGCTCTAGAGTCACCTCTGAGAGATGTCTCTGGGAATACCTATGAGGGATTCTCTAGGTTAGGATAGCCTCTGATATGCCTGTGAGGGATTCTCTAGACTAGGCTAGCCTCTGACATGCCTGTGAGGGATTCTCTAGATTAGGCTAGCTTCTTGACATGCCTGTGATGGAGTCTTTTGGTTAGGTTAATAAAAACAGGAAGATCCTCCCTGAATGTGAGTGGTACCTTTCAGAGGTGGTCCAGATACAAGGAGGTCCAAGGAAAAAGCTTTTGCTTTTTTGCTGCTTTTCTTTGAGTCTTGTTCAAGAGTCTATCTACCCCATTAATCCCACCATCATTGCTGTTGCTACCAACCACCACTGACAACAGAATTTAGCTTCTTTAGCCTTCAAATGTAGACCAGAGCTGAGTGTCTCTCTAGAAATCCTCCAGGTCTGCAGCATTAGAGTGGGGCTGCTGGGGCAGCCAGCCTCACGGATTGAACTACTAGGTTCTCAGGCTCTCTAGTGTGAAGATGGCCGTTGTTGGACTACCTAAACCATGTTGTGCAAGCCAATCTAGTATTCATTCTGTCCTTCTAGAGAAGCCTGACTCAATGGGATTAAGCAGCCCATTGCCAACCCAGAAGAACCAATGACAGTTTGACAAATTATTGGCTTTGCAAAATAGGTTATGTGTACTCAGGTGGGAATGACTGATAGTAAGGGTACCTCCCTCCCCTCAACCAGGGAAAGGATTGACGACACAGGACAGGAAAAGGCTATCCTGGCAGCTTATTCCAGTGACAATTAGGGTCACAGGCCACCATAGATCTTGGATTACCAAGATCCTGAAAAACTGACCCACTGTTCCCAGGAATCTGGGGTCTTGATCTTGTCACATACTTGTGAAAGGGAAGCTCACAAAGCCAAAAGCTCTTTGTTAATTGTGTAACTTGAGGTGGTGGTGACAGAAGACCAAACTCCATTAACTAAACACACATAACATCTAAATATGCCAGAAGCACCTATCATTTAATAATCACCCATTGAGAAGAAGGCAGGTCCCAACTGGGTACATCAATAAATCTAACTAGAGAAGCACAGTATGGTTTCCAGATTTATATTAGTATGCAGTTGACAGAAAAGCAGCCCAGATAGCAGTCCTAACCCGTCCCTCCCTAAAATAAGTACAGATCAGGCACACTTGGGACATCCATCACAGTGCTGAGAACATGGATGTTAGGGGAGCCACAGCCATGGATCTTCTGTGTGGATCCACAGAGCAGAGCTTTAAGTGTCTGTCTCAACCATCAGCATGCCTGACAGGCATGTGGGCAGGCAGCCTTATAGCTAGGCAGCCAGGCAGATAGACAGGCAAACAGGCAGGCTGACATACTGGAAGACAGACAAATAGACAGGCAGACATTCATGTACCCGTGCAGGCAGGCAGACAGGGAAGCAGACAGGCTAACAGACAGACAGGTAGAGTGATATCAATTCATCATACATCTGTCCCTATGAAACTGAACCGAGTGGTTAAGAGTTAAACTCTCCCATGGTTCTTGCAACCCCCCTAGAATAGAGCTCTAAAAGGAGACAGACAGCTGTTTCTGAAAAACACGAGGCAACAATCAGCCACTTTGCTTAGCACTGCACAAAGCTCCAGGGAGCACAAGCTGCTGCTATTCAAATCAGCCTGAAACTCTTCCTCTCTTTGAAGCCCTCCCACTGGAAAGTAGGCTAGCACCTTCAAAATCCTCTGTAATTTACCCCTAAAAGGGGGCCGGTGTTTGCTTTCTTTTCTGGGCTCTCTAGCCACAGGGAGGGGCCACACACAGCCTTCTCAGTGAGGGACTCAGAGTTTCAGAACACTGGCCATGCTTTTTCTAGACAGAGGAGTACTTCAGCTGGTTCCCAAGGTCAGACTTCTCCCAGGCCCAGCCTCAGGGCAGATGCTGTGCCAAGCCTTGGCACATAGGAGATGTTATTAAAGAAACTCTGGATCTGGATCTGGTCACTTTTGTGTTTAAGCTCACACTGGGGCAAAACAGACTGGCCACAGTTTAGCAATTACAAGCTTGTTTGACCCCCCCCAGAACATTTCTGTCAGGACAGTTCTGTGTCCATGGTAACATGGCTGGGCTGCCTTTTCTCATAGCCCCTCCTCAAACTACTCACCACACACGGTGCTCTTCTGTCTATATCATACACTTGGTCTTCCCTCCTCCCAGGTGTCCTCCCCTGTTTTTATTGGACACATGCTCACAAATCCTGCAAGACCTAGGTCAAAGAAACTTCCTTGGAGGAGCTTTCCCTGGGTGCCTTGGGGAAGAGGTTTTTTTTTTTTCTCTCCACCCCATGCCTGGCTCTGCTCGCCCTCTGAAGCCCAGGGCGGCGGGGGGGGGGGTCACTTGCTGTGTGCCTGTCTTGGGGTCTGTCCAAGCATCTCTAGGGAAGGGACTGTTGTTTAGGTTTAGCACAGGACTGAACCAGTGGTAGCCTTGAACGAATGCTTGCAGACTGAATAAACCAGGGAAGATGGAAACAATGTAACTATAATCAGAAGCCTTGAAGAAGGGGACCCCCCCCCAACACACACACACTGCTTGCTGCTGTGTCAGATTCTGTAACTGAAAAAGGGAAAGGCAACTGAACCCAAACCATGAATCTTTTCTTTGGAAAATTAATAACAAGGTTTTCTGGCTAGTAGCTATTTTTGGAAGGACTCTATTTCTCAGGGACAATAGAAAAATGGTATAGGGAGATTTAAGCTTAACCAGAATAATTCAAGATTTCACATATGCTGAAAAATTTTATTTTTATTTTAAAGCATAAGCAGAATTTAATGAAACTGCTCAGACACATACTTCACTCACAGGGTCATGATGAGACATTTCTACATTATGGGGTTTGACTTGTGCACTTACATACAGGCTTTCTCAAAAGGGCTGCAATGTTGTACCCTTGGTCATTCTCAGAGCACCTCTGTAGGGTGGCAGTGTTATAACCCTGGTCATTCTCAGAGCACCCCTATAAGCCTGCAGTATGATACCTTGGTCATTCTCAGAGCACCTCTGTAGGGCTGCAGTGGCATACACTCATTCTCACAGCACCCCTAATTATACCTTTTATTAAATGGTACCATCTAGTATTAGCTTTGCCTGAAGGTATCACAGCATATTTATCAGGTGGATTAGTACAGTCCCCCTGAGAGCCTTGGGACAGCAGAAAGGGTGATAGAGATGGGTGGCCGAGCAAGAGTATAGTCCCATGTATGTTAACCCCAACTGGATGTGGATCTGTGGATGAGATAGCATGTAGCTCTGGTTTGGTTTCTAGAGCCTTTGGATAGCATCATATACGGAGTGGGACTTCAGAATCTTCGAGGAACAAAATGCAGTTTCTATGAGTGTCTGTCCACATAGGATGTGAAAGGCTGAAAACCCAAAGCAAAGTGCAGCTCGGACAAGTTTGGCATCATCATCACGTGCTGATCTCTGGAGCACCGTGCAGGGCTCTGACTGTACAAGGACACAGAGCATTGTTTAAGATCACACAGCTCAGTTCATATTCAGGTGCCCCTTACCTCATGTGGAACAATATTCTCTGAGCACAACAGCCATGGTTGTCTTAATTCAAGCAGTTGTGACTACCCTTGAGACACCCTCAATGTTGGGTGTGTTGACATTCCCTTTCAGAATGGTGTGGGGAGGGTCATCAGCCCATCACCTGGAATTCCAACCACTTTCGGCTGTGTTTTCCTCCAGCTGTTGGTCACAAGTAACTAGAATATAGGTGGTTAACTGCCATTATGGAAAAGTTACAATCAATGATCTGATGAGACTTTTCTGAGGTGGCTGCCTCAGAAGGGGGCTCCTCACAGGCCTGGAAGTAACTAACACTCTCCCCATGTATGCTCCTGTAAGTAAGCCCAGTACATTCCCTGGCCCATCAAACTGGACTTGGGTAGACTCGTTCCCTTAGTTGGATGCTGGTGCCCTATCTGGAGTAAGGAGACATTTGTTCATGACTCCACCAGAAAAGTTCATGCAGTACCCCCTTTTCCAAATTCAGTGTGTACTTGTGTAAAGCATAACGAATTCTAAAGACAAAATGTAGATTCTGTGTCCCATTCCCAGCATGCTAGAGCTCTAAGCCTGCCATTTGTTTTAGTTTTAGCTTTTAGGGATAATGTCCACCCTTTGCTACCCCAGGTTACATGTGTGCTCTGGAGCACAAGCTAAACAGTGAAATCTCTCCGAGTAAGGGGACATATGCGGAAAACTCCAGGTTGCATACAAATGACCTTTGCACTGTGATTGAGGCAACAGTCTTTGGGCTTGACTTGAACTGGTTCTGATGTTTATCATGTGAGTGGCCTCGGGAAGATGATTGGACCTCTTTGGGTTCTAGGTTCCCTTCTATAAGATGGAGTGAATGAATTCAGCTGCTCTGGGTTCTTAAGAAAACAGCATATGTCCCAACACCTACTGCTAATGTGTGTCATTAATGTCACCTGTCATTCCTAGCGTTTCTCTATGAGACTAGGTGTCAGAAGAGCAACTTTCCTGTCTGCCTGTTGCATGTCCTAAACACCCAGACCACCCAGTGCCACCTGGAAACATTTGATGAATATGTGTTGAGTCGTGTCAACTTCCACACCCATTAATGTTACTTGGCCACTAACAGCAGCATTCAGGAGCTGTCCCAAAATATCCGATTAAAAATAACTATTTATGGGCTGCAGAGATGGCTCAGCCATTAAAGGCTAGGCTCAGAACCAAAAAATAACTATTTTTATTTCTACGTACATAAGTGGTTTGCCTGCATGTATCTATGAATACCATGTATGTGCCTGATTCTGGAGAAGGCCAGAAGAGGGCATTGGATCTTCTGAAACTGGAGTTATGGATGAGTATGAGCTGCTATGCTGGGAACTGAGCTTAGCCTTCTATTCTTAACTGATGAGCCATCTCTTAGCTCCAAAATATGCAAATTCTAATCAGTTCCAAGTTGTACCCATTATACACAACATCTATAGCGTACAACATCTAGGTGGTTAGTTCCCTTAAGATGTTAATATCACTGCTCTCTTTTGAGTAGGAGGGACAGGAAGTCCTCAGGTGGACTACTAATCTCTGATATGAATGGGGATGCTAAGACAAACAGATTTTAAATTCATTTTTAGGTTGGTAAACAAATTAGTGGGTTAAGGCATTTTTGTACATATATGTCCTGATATGGAGATCCCCTCCTTCTGGTCCTCCCTCGAGGTGGAGACACTTTAAAAGTTAAGTGGCTAGGTGGTAAGATATTAGTCATGAAATCCAGACAGAAAATAGATCTGATTTTGTGTAAGTTACACGAACACAAGCAGACATCTTATCTGATGGAGAATGGGGGGGGGAATGGAGGAATTGGGAGTGCTTGATGTCCTCTTGAGAGTGTGCAATTGGTTTTCCCATGTCCCCATAACCACAGAGTTTATGCTTCCCATTTTACAGATAGAGAAGTAAAGTTTAGACATATAATTGGCACAAATAGAGCACAGTTATGCCTAGTCAGTGCTTTCTACCTTGAACTATATCTGATAGAAATTTCCCATAAATGGAGAGTATTAAAGAAAAGGTTATCCCATGCTTATTTCTTCTGGCAGGCCAGAGATGACAGCAATGACCTGGGTCTCTTGAGTTCTAGGAGGGCATTCTGCACTATCCCAAAGACTCATTTATTCTCTTGCTCTTTGGAGGGACTAAAACCCTCAAGGAAGGAGCCTGCCTGGCTGGGAAATGCCTCTAAGCCACAAATAAAGCTAACCTAGAATGCTTCTTGTATCCTGAGTTTTTATACTTTGATGGGGGATGGGAGGGATGGGGTAAGGGTACACATGCACACATTTGTGATGCACACACACACAGTTATATCCCGTACTGTCTAGAAGAATCTGCATATACATGTTATTAGCGGCTTAGCACATGTTAGTGATTTATTTGTTCTTAGTTAAACTGTGCTCAGCCCAAATGCCCCTGGAGAATACAAGGTCAATGTAGACAGACACTAATTAGACCCAGTACTGTAAGAAGCAGCTGAGCCCAGATAGTCACAGAATGAAGGAAGAACACGGGAGCGATCACAAGAGAGGCATAGGCATGAAAGTCTCAGAAACATGACTGAGCAGCAGAGCAGAGGGACAAGACTGAACTCTGGAGAGACTGACTGCCTTTGACTGCATCCCCCACACCCTATGCCCCAGCTTGCTGGCTGGAATCAGCTGTAATGCAATTTTTCCAGTATTTTCCTGTTGTCTGCTCAGATTGCATGAAATGCACCTGAAGATTCAGTCTGTTTCTGCTTGTTAGGTTGTGGCGATAGGCAGCATGAGCCCCCACATCCTGCTGGGATATCGCAGGGTTAATGCAAAGCTGTCCTACAGGGCTGCTGGCAGTGGGTTTGGTGTCGTAACTGAGGAGTCTTGGATGAAGTGGAAGTTTAGGGAGCTAAAGATTACTTAGGGTCTGTCTGTGTGGGATGAAGGAACATAAATAACTATCACAGACCAAATACCAGCCTTGGCATTAATGGCATTTTATCTACACAATGAAAATAGAGGCAGGTGACATGGTGGGAAATGCTGCATTCTTTACGATCTAGGTTAGCACTCTCTCTCTCTCTCTCTCTCTCTCTCTCTCTCTCTCTCTCTTTCTCTCTCTCTCTGTGTGTGTGTGTGAGAGAGAGAGAGAGAGAGGGAGAGAGAGAGAGAGAGAGAGAGAGAGAGAGAGAGAGAGAGAGAGAGCACATATCTAGAGGCTAAGGTCCTCTTGCTTGCATGATAAGTGTGTGATCCACTGAGCTATCTCACTGGCCCTTAGTTTGAATTTTGACTCTCTGTGAAGCAAGTGTCATTGCCTCGCCAATTTTATCATCTGTCAAGAAGTATTGACTTCTGTGACTGTAGTTGAGTACAACAAATAGTTAGCAATCACAAGGCAGGAAGGGGTGACATAGTTATGGGATGTCATGGGTGTTTGATTGACATCCTCCTGACAGCATCTCCATGAGGATAGGACCCCAAATCCATCCAGTTCTTCACTGCATTGTCTCCAGCTGCTTGTACACAAGCAGGCCACCAATGCCCATTAAATGTGGGCCAGAAAGATGAATGAATGCATGACAAATCTTACATAGGAAGTATTAGAAGGGTAAGACCTCAAACCAGGAGGCTGAATTATAATAGTGACATTATAAAGGGAAGTAATAGTAAAATAAAATTAACTGAAACTCTCGAATCGCTATTTCCTGCTTCAGTCAGTTCTGTGGGGATGAATCTGTATAATTGATTTTCTTTGGGTTCATTTCTGTACACACACAGACCCACAGACCCACAGACCCACAGACCCACAGACCCACAGACCCACAGACCCACAGACCCACCCACCCACACACACACACACACACACACACACACACACACGGAAGCCATTGATAACAGCCTCATCTTCAGGCCTCTGATTTCCTCTAGCTGACACACAGTTCTGCAACTCGGGCTGTGGTAGTTTGGAATCATGTATCTGAGAAGCATGTCATCCTGGTAAGATTTTCTCCACTGTCCCAAACTGTTCTAGTTCCACTCCCAGTTTGGATGTGAGCAGTTCAGGGACTGTGTTAGGACAGAAAAGAGCTCCAGGGAAGCTCAAAGGAGCTGTTCCCAGGACCCAAGAAAGCATCGCTCACTCTGCACTTGAGCAAGAGCTGCACTTTGCTGACTCTGCACCTTGAGGGTGCCTGCCATTCTTTCCATGGTGTTAAGGGTTGATGGCTGCATTCCTTCAGACACTTGAAGACCACATGGCATGGCTGGGAGGGATGCAGACAAGTTAGTTCAGTAAAAAGCACAAGGGCCTGGTTAGGGCAGTGGGACTCCAGTAGGCTTCAGGGCTCAGAAAAAGGAAGTGAGCTTTTCCAGGGCTTGGCTCAAGGTGTCAGAGCCACTAGTAGAAAGCACGCCCCCCCCCACCCCCCCATAGCACCTCTGAAAGTGTATAGCACCTAAGATTGAATTCCTGAAAGGAATTCTACCCATGGGATCCCAGATGCTTTAAGTGTAAAGATGTGCAAAATATTTCCCTTCCAGAATTGTGATTCAGATGGAACAAGATATATGTGGAGTTGCTTGAATGAACACTACACTACAAGCGAAATCCTGGGATGAGGGCAAGCTAGACCATTGGGATTGAGATGTCAATGTGTTAGATTTTTAGAAACATTTAACTTCCATCTAGAATATTTCTAACTCCTACCTGACAATTCCATTGTTTATTTGAAGTCACCAAACTTAACCAGATGGGCAACATGATATTTTAAAACATTCATATATATGTACACATATATATGTGTGTGTATACATGCATGCATACATACATACATACATACATACATACATACATACATAGTCCCTTTTGGTGGTTGTGTTTAAAAATCTTACTATATAAAGTACCGTTTCTGGAACAACCATGTGTTACTCCAGCTTTTGCTATTGCCCTGCACTAATAGTTAGCTTCAGAAAACCTGTACAAAATTCAACACTATCTTTTAGGGCTCGGTTTCAACACTTGCTGTAGTCTATGTCCGGATGTTCAGTTCAACACTTCTCATAGCTAAAGCACAGGTGACTTATCCAGGATGCCTGGAAATCAGGAATACTTGTTGCCTAGCAACCAGAAACATTCAGCAAGATCCAGTACGTCTTGGGTTTGGTGTTTGCAGCCCTCTTGATTTTCTAATACACTGAGCAGATGCTAAGCCTCCTGCTTGCATTTTAAAGGCATAAAACAGAGTAGTGGAAAGTGGAGACAGCACTTGCATTTGCAAACTAACAAATTGGCTTTGGCTCCAAATCTGGGAGTTTGCAAAGACTCATTTCCTTCATGTTGATTTTTTTCTCCCTCGTTTAAATAGAACTTGTACAGTGCTATTTTTGTTTCCTTTAACCTATGAGGGGAGTTAAGCTCCTTATAAACCAGGAATGCTTGCTGAGGATGTTGATAAGAAAGGCGCAAATAGAAAAAGACATCAGGACATCATTCATTCATTCACTCATTCCTTTACTCGATGGTAGATTAACTGAAGCCATATCATTTAGTAATTAAGAACTACAAATCTGACAGACTAGTATTCAAATGCTGGCCTCATTCTCAGTGACCACATTTAGAGTTATTTACTCTCTTACCAAATTTCAATTTCTCCTTGAGGGGGAATAGTAATGGGATCAATAATAAGGCCTATTTTTCCAGGGGCTTTGTAGGTAAGAATGAAAGAGACTAAGCAATGAAACCAGCGCAGTTCATGAAAGAAGGAGCTCTCAATTGACTGAGATATGATTGCGTGTGTTAAATTTGTTTACAAGGGTCCATTTAATGGCAATGAATATTGTCTGTGTCGCCAGGCTGCTCACATAACTTTCAGCAAGTTTTATAGCTGGTTAGTGCCTCAGTATTTTTGGTATAAGATGGAGTGATCGATTGGTGACATCGTTGTGAGAATTAGAGGAGAGAAAGTTGTTCTTTCAGCAGCTAGCTCAATGCTACATACATAGTGTTAGTGCTTGCTGGAAGTTGGCTGCTGACATGGGCATCATCATTGTCTACCACTACTGGCAGATTTACCAAGATGGACAAAATCATGCCCCTGTCTCTGAGCAATTATGTGGAAATATGGGCATCTCAGGATCATACCTAGCTTGGGGAGCTAGGAAGTGCCTACCTCCAAGAGGCAGAAGATATGAACAGAAGGCTGTAGACATCCCAGCAAGGGTGTGACCCTCCTCACAGAGCCAACAGGAACTGGGGACAAAATGGGGACAGGAACAAACAATAGACACTCAAATTAAAATTTCAGCACACATTTATGAACTGGGTAGCTCCTAACAGGGAGAAGTTTGGAGCATCACCCAAGAAGCATGTGAAGAAGACATTTGCAGGGTGTATGCTGAAGACTAGCTACAGTTTGAGCTTGCTAGACTACCACAGAGGGGAATCTGAGACAGCTGACCCAAGGCCTTGTCACCTGATTGGAATGTGTTAGACTTTATTTCTATTTTCTTTCAACTAGCACTGTCAGGAGTAGGATGTGAGCTGGATTTCTATGTGCTTAGGAAGACCCGGGTCTTTAGAAACACCTAAAAGGCTATTCTAAAAGGCTCTGATGTCATCATTTTAATGGTTCTTATGCTTGGCTACACATTAGAATTGTTTTCAAAAATATTTGGTGTTTGCATTCTCCTTACAGAGAGTCTAAGAACCGTGGGTGTAATGTGTCCTCAGGACGTTTTTAACGTTCTCCAATGGTTTTAAGGGGTAGCCAAGTGTGGGATTATAGTAATCACTACACCACAGTTGGTAGAAGTGTCTCAAGATAACTGTGGGTGTCTCTCTGACCCTGACCCCTGCTATGTGTGTAGAATTTCAGAGCAGCAATTGCAGTGTGGTGCTGTAGTTTAGATCCAGTGTTTCACGAATCATGGGTCAAAGGCTTGGTTCCCAGCCCATAGAGTTGCCAAGAGGTGGTGAAATTTTAAAAGGTGGGCCTAGTAGGAGAAAGCCTACTATCATCAAGGTGTGTTTTGGGTAGGGTCATTGGGATCTTGGCCCCTTTTGTCTCCTGGCCACCAACAGGTGAACTGTTTCCTCTTCCACAGATTCCACCATGATTCACTATGCCACAGCAGGTCCCAAAGCAGCAGAGCGACTAACCATAGACTGACCCTTTTCTTATTGTAAATTTGCTCCCTCAGGTAGTTTGCCACGTTGACAGAAGCTTGCACAATAACGACACACTTGACTTTTCAAGAAGGTAGTACTGACATTTCTCTGGAATCTATCTTCTTACTTAACTATCCTAATAATGCTAAAATCTGCATACTTTTATTTACACAACAAGGAAAGCATCGATAACATCATTTAGCTCTTTCATGGAGAATTTCACTGCTAGTAAGCAGCAAGCTAGAGTCTGGAAGTCAGTGACCCCTCATCCACATCCTGATCCTTCAGGCCCTTTCTCCTTCCACCTCTACTTGTAAATGGAAGGCATGGTTTGCTCACTCTGGGGCTGGGTTTTGTGTGAACACATCAAATAAGTCAGGGCATCATCAGTAGAGTAGAGGCTCGATCCTCACAGAGACACTGAAGCATTGCGTAGGCAGGAGGGCAAATGTGAAGAGGGATGGAAGGGTGAGGGAAGAAAGCTGCTGGGAGAGCTGGGCTGGGTCTGGGGCACGGCTGCTCTTGTAGAGGCCTGGCCCAGGGACATGAGCCAGGCAAGAGCAACATCTTCCTTTCTTAGCGTTCAGATGCACCAGCTTTGATTGGAAGTCAGACTGTGAGCTCATAAAGATGAAGGAGACATCTTCCTGATTAGCCGGCCACCGCTTGGGTTTTAGAACAAACTGTGTGTACTTTCTGCATGCTCTACTTTGTTTCAACATTCTCCAAAAGACTGGCCTGTGAGAGTGGCTAACACTGCTTCACAGTCCAAGCAGTCCCCAACCACAGGAAGAACCCACAGCTGCTGTGTGAGGAGGCCCTACCACACTGGGCATTTTGCATATATTATCTCATTTAATCACAGAATGCTATGCATTTAAGATTGTGATAACTTTGTCACAAATAAAAGCACTGAATTGTGAATGCCCAAAGTGTTTTGCAGTACGTGAACTGGGTGGGAATTTGAGAACTAGACAAATATTTCCTGCCTCCAAGTGCAGGGAGACTGAGGAAATGGGGAGCTAGCAGGGTGTGTGCTGGAGGTGGTAACTCATGTTCAGCCTCAACCAACTGGATATCTGAAAGGACGAGAGTTCTCCTTCCAGGCTGGGGAAATAGTTCAGTCAGTAAAATGCTTACAATACAAACAAAAAAACCCTAAGTTCAATGCTCAGAATCCACGTTAAAAAAGAAAAGAAAAGCTGGATATAGTGGCCTCTGTTCCCAATCCCAGGAGAGGCACAGATTGGTGACCCCAGGGGCTCAGGCCAATGACAAACCTTGTCTCAGTAAGCAAGATGGTTGATGCCTGAAGAAAGACACCCAAGGCTGACCCTTGGTCTCCACATTCGCGCACATGCACACATACCTGCCCCTGCTGTGTTCTCTTTTCCGTTTTGAACACTTGTGTCTTTGCTTTGTCTTGGTGCAGGGATAGGGAGAATGAAACCAGGGGTGGACAAGCTGAAGTTCAAAGTATATTTCCACATTTATAACCTTCAAGATACCCCCCTCTGTTTCTATTTTTCTAAGTAAATTCATTTAGCAGGATTAAGGCACGGTCTCTCCTACCATCCTAATTCCTGGAGGAGATGGCTTTACCCGATTTGGGTGTTTTGTGTTAAGTGTAATTATTTCAGCTACACTGATTCTAAATATTTCAAAGCTTAGAAATGGATAATTTAAAAAATTGTTAGAAAGGACAAGACTGCAATAGGCAACTATAAAAAGCATTCTTTTTTTAGTCTTTCCCAAAATACAAACATTGTATAGCCCTTCTGGTGTGTGTGTGTGTGTGTGTGTGTGTGTGTGTGTGTGTGTGTGTGTGTGTGTGTATGTGTGTGTGTATTGAGAACTCATTTCAAACCTTGCTTCCTGTGTGATTCAGCACCAATTTCAACACTTCTGTAATCATTGATTTCTTGGAAACAAAACCCACTCTTAGCTTGTCAGCTGACAACAGGCACAAGGCACTGTGCACAGCGCTATGGTGTCTGATCCTGTTCTTAGTGAAGCTGATCATATTCGTAGGAAGATTTGATACCCAGGTATCCTGAACTCTGAAAGGTGTCCCTGATGCCCACATGGACTGTTCCACTCCCAAGAAATGGCTTGGTGGTGGCAGTGTAGTTTCCAAAGGTTTTGACTCCCAGGAATGTATCCATGAAGCTAAATATGTGTGGGCAGGCAATGCTGAGCTGACAGTCATGGACTTGGGACAGGTGTCTGCTCAAGAGTGTGGGGTGAAGCCACCACAAAGCAATGGAATCTAGTTAGCAGACAGGTTACCAGGATGAGGCTGGAGGAGGAACCCGAGATGAGTGTTTATGTTAGAAGCAGAGGCTCTTAGAGGACTTGGATTTTGGCTCAGAGAACCCTAGATAGGAGTTCAAAAGAAAGTATGTTTTTGAGCCCGAAGAAAGAAAAATATGATTGATCCTGACAATCATATGGTTGTGGTGGTGACAGGTCCCTGGGGAGGTGGAAATAGGAAGGAGAGGATCTGGAAATCTGTGAAAGTTTCAGTTTACAGGAGTCAGCCATGGGCATCAGTCAGCCAGGTTCAGTAGAAAGTGGCCTGGTCCTTCAAACTCAGGTAGCATGCCTTGCTTTCTGGCATGAAGTTAAAAGACCTTGTGAAAGTACAGGGTGGGTGTGACCCAGAGGAGATGAACTGGAGAATTCCCCCCCTCATTAGCTGGTGTTATGGCATGAGAGGGCCCATCATTAACTGGTGTTATGGTGTGAAAAGGCCCACCATTAGCTGGTGTCATGGCGTGAGAAGGCCCACTTGCCTCCTGAGCCTCACATGCTCCCATTGTAAGAGAGGGTGGAGGGATTTACTCTTTTGTTCTCCCCTGTTCATGGGGTCTTTAAAGATGGGAAAATGTTTGACTACAGCAATGCTGACCTTTGTAACACCACGAGACAGGTGTGACTACTGAGCACTGAAAGTGCAGAACCTATGACTGATGGCTGCCATTTGGACAGCCCTGGTCTGTATGGCTTTGAACCCATGGTGTGCCTCTGCACACAGAACACATGTAGGAACAATGTCCCACGTAATTTACAATTAGCATAAAACAAAGAAGAATTTGTCTTTTACAAGATAGTATGTCTCCCGGGCAGCTATCATGACTATCTGAACTATAAAAGAACACTTGTAACATGAAAAATAAAAGACCCAGAGACTGGGTTCAAACTTCAAGCTGAAGATCAGAAAAGCAAAGTATCGGGCCAGTAGCTCTTACCACTGCCTCAGGCTGAATGGGCTGATCCTGCTGCCTTTTCTCAGTGAGAATGAATGTCTTCCTATCCTCAATGTGGCTGGAGAATAAATGCTAGATACTAAGGCCTTGCTGCTGTCTTACATACCTCCCTAATGCTGGGGTTAAATGCATGAGCTCTGTTACTCTTTTAGAATGATTCAATTCTATCTGCATCTTAATCCCCAATCCTAGAATTAAAGGTGTGCACCACCACCTCTTAGTTTCTGGTTACTGGGATTAAAGGTGTGTGCCTGGCTTCTATGGCTTGTGGCTGACTTTGCTTTCTAAATCCTCAGGCAAGGTTTAATAAATCATAAATAATATATTACTACAAACATTCACTTGGGAACATAAATTAAAAAATAAAGCAAATTAAACATAGAGCATGTCATATTTTTTTAAACCAGACACTTGAAACTATACTGTTTTCTAAGGAGATGTGTCACAAGGAAGTTATCCAAGTAAATGCTTTATTGACTACTGAAACCATATTTCTCAAATCCCAGTTTTATAGCCTCAGTGGATTTCTGTCTGGGTCCTAAGCCCGGTCTCTAAAGAAAGATATTTCTTTTGTTATATAAGATTTTCACCTTAGACATGCTCCCCACACCCCCCAGTTTTCTTTTAGCTCCAAGCAAGCTCTTAGAATTGTGTGGGTGAATGCCCTCATCCAGACAATCCTGCCTCTTTGTCAGCATCTCATGATCAATACTGGAAATGACTCCCTTGAATCCCTCACAATTTTGAGAAGCCTTGCTGTATGACAATAATGCTTCATGCAAAAGAGCCTATCTGTTCTTACCCATGGAAGCATATGTGTGCCCATGAATGCAAGTCCTATGGAGAGCTTAACGTGTCTGGTAGCTGGGAAACTGTTATTTATTAATAGAGTCAGTGCCCCTCCCCCACTTCCTTTATCATTTGGTATTTCTCATATTTCGATTCCTTTTTTTTTTCTGTTACTCTTAACTTTCCTTTTCACATTTTTCTTTATTGTGTGACAACTTTAATGTAATCAGGAGTCTGTGTAATTATCCCCATCCTCTCTTCTGAGCTATCTCCTCTTGTCCTTTGAATGAAGATATGTGGTCATCTTATAAAGTTAGCACAAGGCTACCTTTATCTGTACCTTGCTGATAAGGTAGAAGGAAGTAGCCAGAATGAAGCTGCTTAAGCTGGAGAACATATTTGTGCACTTTGAATTAGACACTCTCGGGCATACAGTCCATGCCCCAGCCACAGGTGCTTCTCTAGAAGATGGAGATGTAGTAGTCAAGTCTCAGAGGGGCTTCACATGCCTTGATTAACAATGCTTGGCACTGACGTTTATTTAGAAGTGAATGCTATTGGAATTTCAAAGAAAAATCATCGGACAAAAATCAATTTTTGCTTTGAAAGCCCATATAGAATGTCCACATCACTGAGTCAGCTTAGATTGGTTGTCCCAGTGAAAAGCCGAAGGGAGGGCCTTTGGCTCAGTGCCACAGTCAGCCAGTCAAATGCTGTTGCTTTAGGAACCTGATTTTAGAGTATTTCAATGCAAGAATAGCCCCCCTTGCTGTCCTCCCTCCTCCCCCTCTCTCCCCTCTCTCTTTCTGTCTCCCTTTCTATACATGTGTGAGAATGTCTGTATGCATTGGCAGTGTAGAGGGACTTGTAAACTTGAAGGCTTGCTGGCCAGTGGGCAGGCTCACTGGGGGCATTTTCAGAAGGGCCTCTATATTTGGACTGCAATTTGGTCAAAGCAGATGGTTTCTAGGCTTTCTTCCAACCAGGAACCTGTGAGGCCAAATCTTCTGTAGGTGAACTCTCCAAGTGCTGCAACTGCGCACAAGGCTTTCTAATGAGACTCCTATTTTATGTGAGTGATCTGTTTCTAAATGTTTTTTATAATGCATCATTTGAATAATGTAAGGCTAATTTCCCCAAAGGACTAAGCTTAAAGGGAACAGATCTCTCCATCTATCTTAGCAGCTGCTCCCTGGCTCCCTCCTCACCTAATCCCTCCCCTTTGAGCTTTCTCTTCCTCCTATTCTCTCATCCAGCTCCTACTCCATCTTCTTTCTACTTCAAAGATGCTTTTGTTGGCTTAGGTTCAGAATTATCTGTTGTCTCTGAGAGTAGCTCAGCTGTTCACTCTTTTGTGGCAGTTATGTGACTTTCTTTAGATTGTTTTTTATTGTTTTAGCATATTAAATCTTTGTTCCAAACTCTTTGGGGGGTTTGTTTTATTGTAACTTGATGAAAGGATAAAAACTGTTTTAGAGTATAAAAAGACTATATATAACTATAACAATGAGTGTTAATACAACAAAATAATTACCAAGACTATCAGCCATCATTTTGATACATACAGCAATGTGGTCACATACTTCTATCAAAAGATAATAATTATCAGTAGTGCTTAATGAAAGCTTTACAATTTATAATTCACCCTGTTTGCTAACTTCTAAATTTCATTTTTTTTTTAATTTTTAGAAAAGATTCCTGGTGGAAGTGGCACATAACTTTAATGCCATCTCAGGGGCAGAGGCAGAGGCCGAGGCAGAGGCAGAGGCAGAGGCAGACAGATCTCTGTGAGTCCAAGGTCTGCCTAGTCTACAGTGTGAGTCCCAGGACAGCCAAAGCTATGCACTGAAACTTTTGTCTCCAAAACCAACCCCCTACCCCAAAAGGAGAGATTTTTTAACTATATCTACCTTTGCACTGTTACTTAATCATTTCTGTCATATAATTTTATTTATTTATTTTTTGAATGTGAAATATTTATTAGGGATGAAGGTATAAAATGACCATAATAGAAGACTGACAGATTTTATATTGTTTTTGTAAGCATTTCTTTTTTTATTATTATTAGTTCAAATTAGGAACAAGCTTGTTTCACATGTCAATCCCTTCTCCCTCTCCCTCCCCTCACCCTCACCCCATCTACTCTACCCCGACCTATCCCCCAACCCATCCACCCTCCACTCCCCAGGCAGGGTAGGGCCCTCATTGGGGGCTCTGCAAAGTCCACCATATCATCCTGGGCTTGGCCTAGGCCCTTCCCCATGTGTCCAGGGCAAGAGTGCATCCCTTCATGTGGGATGGGCTCTCAAAGTCCCTTCTTACACCAGGGAAAAATACTAATCCACTACCAGGGGCCTCCTAGAGTGCAGAGGCCTCCTCATTGACATCCATGTTCAGGGACCTGGATCAGTCCTGTACTAGTCTCCCAGACAGCATCTGGGGTCGAAATGCATATAATTTGCACAGAGGTATCATTTGAGTGACCTTGTTTCATAACTTCTAAACAGCTATGCAAATTCAAGGTGATTATGACTACTGTCAAAAGATTCCTTCTTTGAAAACTGAACAAATCGTCATAAGGTGGGACAAAATTATTCTTAAAATCCCATGATTTTTAACATGCTCATTATTTTTTTCTTTGAAGATTTTTTAATTTGAATTAGAAACAAGATTGTTTTACATGACAATCCCAATTCCCTCTCCCTCCCGTCCTCCCCTACCACCCACCCCCCCAACTAAAACCCTACCTATCACATATCCTTTCTGCTCCCCCTGGATGGTGAGGCCTTCCATAGCGTGTCATCAGAATCTATTGTATCCTTTGGGATAGGGCCTAGGCCCACCCCCATGTGTCTTGGCTCAGGGAATATTCCTCTATGTGGAATGGACTCCCAAAGTCCACACCTATGCTAGGGATAAATACTGGGCTTCTACAGGAGTTCCCATAGATTTCCGAGGTTTCCTCACTGAAACTTATCAAGTCAATGTATAAAACTAGCTCTCTGGATCCTGGGGATTCCAATCCATGGGTCTGACCAACTGTGCATCCAAAATAATCACCAAAAGAAACCTCATCCCACATACATATCTCTGTTCTTTGATGTCTATCCACAACAGCCAGGAAATGGAATCGACCTAGACATCCATTATCTGAAGAGTGAATGATAAAAATGTAGTTCAAATATATAATGAAGTATTACTCAGCTATAAAGAAAATAAAATAATGAAATTTGCAGGCAAATGGATGGAACTGGACAAAGCTATACTCGGTTGTGTTACCTAGGTCACAAAAGACAAAGGCTGTATGTCCTCTTTCATTAAAGAGTCTTGGCTTCCAAACTTTTGTTTTGTGTGTTTAATGTGAAAGAAGGGAACACTAGAAACAGATCATTGGTGCGCGCGCGCGCACGCGCATGTGTGCACGCGCGCGCGTGTGTGCATGTGTGTGTGTGTGTGTGTGTGTTGGGAGGCCGAAATATAGTAAATATAGTAAAATATAGATGAAATGAGAAGAGAATGCTAGAGGCAGAAGGGTCAAGAAGTTAGTGGAATGGTAGAAATAGGGAAATTAGGGGCCCAGGGTATCCTTAACCAAAATGAAGTATGCATGGAAGAGCTACTTGGGAATCTATAATATTCAATCTGAAAGCATAATAAGAGTAGATAGTAGGATACATGGGATACGAAAGAATAGAGGGAGAATACTGGAAAATGAGGGTTTAATTGGTGATGGGGATAGACATGGTAGTGGGAGGAATGGATAATAAGGGGTGGAGTAACAAAAACTAAGGGTGTATCCCTCCCTTGGGAGCAGAAAGGGTATGGGATAGGTAGCATGTTAGCTGGGGAGGGGTCAGGGGAGGAGGAGAGGGAAAGGGACCTGGGATTGACATGTAAAATAATTTTCTTTCTAATTAAGATAAAAAATGGAAAAAAGAAAATAAACATATTAAAGAAAAGTCTTGTGAAACCACACTAGTTTGTGAGCTAATTAAAGTATATAATTAGCAAAATGGAGTTTAAATAGAAATATACCAGTGAACAGCACTACTCCCAGAAGACATGGGGGGTTAAATGAAAATCTCAGTGCCACTCATGGGATACCTTTCCAAAAGTTACTGGCCAGGGAAGTACCAGAGGCTATACCCCAAACAGTATAGGTTATTGGCATTGCTCTTTGTTGCCCATCATAACTAGGCTACAAGACAATGCTGATCAAGACACCACTCACTTTGGTTGTAAGACAGAGAAATTCTTGAAATGACCAGGAAACTTTCCCTGCAGGCTAGCATTCATAGTGCTGGAAGATGCTAGACAAAGAGCCAGAGGATGGGGAGCCATGCTGTGAAATGCTGTCCTCTAGACCCACGTGAACTCCCAGTAGCTGTGCTCCCCTGAATGAGACCTGCACAACAAGATCACAGCAGGGAAGGGGAGAGGCTCCCCGAGGCCCACTCCTGTACAACAGCTATTGATAGTTGATAGCTACTGGGGGAAGGAGAGTCGCTTTTCTCTGCAGGTGTGGAACCTGGTATGTGTCCCACACCCCAATGCAAAATGGCAGTGCCAACTGGGCTCAGGGAGTGAAAAGAAATGAGTTTTTAAAAAGAGAAAGATCAACTTTTGTTGTCACTGTCCCTTGAGCAATGCAGCGTGATGGTGACTTACACCATACTACATTGTACCAAGCATCATGAGTGCCCTCCAGATGACTGCCAGTGCACAGAAAGATGTATATAAGTCATGTGGAAATTCATTGCTTTTCATATATTGTCATTTATTTTCTTATTGTAAATTTGGTTTCCTCAGTTCCTGGATCTGGGGCTACCAAGAGGTGAGCATACACTCTTGCAGCATACTTTGCCACTGAGCTATAGTCTTGGTGTGTGTTTCTTTCTTTTTTTATTACCACTTTTGATTAGAGAATGTCATAAATAGACTCTAGTAATAGAAATTTACACTGTAGTATATAAGGTTGGCATTTTTAAAATTTTAGAATTTTTCATTTAAAATTTTATAAGACATAGATGTCTAAGCATTTTGCACCAAAACTGATGTTGAGAATAGATCTCACACTATAGTGGAGACTGGTCTTGAACTCATGGCAATCCTCCTGCCTCAGCTTCATGAGTACTGGGATTATTTGCATGTGCCATTGTACTCTGGTTCACAGACTTTTTCTCTATTCCTTACATTTTACATTCCTTTGGTATAGTAGGAAATTACCAATACGGAGTCAGGTAGAAATATAAGGGTATTTAATAGGGAAAAGCCTTACTTACAGAGCGAACCAGCCAGCTGGTGGTAGTCTGTACAGCAAGAAGCAAAGAGAAACCGAAACCGAAAACGCAGTCCCCCTACTCACTCTGACCACGCCCTCACAAGCCTGCTCAGGTACCCCTGTCGCCAGCCCCTAAGAAGGCATGGCTACAGCTTCCCCTACACTTTGGGTTTTCTTTTACATGTGAAGGACCTGTAAAAACATTTGTTAATTCTGAAACAGCAAGCACTGGTACAAAAGACTGAAGCACCATGGCTTCAGGAACACAGAGAGTACTCAACGTGCTAACTACTCAACACTACTTTGTCTTGTAATCATAACTTCCCTTGTCTCTCCTGCAAGAATGACCGTATATACAAGTAAAATATGGAATTTGATCTAGCAGCTTACTTTGTGGTAGAAAGATTGCAAATTATACTTTTATGTATCCCACCCTACCTTTTTATTTCCTTTCATTGCTTCTAAAACTTCAGGTGGATTAAAAAACCAAACCAACCAACCAACCAAACAAACAAACAAACAAAATCTAGCCCAGGTCTCTGAGGAAGAGGTTCTGCTGTTACAGTGCAAATGTCCTGGGAATCATCAGCCTCAGAGTTGGCATATGTATCTAGTTCTGTATTGCATAAGTTCTATTTCATTGATTCTCCCCACTATAAATTCAAAATCTTCCAGTAAATTGTTATTTACTGTTCTGTCACTTAATTCACAGTCCAAGATATCATCAATCAATGTTTGATGACAACATTCCCAAAGTTTTCATAAAAATATAATCATATACTTGAAGTTTAAAAATTCAGGCTACAGTTTCCATACGAGCTCCATTTAGCCTAGAGACAGAAAGGCAGAAGTTGTGTTCTCAAACTCACCCTTAAATTATTGACTGGGGAACACCTTCTACCCGAGCACTTGGGGTCTCATTACTCTCTCATCTTTCCCGGCCATCAATTCTGAGAGTCTCATTGGAAATTTAACACCAAAGCAAGGAGCTGTCAGTCAGGATTCTCCTCTAATTCTCCATTCCTGATTTTCTCACTTTTGCCTAATCTTTTTTCCTGCCTTATATTTAATTCACAAGCCCAGGAGCATTACCCAAACTTCAGTTAATCAACTCACCTTGGCAACACTGTGACCACAGTTCTCAGTAAGAAGGTTTTGGCTGTGTCAGGATGGGGTCTTGCCCTTCCAATTATATTCACTTGTACTTTCTTTTTGAAGAAGAAAGCTTGTTTAAAAATAAATAGTTTGAGCATGGTGGTGGCACACGCATCTAATCCCAGCACTGGGAAAGCAGAAACAGGTGGATCTCTGTGAGTTCCAGGACAGCCAGAGCTACACAGAGAAACCCTGTCTTGAAAAACCAAGAAAAAGGGGGGAAAAGTTGGTTTGTAGAAATCTTTTCTTAGCAGAGGTTCGGGTTTACTTTTTTTATTTCATTTTTTCTTCATTCTTTTTCTTCACTTACATTTTAAGGGTGTTTTCAGAAAAGAAAAATTAAAAAAAAGTATCAAATACCAAAATACCAGTATGCCTGTCGTATTTTCTAACAGCATCGAATGGTCGTAAACTTCTGTAGTGTTTTCCCACTAGTCTTTGTTGTTGGGAAACACAAAGGGGAATTATGAAATTGTTCAGGTCTCTGTCTCTCCCTCTGCAGTGCCTTTTGCAGGTCTTCTCCTCACCTGATTCCTACCTAGGCAGTATGCTAATTGCCACAAACAGCAGGACACTTGAGCTTCCTTCAGGATGCATGCCTCCCCATCTCTAAAAAAGTCCTTGTTAGTAAAATCTACTAGATTCCCACCGAGCAGCAATGCAGAAATTGCTACACCTACGCACAGGTCTAAAATAAAAATATAATGGGATTCAACAAGGAAACTCTGAGCTTGAACATTAATCTTCCTTTTATCAGGATGTGACCCAACAATATCTGGTCTGACTTCCCACATTGTCATTCATGAAGTTGCTTGGTCTCCTGTGGAAGCAAACCAGGGTTAGTCCTCTTTCAATGACATTGTCTTCGATTTGGAGGATGTCATGGTGGCACCAGAGATGTAGAGAGGGGTCTCCATTCTCATGCCCAAGAGCATCCTTGTGCAGCTTGCTGTATGGAATACAGGGCACTTGTGTTTTCCTTTGTAACCTACACTGGACATCCTTGTCCTTGAGTGGTGTTTATTTTCCTAAATCAAATCAACTTATGAGAAATTCCACACCCGTATACATCTCAGAGACAACACGAGGTGCTTGCTCACTTGCTTCCATAGTTTATGAAACTTAACAACAACAAAGCCACCTGTGTTGTATTTGGCATAAACTCATGATCTAAAGCTCTCTGGAAGATTGTTTTTCCTCTTTTAAATGCACGGTTGCCTGAACTAACCATATAGAATATGTTTAGATACACTCTTAACCCACCAGGGAGTCCTGTTGGCAACCAACTTCTCTGATGGCTTATATTTGGGGAAAGTACTTACAATGAAAGATAAGCACAACAGTGGCACAACAGCTACAGCCATGGGCCTTGAAACACACACATACACACACACACACACAACACACACACACACACACACACACACACACACACACACACACACACCCCTCTGGATGTTAGGACTCTCCACATGCCACCCACCAAAGGTAACCCTGTAGTATTTGACAGACGGGAAGGCCACCTCCACCTTCCCCTCTTCTGAAGCAAGTCATCTAACCTAGGAAGGACTTTTCTGGTCTTCTCTCGAGAGGAGTCGTAAGACCCTCATGCGAGAAGTGCCTTCCCTAAACCAAAAGGAAGGGTCATCCTTGTCTCTGAATATCACAGAGAACAATGTGAGTAGACTGGCCCTGTGAAACTCCTTATAAACTCATTACTGTAGGTTATAGTTCAATCACAGTTCTCCAAGAATACCCATTTCTTCACCAAAACTAGCATTACAAATGCACAGGCAGTATTTATTTGACTTTTCACTTCCTTGTGGGGGTTCCTGCATTATGAAAACTTATTTTAATTCAATTATATGTTTTTTTCTTGTTAACTTATCTTTTTTCATAGAGATCTCAGTCATGAATCTGGAATGGATGAACACAGACATTCTTATTACTTTTGTGTTAAAGTCTAGTTTCCTGTTTGCAGATGTGTGTGACAGTCAAGGTTTTCCTTGTTTCTTTCTCAGTAAAATGATTAGGAATTTCTTACAGAAGAATGCTAGCTGGATTTACAATCAATATGTCATAGTGGTTTTACAAGAGAATGAGGGATTGTAGTAGCACTATTTTTCTGCAATCTTGGGGTGGAGGAGTTTCTGCTTTGATTAACCAGCTATTGCTATGTAGCAGCAACACTTCTTTCTGACTTGAAAGACTAAAGGATAATTTACTTAGGAGATGTTGAATGGACTTATGAGATACTTAAGTAGGTTTCCCCACACTGGCTCCTAAGTACAACCTCTTATTTCTCTAGAGGGAAACTTTGAAGGAGGCAGCACTTGCTAGACTGTGGGGACATTTTTGAAGAACTCTGTGGCAAGGAGATAAAAATATTTCTGGTTTGGAGTTAGTAACTATACCATCTACATTTTAATAGCCCTGCTAGGCAGTAGATGATGCCATCCAAAACAAGGTAGACTAAAATATTAAATATTAATCTCTTAATTTAAAAATGGAACCAGTGCTGGTGACCTGGCAAAGATGAATGGTTAATAGCTGCCTTGATTCCTGGCTGTCTTCTAATGATCCTAGAACCAGTCAGGCATGTGCTAATCTCATGCCTCAGTGTCACAAGGTGACATGCCTGTCAAAGGCTTCCTATTGGTGCAGAAACTCATAATTGGTCAAAGGACTGAGGACAGGTAACTGTTGTATTCCCAGCCCTAAATAGGTCATGTCCATCAAGTTCCAAAGGCTCTGGAATCATCAAGGAAAGGGATGGAAAGAATATAAGAGCTGGAGGATGGAGAAAAGTGCTATGAAATGCTCTGTTCTGAATGAACACGGCCATTGTCATCATGAACACATATCATCTGTGGTTACACAGAAGCTGCACAAGATTGGCCCCTGTTGACATTCTGCCATAGATATGTTAGGAGCTCAAGGGGCGATACCCTTGAAGAGCTATTGCAGCTAATGGCTGATGGAGGAGGACTTTTTCTCAGTAGTATCAGCACTGGTAAGTTACCCATGTTCCTATAAATAGTGCCTCACCAGGACCATGCAGGCAACCCTAATGAAACCCAGTGGATACACACACACAAACACAAATGAAAGAAGAAATGCTACTCTTTGAGAAGATGGGGTCCAATGTGAAGAGAAGGGGACAAGGGAAATTGATAGAGTGAACATAAGTGAAATAAATTGCATATTTGTATGAAAATGCCAAGAAAAGTAATTAATAATAAAAACAATTACTATGGGGTATTTTTTAAATCTATTTATTATCATGGGGTGGAAGTATGCATTCCACGGCCAGCATGTGCAGGTCAAAGGACAACTTTGTGGAGTCAGCTCTCTCCTCTCATTTTGATACAGGTTCCAGGGATAGAACAGATTGGTAGGCTTGCATGCCAGGTTTCTTTATCTGATGAACTATCTTGTCACTGAGCATAACTTTTAGGCTGAACTGTGGGATTATGGTGGTCAATTACAGCCTATTTTATGAGTTTTTAAAACACTGACTATATTGGACTTAGCCTCAGCTCCATGCCTGTAGGTCGAGACAGATGGTGTCTGAGGCCCCACAGCAGAGCCTTTATTCTCTAACAGATCACTCCATATCTTGTAATCAATAGGCCTCTTCTCCATCTGTGAGCACAGACCCAGAGGAACCTGGTACAGTTAGCCACACCTCCCTGGGGAGCCTCCTAACATACAAGGTTCTGGAAAAGAAGGCTGAGAAAATGAGGGGCGCCTTCCCGATGGGAACCTTAGGCACTTGTGTAGGTAACAAAGAGAGCACACGACAGAGTTTTCTTTAAGCATTTCCTAAGGCTGCAAGTCGGGGACACTAACAAAGAGTAGCCATAGTCACACCAGGCCACTGAGCTTTGCAAATGTGTCCAGAGTGTGCTGGGATGTCCTGTAAATAACTAACATACACACACACCAGAATTTGAAAATGATATAAAAAGGTGATTTTTATATGATATTTTAGGTTAACTAAAGTAAGTCATCAAAGTTAAACAATTTCCTTTGATTCAGTATAGCCATTAGACAATTTGAAATTACTGTGGCTTGCATTTGTGACTCTCATAGGGTTGCTATTGGACCTGGGCTGACCTCATGAAGACACTCTTGCTGAGTAAATAAGTGATAAAGGAAACTGCACTTGAATGTGGTTTCTTGCTGTAGCTCTAACAAATTACACAAAGATGCCAAATGGAGTAGAGTGATAACTAATAATGATTATTGTTCATTGATTCTGTGACAAACGTAGGGTGTTCTCTCAGTCCCATGAGCACCTTGATCTGTCTATGCTTTCTGCTTTACAGATGGAAAAGGATGAGGTTTAGCAATGGAAAATCACTTTCCCCAATAAGTTGGTGTAGAGAAACATAGGTGGATATTCTAATTCAGAGCTCTTCAAGCCTGCATGGATTGAATGGGAAATGTCTCCCATAAGCACATGAGTTTGACTACTAGGTTGGAACTTTTAGGAAATGGAACCCCAATACAGGAAATGAGTCACTGGAGACAGGTTTTGAGGGGCTATAGCCCGGCCCCACTTCCTATCTATCCCCTGCTTCCTAACTATGGATACAATGTGACCACTGTCTCACACTCTTGCTGCTTTGCTGCCCCTCTCCCTCCATGGACTGTTTCTTTCAGACTGCAATCCACATAAGTCCTTTCTCCCTTAAACTCCCCCTTCTCAGGTGTTTGGCCTCAACAATGAGAAAAGTAACTAGCATACAATGTGCTTGCATCTGGCCCAAGAAAAGGAGAACATTATAAGCAACTCACATGAGACTCTGGCAATAGAAACACTGCAGCTACATATCAGCAGGCTCTGAGCAGTTAGACAAAGCATTTTTAAGCTACCTTAGACTCAAGATACACAGGGATAGTGAGAATGGTAGAATAAAACCCTGAGTCCTAAATTGGAGTTTTGATGGTTAAAAGAAAATCTCAGAGTTCCCAAACCCATTACCAGAATTCATTTCAGTCATATAGATATAGTGCACTTCCGCTATATGTAAGGCATTGTCTAATAGGATGAGGTAAAAGGACCATAAAATACAACTCCAGCCTCCCATCTCTGTGAACAACCTCAGGAGCCATTGGGAGGCAGCAAGGTAGCTGTGGTGGAAATAGCAGCACCTCAATGGGTGCCAGAGGTCCAAGTTTTTTCTCACGCAGGATCTTCAGTGTAAGCTTGTGCAAATCACTTACGCCTTTCAGTCCCAAGGTTTCTATAAAGCTGGCATTTATTTATTTATTTATTTATTTATTTATTCATTCATTCATTCATTCATTCGGTGGTATAGTACTATGCATCTGCTTGGCTTAGAACTCTCTGTAGCAGAGGATGGCCTTGAATTTCTTGTCTTCCTTCTTCCATTTCTTGCATGCTGGGATTGCCAGTATGTGCCACCATGCCTGATTTATGCAACTCAGGGATTCTACTATGCTAGCCAAAAGCTCTACCAATGTCTGGGCTGAGTGGTGTACACCTTTAATAATCCCAGCACTTGAGAGGCAGAGGCAGGCAGATCTCTGTGGGTTTGAGGCCAGATAGGTCTACAGAGTGAGCTCCAGGATAGCTAGGGCTATTACAAACAGAAACCCTGTCTCAGAGGAAAAAACAAAAACTCTACCAACTAAGCTACATCCTTAGCCCCTGATGTACTGTTATCTTTGCTACCTACCATAGAAGTTGAGAGGCTAAAAATCCAGAGTGAATGATGCATGGACGATGCCCCTGAAGTTATGATGGGACTGTGTCCTTACTAACCCTTTTAAAATATGAGTCAAAAAATAACCTTCTTAAAATATGAGTCAAAAGTGAATTTAGTAAGCCTAGCTCACTGACCATCATAGCTCAGTGGCACTGTGCAGTGCAGAGTGCCAGCCAATCTGTATCTTCTTTTATCTCATGGCTAACTGATAGCCGCAGCTCATGGCTGCTGCCCAGCACCACAGGACAGTACTCAACTTCGCGCACTGCCTGCTGAAAGGACAAGGTCAACACCCAACACTCAACTCATGGCTTCTACTGAATGTGTCTCTCTAGCAACACTTAGAAAGTTGGGAAATTGCAAGGGTAGGAGTGAAAATAGAGAACTGTCAGCACTGAATGAGCATTGTGAATTGTAAAATTCTGTATGAGACTTGGAAGTCCATTCACCAGCTGGGCTGAGGCAAGAACAGAATAGAGCCACTGTTGTGGGCATGCCAAGTCTACTCAGGTCATCAGGCATCCTGGCTTGTTTTCTGTTGCTGTGATAAATACCATGGCTAAAAGCAACTTGGGGAGAAAAGGGTTTCTTTCACTTTGCAGGCTTCAGTTCATCACTGAGTTAGTCAGGGCAGGATCAGCAGAAAGAATCAAGGAGGAAAGCTGCTCAATGGCTTGCCCTCCAGCTCATTGCTCTCTATCATAACTCTCTGGGTGCTTTTGTATAAGGCCCTGGTCCACATCACTATGGGTGCTGCCAATCACAGTGGGCTAGGCCCTCCCACATCAATCATAATTGAGATGATTCCACAAAGACATAGTCACGAACCAATTTGATTGAGGCAATTTTTCTATTGAGAGGTTTTTCCTTCTCAGGTTGCTCTCTATGTTGTATCCTATTGGCAATAAAAACTAAGCCATTACTTCAGGCCTCCAACTTATACCTAGTCACACCCAAGTAGGAAAGCCATTTACTGAGTCTTTTTAAAGTCATTGAGATGGTGCTGGTGAGATGACTCAGTCTGTAAAGGCATGTGCCACCAAGCCTGATGACCCTGGTTCTATCGTTGGGCTACTTAGTGAAGGAAAGAATTGACTTCTCTGCTTTGTCCTCTGAGCTCCAGTTGTTCATGCTTACACACACACACACACACACACACACACACACACACACACACACACACACAAATGTAATAAAGTGTTTTTTTAAAAGTTATTAAGGGCCATTCCCAACAGATACATCTACAACATAACCCCTACACTAAAGGCTCAGGGATTATTGTGAAAGAGGGGGCAAAAAGATAGATTGTAAGAGCCAGAGGGACACAGAATTGGCTGTGAGACTGTATCTCTTAGGAATGTCAGAAACTACACCCATAAAATCTCACCAACATGGCTGCCTAAGCATGACCTGAATGAGGATGACACCAAGAGACATTCTAATTGGATGGGGGAAGCCCACGAGGCCTAAGGAAGGCTGGGAGCTGGAGAAAATAGTCTTCCCCAGGGAAGAGCACACCAATTAGTTATCCAATACCAAATACTCATGCATACAAGTAACATTATACACTAAGCATATGTTGTTTATGTATGTAAGAATATTTATGTATATGCATATTCATATGTAACAACAGTTCATGAAAAAAGAAGTTATGAATTTGAAAGAGAACAAGGAGGGATATATGTGAGGATCTGAAGGGAGGAAAGGACAAGAGGATATGATATAATGATAGTATAGTTTCAGAAAACTAGGACGTTATCAAGGACATCATTTAGTTCATACATCTTAAAATAATGCTGTCCAGTTGGTGTGCTCAGTAGGTTTTATAAATGAGAAAGTTTAGCCTTGTGAGTTAGTGTGAATGGAGAGTCCTAAGCATACATGCTCTTTGCTCTCCGGCTGCCTGGAGTGTGAGGTTTAGAATAAAACCTGCATGGCTGTATACACAGAACTTTGGACAGCTACCAAGAGGATGCAGGCTTAGGCCCCGCTGCTGCTACAAGCTCTCACATGCCTGTGGTGTCCTGTGAGGCAGCTGGGGCTCTGGCTGTGAGAAGGTTTCCAGTCTGCCTCCCTGAGCTTCTAAGGATGGGTGCCATTTCTGTTCCCAGGCAAACAGGGCCACCTAAATCCTTCCACTCTGCCCTTCACATCTCTCGGTGTTCTTCAGAGGTGGCTACTGAAGAAACAGGTCAGGTGAGTTTATTCTAACAGCCTTGTTAGCTTGCAAGCCATTTTTCCTCTGTTGCACGTCAGTGAAGCAATAGGGATGGAAGATTCTGTCAGTGAGCCCCCAGACAAGGCAGACGACTGAGGAGTGAGCAGAGCTGGCCTCTGTGGGCTCTTAGGCTGTAAGACTAGGTGGGAATTTTGCTGGTGAGAGCCCTGAGAGGGAAGATGTAAGACAGAGGACTTCAAGGAGAGTCAAGAAACCATATTACAATTTGCTTGCATCTAGTTTGAGTTCCAACATTCCCTTTTTCATTATATTATAAGGTATTTTAGTTTTAGGTCTATTTTCCTGTTTTCAATTTTAAAAATGGTAAATTAAAAAAAAAAAACTCTTGAGCTGCAGAGATGGCTCAGTTGGTAAACTGCCAGCTAGACAAGGATGAGGGCTTGAGTTTGGTTCCCAAACACCTACATGAACGACAGGAGCAACAGTACCTTCCTGGAGTTGTTGCTTTGGGGTGGAGATGGGTGGATCCCTGGGGGCTCTTTGGCCAGCCAGCCTATCTGAAATGGCAAGCTCAGGTTTAGTGACAGTTCCTGTCTCAAAGCAAAGCAAAACAACACAATAACAAAAGGGTGGAAAGTGACTGAAGAAAATGAGGTTGACCTCTGACCCCCACAAGTACAGTTACAGACACATTCTCTCTCTCTCTCTCTCTCTCTCTCTCTCTCTCTCTCTCTCTCTCTCTTTCTCATCGATCTATCTATTTATTTCAACAGCTCACATGGGTTCCACAAAGCCATGCTAAGAGGTGTAGAAGCTGTCACCACAGCAGGAGGATGAAATAAAACGTGTGCTTTTAGCCTGATGAACCCTCACTAGGCAGACACAGGTAGTCAGATTAAAGGAAGAAGCCCAGCCCTGCTACCTCGTCAGCTGCCTAACCTTATCTCTCCCCCACAGACTTTGCTGTAACATTATTGGGATTGGGAAGGCTGTGTGCAGTCCTATTCCCTGAAGGTAGAAGTGGAAACAATTGGCTGCTAATTTGTGTGCAGGGGATGCTCTAGGGCTCTTCAAGGTCTCGTCTCTGCCTGATAAGAGCCCTGTTGTCTGGGCAGGTCCTACACACCCTCCCTCACTTGCCAAGCTCAGTTCACTGTGCATCGAACCACGTGGTAAAGAGCTTTGAGATGTCATTAGAAGACACTCCAAGGTCAGAGCATCTTGAGAATGGGGGCACTTGAAACCCCCCACTCCATTTCAAATCCTCATCAGAAAGAAGTGCAGGCAATGGACTTAGATGTCAGATGCCCTGGAGAGGTCACTTGCTTGCCAGCTGTCCTTTGGAGAGTTCATATCTCAGGTCACTGCATGTGCTTGGCGCGGCTTTTGTCCTGACATTTGGTCATCTCTGTTTTAACTGATACCTGCTAGGTCAAGCAGGGTCGACCAGGCAGAGGAGAGTAGGGCACGACTTCTCTCTGTATCTGAAAGTCCTTCAAATGTGTATGCAGTCTCTAGATATTTTAATACTCAGTTGTTCATTTTCCTGATATAAGTTGAACCTTTACTTAATGATACTATATTATACTAGTAATGTATGCTAATATAGCTGATGATCATCTGGGGCCAGTTAATAAATGAAAAAAACCACTGCAGGGATTGTGAGAGCTTGGAGAGAGAATCAGTGGAGAACCTATTTTAGAAATGAAACCAATAAAAACAGATTGGGCTCTTAAATTAGTCCCATTAAGGAGACGAAAAAGTTGCAACAGGTCAGTGACTGAGGGAAGCCAAGCTGTGGTGGGTCCTCTTGTTGAGCCAGGATATCTCCTTCTTCAAAGGGACTCAGTACCCAGCACACGAGAATACAAAAGATGTGCTCATGTCTGCCTGTCTCTTTCTGATATGGTTGCTTCCTGAAGTAATGGGGTCTAAGTCTCCAAGAAATGGTGACCGTCAGGGTCCTGGTTCTGGACCACATTGGAAAGGAGGGGACTAGAATACATGAAATGCCCCCCAGGGTAAACCCCCTTCTGATCAAATGTTTCTACAAGCTGAAGGTCAACAAAAAGTTGCTGGGTGTGCTCAAGATAGCTTCACCAGGCCCTCTCCCTTCAACCACCTTTCCCAAATGTTGACATCTTTTTTCTCTTTTGGTGAAGTACAGTTCTCTCCACTCCAGGTTGGGAGTATTGGGAGGAGGCCAGGGAAGACAGTACAGGGGCCAAGTGCAGGAGAGAGGCAGAACAGAGGTCTTCTTGGCTGACACATATCCCCTCCTGGTCTCATCTCTTTACCTGTCTACTGTCCTTATCCTTCAGTTCATTCCTTGTTCAGAGTCTACAGTTGTCATTCATGAAGATGTTCTCTGATGGCTTCCAGAACTTTCTTAGTAATGCCATTTACCAAACAGCAATGCAACACGCAGAAATCCAATACCCTGAGGGTTCTGTGAATTGAAGGCACACACTGAACCATTCCTACAGCTCTGAAAACAGAACTGGAAAAAGTTGCCACACAAGGAAATTTAACCTAGGCTAAAGAGAATGTATCTCTTGCAGAGCCTAATGCCAGCTTCTTAGGAGACTGAGGCAGGAGGATCACAGGTTCAAGGCCAACTTGGACTAGAGTGAATCCAGTTTGGGCACTTAGTGAAGCTGTCTCTCAAACAGAAATGAAGAAGAGACCTGGGGATGTAGTTCAGTAATGAGTACTTTCCTAGGGAGTATCAGGTGGCAGGCGCAATACTGAGCACCATCACTTTCTCAGAACCAGCATTCCCTCAAGTGACAGGAGGTTCATCTGATTTGGGTGGGAGGATCTGCCTCCCATGTCCATTGAGGATTCAGAAAGGAAAATGTACTGCATTTGGTTTGTAAGCCTGGAAAGTTCAGAAGTGAGTGTCAAGCAACACAGAAAAAAATGGTTTAGTGTATATGTTGACTTGACCACCATAGGTCAGTGGGTTAGGCTTTGGGATTGCTTTATGGACATCAGCTATGGGAACGTGTGGCCATGTGGCTCAGTTTCTACCTCTTTGGGGCTTATGTTCCCCAGCTGCTAATGTAAACTCTGGACATGGTGCTGAGTGGCAAGCTTGGGAGAAGAAGGCTTCATGACTGAAGCCATTAGGGCAGGTCCCTTCTCTTTCCAGTGGGTCTGGGAGGGAGATGGAGGAAGCTGGGCAGGATGAAAAGGTGTCTTGGATTTTAGGAAGAAAAGAGAGGGATGAGTGACCCTGCTCTCAGTGTCAAGATGT
The DNA here is from genome assembly GCF_003668045.3 of Cricetulus griseus. Taxonomy (NCBI): domain Eukaryota; kingdom Metazoa; phylum Chordata; class Mammalia; order Rodentia; family Cricetidae; genus Cricetulus; species Cricetulus griseus. Next base: position 117,323,375 of record NW_023276806.1, read on the forward strand.
TTTCCCTCTCTGCGTGACTGATTTTCTGTGTGACTGTCCACACCTCTATCTGTCAGGACATGACTAAGGTACCAAAGTTGGCATGAAGGCTTTGTTGGTTGTACCCTCCAGTCAAGAGCTTGAGACTTGTAGCACCGAGTGTGTCCAGTATTTTTATCTGGACATGTGCCCTGGGTGGCCCCCAGTTCCTTGTTTGACCCTTTCCTGGCTGTGATTCATATTTGCCGAGCCAATTCTCCTTTCCCAGCTGTTTGCCTACTATCAATAGCTGCTTCATCCTCATACAAGATCATCAGCAATGGCTCAAGAGACTCAACTCTTAATTCTGATCCCTCTGTGGTGTCTCTGAGTGAACCTAGACGAGCTGCCTACCCTTTCTGGATTTCAGTGTTGTCATCTTTAGAATGGTGGTAATGTGTCTTTAGTACTTGTAAGACAAGCAAATACCTACTGGTCACACCCAAGAATCCTTGGCTAGTTATGTAGTCAATGCACTGTAGTTATTTCATGTGGACAGACTTCATAAAAACAGGTGTTCCTGTCAGGTGTCTGAGATTCCTCCATAGCAGTACCTGAAGCTTGTGTTACAGAGATATCCTGGATGCTCTGAGTTCTATTCTGACTTGGTTGTTGAAGGCTATTTCTAACATAGAGCCTCCCTTTTGTCATCAGAAGTAACAGCAGACCAGAGCAGTTTCTCTTTAGATATGCCTTTCCAGGAATACATGGAAACATGGATCAGAGATCCATGTACCTGTCAAAGCAAACTTGTGAATGTTAAATAATGAAAATATGCCTGGAGATGACTTGCACCCCTTCCTTGACCATGCCTGTCCTTGCTCAGCTTTGTCCTGAGCCCACTCCAAGCAGATGGGTCAGAAGTCCTGACACATACAAAAATGGAGCCCTGTTGGAAATTTGGCAATCCATCCTTCAGTACTGAACTTCACCCTGGTCTCCTTGGAGTGCCCTCAGTCACGACGCCGGGTACCTGGCTTGATTCAATGCAAAAGGATAAACTTCATCATTTTGAATATCATCAGGACCTGGTGTCTTGGCTGATGTTGCCACTCAGCAATTTGAATACACCAAGTTTTTCAATGTGATTTTAAAAGGCTCCCTGGGCTTTAAAACGCTGTACAGCTTTGCATGGGGATGAGTGAATAAAATGAATCAAAGATGTTTTAAAATTATATTATTCTTCATTCAATATTTTTGTTACCAAGAACCTGCATTAACAGACATGTGGTGCTGAAGATCAATAACAATAAAATTGCCTGTCCCTGCAGAACTTCCTCTTTTTATGGCAGTGTGCCTTTCTAGGTTATATCCTGATCTGGCCCCTTCCTGTCTTCTCTCTGCTTCCTGGCTGTCTGGAGGTGAACAGTCTTTACGCCACATTGACATTATGACATCCTATCTCATGTCATACTATAACAGATCCAGCCTACCTGGAACTGATACCTTTCAAGTCACAAGACCACATAAACCTTCCTTCCTTGTAAATCATTTCTCCCAGTTACTTGGTACAGCACTGAGAGCTGGCTGACATGGGATAGAGAAGAGACTCTGGAGGGTTGCCAGGGAGACACTGCTGCAAAAAAGGCAGAAACAGGAGGTAGTTTGGGTAGAGAAGTAGAACCAAGAGGAGGTTCTTGAGAGAGTGGAGATGGCAGTCAGCCTTTGGGTTGCTGCTGAAGGTCCTAAGGTGAAGAAAAGTTCAACAGTGCAGTGGAAGAGCACAGCTGAGGGACGCTGTGAGTGGATGTGTGACCGTGGCCCTCCCATGGTTCCAACACGAAGACCTTACAGGCACAGGCACAGGTGCTGGGAGGTGGGGAAGTGAGACTGAGGCAGCCCTGAGGAATTCTTTATCCCACCCCCTTCAATGAAATCAGAATTCAGGCCATCAGCTGAGGGTGGCGATGCAGGAGTAGAGGCTAGGAGTATGAGAAACAATAAGATAGAGAGCAAAGGAATATTGCATTCTGCAACACAATAGGGAATGCAATATGCTTCACCTTAGGCCCATTGAGGTTCTTGGTTATGAATAAAAAGTGAGACAACTTTCCACTGTGCACGTCTCTCTAGCTGAATTAGTCACATGCGCCCAAGGCTAAGGTACGTGTGGAGGTAAATTCAACCAGGACTGGGATCTTGCCAAATGAGTGGGGGGAGGGCAAGGGAATGAAGGATGTATGTGAAGGAGAAGTGATGAAAAATGACTCATGTGGAGCTGAAGCATCCAAGGGAAAAGGTGTAGAGAGATGGAGGAGGATGGGAAGGTAGTCAGCCATGAACTGTGCAGCAATAGCTTTTGGTAAGACAGAGAAGGTATCCCAGAACTGAGACAAAATGGTCAGGGTGTGGCAGTCGGTAGGGAGGTGTCCTATGAGCTTAGATTATGGATGTATTGAGGTGTGGGAGGACAGGCTTGTAGCCACAACCCTGAGATGGGGATGGAAATATCAGAGGACCGGCCTTTTAGACACTGAAACACATGGTTCCTGTCCTGTTGCTATAATAAGATACCCAGACAAAAGCAACTTAAGGAAAGGAGGGTTTACGCAGGCTCATGGTTTGAGGGTACAGACAGTCCATTGTGGCAGGGAAGTCAATGTCATTGGTCACATTGTAGCTGTGGTGAGGAAGCAGAGATCAGTCAATGTGCTTACTAGCTCCTGTTCTCCTTTTTTAGGAGCTCCAGGACCCAAGTGCAGGAGTGGGACCATCTTTAGGGTGGATCTTGTCACCCCATTGACATATTAAGGCAATCCTTTCCAAGCATGCCCACAGGCTACCCTGAACAACTCTCCTGGGTCTGCTGGTAGCTTGCCTTCAAAGTGACTCCAGATTCTGTCAAGTTGGCAGTCAACACTATCCCTCTCATCCACTGTATGTACTAAGGATTTAATGGGTTCCTCTACTTCAGATAGCAAGACATCTGTTAGAGTGCATTATCAGTTTTCCCTGCAGGTATACATCAAATGTGGCTCGCAATGGCTTGCACTTGTAAAATCGAGGAGTTGTGTTAGTGTAGGAAATGAGGATGTGCACTTTGGATGGGCTGAAGATACAACACATTCGGGTGGAGCTCAGTGAGCAGGTGCAGGGCTGGCATTATAGTGGGAGGGGGAACAGCGCACAGATGGAATTTGCTGGGTAAATGTGACACAGGAGCTGAAGGAGTTCTTTCATAGTTGTTTCTTTAGCCACCCTTTTGTGATGTCCCTCTGAGCTTCCTTGGGCAGACTGAATTCCTCTAGGACCGTGCCACAGTGCAATCACTTCTCTTTATTATCTGCTGTCCTGACTCAGCCACCAGCTCTTTAAGAATAAGGGCCCTACAATTAGTCATAGAAACTTCAAAGGCTGGCACAATGCCCTACTGGAGTCCACAGAGGTCATGAACACTTATTCTAAAATCTCAAAGCCTGTGACCCTCACCTCTTTCCCTCACATTAGCTATATACACCTAGGAATGACACTTGAACCCACTGATGCAAATGCAAAATGAGCTGTGGCATTTAGGTGTGGCAACCAATGAAGATAAGTCTTGTGCAGTGCTCACTCAGTACAGAAAATGCCTGGTCAAGACCCCAGGAACATGGATTTCTGTGAAGAGACCTCAGAAATCTAAGGGACCTCCTGTAGTAGTTCAGTATTTATCCCTAGCATAGGTGTGGACTTTGGGAGCCCATTCCACATACAGGGATACTCCCTGAGCCAAGACACACGGGGGTGGGCCTAGGCCCTATCCCAAAGGATACAATAGACTCTGATGACACCCTATGGAAGGCCTCACCATCCAGGGGGAGCAGAAAGGATATATAATAGGTAGGGTTTTAGTTGGGGAGGGTTGTAGGGGAGGAGGGGAGGGAGAGGGAACTGGGATTGTCATGTAAAACAATCTTGTTTCTAATTCAAATTAAAAAAAAGAAGATGACTGGTCAGCTTTAAACACTTGTGCGTGAAGAAAATAAGTCTTTCTGTTTGGACTATTCCTGGACTGTATTTCTATACCAGCCAGCCAGTGTAGCAATGCTTGGGGTAGGCGTGGGGGTTGAAGGAAGCCAGCTCTGGTCTCTAGTGATCCCCAGTGAGAAATGATGAGGGAATGATTCCAATTTTTATTAGAGCAGACTTCTTGAGTTCTTTGAGTCAAAGGCATGCAACTCTTAGCATCTTGGTCTGCATATTTCCGGAAGAATGGAACTGCACTGCTGCTCTGGGCTTCTGTGTCAGTTGTGATTAAGTCAGGGTAACAGGGACAGACATAGCGGAGTGAATTGAGCTAAAATGTAAGCGCCCTAGCCTTTGACTGGTCAGAAAACAGTATGGCCCGTTCATTCTGCCTTCTGCCTCTGTGCTTTCTGCCTGAACTGGGAGCTCATGCTTGGAGGCTCTGGGGCTGAGATAATGAGTCTAGACTGCTCATTTGCTGTGCCCGGCAGATGGGAGCACCCGCCATGGGGCAGACTGGCTCGCTAGAAGTTGGACAGTGCCAGAGAGTAAGATCCTTCCTGTAAGTGCCACAAGGTTATACAATTAAGGGAGGGATGGGATGGAAACATCTTATTTCAACCCTCAGGCAACCAAGAAGTACACCTTCCCGTACTTCAGGTTGGGAATTTAGTGGAATTACCCTGAATGGGGAACTTGAATCATAAAAGTTTCTTACAATGCTCCTAGAAGTTTCTGAAAGTAATAGACACAGGTGTTTGATTCTTTTAGGGCCTAGAGCCTTTCAGACTCAACCAGTAGCAACCAACTAATCTATTTCTGTGTGTATGTGCTTGTGTGTGTATGCCTATGTATGTGTATGCCCCCCCTCTGTGTGTATGTATGTGTTCATGCTAATTGTTCTAACAAAGGAATCAGATTTCATATTGGGACTGAAAGTGTTTTCCCTGTATGCTGTCACTTGTTGCTCCCTCCAACCTCTCCTGTAGTCAAGCACACATCAGAATACCACTAAGTAGGTGTCAGCCTCTCTTGAATGGCCCCAAGGAACTCTAGGGATCAGAGAAACATCTGTAGTGGGAGCCCTAAGACCTGGATGGTTTTGCTGTTTTGTTTTTTGGGACAGGGTACTCCTGCTTCTGACCACACCTTTTTTATTTGGTGTAGGGAACAGAAGCCAGGGTTTTCTGCCTCTTGGGCAAGCACTCTAATTGAGTCTAGCCAATAGCCATAGATTTTAGTACCAGAGCAGATACCCACAAATTGATGACCCATCATTTCCCAGCTTCCACTTTCTACTCAGAAGGAGAAACAAATTTTTGATTGAGGAACTTCACAACCCCATCAACAGGGCAGTGCTTACTACTTATTCAAGTCCTGATTTAAAATTTAAGAGTTAAGTGGCTTTGGACCTCAGTTTTATCACCTGGAAAATGGGTGATAATTGTTTTAGCTTTGCAGTGTTGAGGTGTTCTAAGGCACAGTCCTCTTTCAACTTGGACAATGACCCGTGGTGTTTTGTGTGTATTACTTGTGTGTATGTCTGTATCACATGTACCCACTGCCCATGAAACGAGAGAGAACACTGGATCCCCTGGAACTGGAGTTATAGATGGTTGTGAGCAGCCACGAGGGTTCTGGGAATTGAGCCCAAGTCTTCTGGAAGAGCAGCCAGTGCAGACTCTCCACACCTCTCCAGCTCTTGTCTTCAGCCCCTGTTTTGTCTTTTTGAGACAAGGTCTCCTGTAGTCCAAAATGATCTCGAACTTCTGATCCACCTGCCTCTGTCTCTTGAGTCCTGGGATCACAGGGGTGAACCACCATGCCCAGTTTATGCTGTACTGGGGACCAAACACAGGGCTTTGTGTATGTCAGGTAAGTATTTTACCAGCTGCTGCATCCCAGGGTATGGTCTTAGGTATGCTTATTTGTGGCTCAATCTAAAATCAACCAGCACTACCATGACAAAGACCTTGGGACCCTGGTGTTAGCAGTGCTGCTAAGATCACTAAGAAGCCCAGCTTTAAAATTGTCCCCTCTGTTTCATATGGCAGCCCTTCCTTAGGCTTTGTCCACACCAGGCAGAAGTTAATGGTTCTAGTAAGAAGGGCCCCTGAGATGTTCCAGACTCCCTGCAGAGGGCACAGTGGCCTTTGCAGTTTAAAATGATGCTGGAGTTGGGCGGTGGGCATGCCTCTAATCGAGCACTTGGGAGGCAGAGGCAGGTGGATCTCTGAGTTTGAGGCCAGCCTGGTCTATACAGTGAGTTTCAGGACAACTAGGGCTACACAGAGAAACCCTGTCTTGAAAAAACCAAAATAAATAAATAGTAAATAAAATAAAAAAAATGATGCTCAAAGGACTATGTGCTCAAGGCTTGGTCCCCAGGGTGGTTCTGTGGAGGTGGTGAATTAAGAAGTGGGTTCCATTGAGAGAGAGGTCACTTTGCCACCTTGCTTGTGAGTGGAGTTGGAGGAGGGTATTAATTCTTATTTGGTAAATTTAACCTTCTATGAAGTTTAGGTTCCATTTCCCTTCCTCAGATAAATGATTTTAAAACTTTTTTCCAGCGTAGAATAATCAGTGAAACCCTGCTGTACTTTAAAAAAAAATAAAGAAAGAAAGAAAGAAAGAAAGAAAGAAAGAAAGAAGCAGCAGCTAGGGACTGCATCTACATTTATTGTCATTTACTCTCACTTCCTCCATCTGTCGGGGTTTCTAATACAATCCTATTCTTGTAAGACCCACATCATATATGGATCCTTCTCCACGGCTCTTCCAAATCCCTCAAATGTCTCCTCCTGACCTCTGACTGGGAGCCCATGGTTTATGCATCTGACAAACCTGTCACCCTGCCCTGTAAGATGGGCATAATTCCCTCTCCTAGGCAGCAATCCCCAGAAAGGCAAGATGGGCTTCTCTTCAGTCTTCATTCAATTCATGTAAAGAATTTAGCTCCGTGTGCTACCTACAGTGAAGGCTGCACCAACAGCTGTCCAATTGCAAAGTTGTCCCCATGACTAACTCCCATGCCCCATCAGAGTCCTTGCACTGCCCATGGAGACCTTAGACCAGCTTCAGAGCTCCTGTTTCAGTGTCCCCAGCTGCTACCTTCACAGCCCCTCACCCTCCCCTTCCTACTCTCATCTCTCCTCTTCTTATGCTGAAGGTTAATTATTTTCATTGACAAAATCTGCCACGATACACTTCATTTGTCTGTTCTTTTCTGTTAATGTTCTCGGCTATTTTAAGAATATGATAAAAGGTGGCAGCCACTATTTATAAACTAAGATGGAGTCCTGAATTCCCCTGTGGGTCACATGCTCATTCATCTTCTTTTCTGTTTGAAAGCCTGTGTGGTTTACATCTTCCCTCGTGTACTACTTTCTCTCACCACTGTACCAATCAGAGAGGATTTTCATGTCATTTTTGCCCAGGCTTTCTTTTTACATTTGACTCAGATCTCTCCGTTCTTTATAAAAAACAAAATGAGGGGGAAACCTTATTAAGGTATGTAAATACAGTGCCACTAGACTGGAGAGCTTCATTCATTATTAAAGGCAAAGTGAACCTCGCTCCTGTGATCTATGATTGAAATGGGCACTTTATAAAACCTCAGCATTAAAAAGTGATGATAATATATAAAGACTTTAATGTCATAGTCATTTGGTATTGAAAACTAAGACATGGGCTGGGGACATGGATAAGTGGGAAAGGCCCTTACTGAACAAGCTCAACGACCTGAGTTCAAATGCCCAAACCCATATAAAGCTGTGGCACACACATGGAATTCTAGTGTTACTATGGTGACATGAGAAGCAGACAGGAGTGTCCCCAGGAGCTTCAGGCCAGTTTTTTAGGAGGACAGAGTGGTGAACAAGAAGAGACCCTCTCTCAAATGTGGTAAAAGATCAGCATTCACAACTGAGGTTCTCCTCTGACCTCCCTAAGCTGCGTGAGCATACACACACACACACACACACACACACACACACACACACACACAGACACACATACAGATATACACAGACACACACACATACACACAGACACAGACATACACACACACAGACACACACACAGACACACATACAGACTCACACTCACACACACAGACACACACACACAGACACAGACACACACACAGACACAGACACAGACATACACACACACAGACACACAGAAACACACACACACACCAAGACATTCATAGTTTCAGTCAGTTGCTAGAACAATATAGTTGTATCTTTGGTGTGGAGGAGGGCACTTGGTCTTGGGCCTGCTCATATTCACTCAGCATCCACTCTCTGGGTCAGAGAGTTAGGATGGCATCCAACCCCACACTGCATTAATAGTGTGCAATCGTGCTGACACACCACTTCATTACTTCATCATCTAGGGAGAAATTGTGACTCATTACCTCAGGGCTTCACAGAACTTTTAAACTGTACACTTTTCTTCCTTCCTGCTCTCCAGCCTCACTCATTCTGGGGTGTGACTTAAAAGATAATTCTCCATTTTTATGACATGAGGTTCAAACACATGAATGACGCAGAGAGACCCTTAGGTTGGAACACACCTCTGGGCTCCTGTATTCAATCCATATTTCACTGATAGCACAGCAAAATCCTTTGTCTCCCTGAACACATGGTGGCCTAAACTGTCACCCATTTCCTGGAAGGCTTTGCCTATGGTGGGCTCCTCACACCCTTTTGACACACCTGCTACTTTATGTCTTAAAGTCATACTAGAAGAGTAAGAAGCCTGGTGAGCAGGGCTCAGTATGAACAGGGCCCAGTAAATACATGCTCAGCAAATGAACAGACAGCTCAGCTTGTGAGTTCACAGGAAGACCTATATCCCAGGAGTAGGTTTTGAACTACATGTTTGTGTCAGTTTAACCCAAAGTGATTAATCCAGGAATAATATTGCTTTAATGCAAAAATAGATTCAAATTCTCTCCTCCTAAACACCCTTGGGAGTATGAGGAAATCATCAGTTTTCAGCACTCCCCAAAGTAATTATTTTGATCAAGGCTTTGTCAAAAACCCTGGGATAGGGGCAGGAGTGGAAGTTGAGGCAAGAAGCTGATACGGCTTTAAAGGGCAAAGCCCAGGGTGGTTGAGGCCCTGACTGGGGTTTACATTGCCTTTATACAGTTCTAGTAATGAAGTACCACAAACTGGATGGCTTAACCATTGGGAGCTGATTCCTTCCCAATCTGGAGTTTGGAAATCAAGATCAAGGCATCAGCAGGGTGGGTTCTTCCAGGGCTCGCTACGTGGTTGTAGATGGATGTTCACCTCCATCTTTATGTTGGCCCATTTTGTGATGCTACAGTAAAATACTTGAGACCAGGTAGCATATTAACACTGGGGTTTTATTTCCTTGTGGCTCTGGAGGCCGAGAAACTAACTCAAAGCACCGGCATCTGTTGAGTCTTCTAGCTGTACCTACACTGAGTAGAAGCAGGACAGGCAAGGCAGCCCCACCCCTCACAATGCATGCACTGTGGGTGAGGAGGGAGCCCTCTCAGGAGCTCCAATCCCATCTCTTAACATTGCCACACTGGCAACACCTGGCTTTTGAACAGTACACATTAAGGCCCTAGCACCCTGTGTTTCTTTGTGTGTGTCTGTGTCCTGATCTCTTAGAAGACATTAGCCTGGGATGTAGCTCAGCTGGTAGTATGTTTTCCTATCACAACACCAGAGTCCTCATCATTGCATAAGCACATGATGGTACACTCATGTTGGACTTCAGTTCATCCTAACAGTCTCATTTCAACCGAATTGCCTCTTAAAGAACCTGTCTCTAAATTCAATACCATTCCAAGGTACCAAGACTGGGAAATCAACAAAGAAACTTTGTGGGGATCACAGACTGGCTGGTAATAGAATGGTCACTGAGACAGCAGTAGCTAGCCACAGGACTTCCAGCTGCAAGGGTTCCCCAAGGCCTTGGCTTTGTTTTTTCAGCATCTCTTGTGAGGGTAGTATAGTGAGTATCGGATACTGAGGGTGGAATCTGAAGTGTGAAGATCTCATATCCTCCAGCATGGACATAAGCATGGGAAATGAATCAGAGGATGGGAGATTGAGTTTTCCACTGTGCAGCTTTCTGGGGAGTTGACAATAGCAATGCTTTTGGATATGGGTATTTGGGTGATTTTAAATTCACTTAACTGTGGGCAGGAGAGATGGCCCAGTGGTTAAGAGTGACTGCTGCTTGTCTGGAAGACCTGAGTTTGGTCTCTAGCTCACAACTGCCTGCCAGCTCCAGGGAATCTGAACCCAAATGTGCACACACACACACACACACACACACACACACACACACACACACACACACACACCTTTAAATTCACTTAACCATTCAGGGTACCTTCTTAACTGATACTTTGTTACCAAGCACGGTCATGGTGTTTGTTTGTCCAGGTATTACTAATGTTACCCATAAGATGACTTCAGGTGGCTCTTAAGTATGGAACTGGCTGAGGACATAGCTCAGTTGGTAAAGGGCTTATCATGCAAGCATGAGGACCTGAGTTCCATCCCCAGAATCCACGGAAATATACGGGTGTGGTGGCCTACACTGGTGATCCTTGCATTGGAGAGGCAGAGACAGATAACTCTCTGGATTCACTGACCGGCCCAGACTAACTGGAGAGTACAAGATCAGTGAGGAATTCTATCTCAAAAAACAAGTTGGAAACATGGTATCTGAGTTTGTCTTCTAACTTCTACAAGTACACATTTGCACATGCACACATACCTACACATGCACATGTGCACACATAGTCAGATACAACACAGAACCACTATTTCTGCAGCACTATCCTCATCCATCTCCTCCTTGACCTTGTATATTTGGGAGAAGTTGATATGCTGGTCTCACTTGTTGTCAAAAACAAAAATTAAAAAAAACAAAAACTCAAAACAAACAACAACAAAAAGCCATGCTGATGCCTAAATTTCCATTATCTACAATGTCTCCAAAGCATGTTTTAAGGGAACTTTTCTAGAACATTGACATTACCCTTGCTGATGGCCTGCAGCAATCCATGGGCACAGAATCACCCCCTTGCACTAGACAACCAGAGCTCATGTATAAAGGGAAAGAAAGCTGTGTTGTATGCATCTGTTTGCTTTGGTGGGAGTCATAACAGTATAGAATGTGGACTGCTATTCTAGGGCCATTCTAGGGTTTGCAGTGATGGAAAGATGCAAGGGAAAATCATTGGCAGATGGCTGTAGTCTCAGCCTCACCATCTGCCATCCCTTGATACTATACTACATAGTTGCTTCCTCACATATTTGCAAATATTCATTATAGAAGGTAAGCACTATGAGGTAAAGAAATGCCCTCTGTCCTTATCACTGGCAAGAGCAAAACCTGATGGTAAGCAAATCAGAGTGAGGCAAGGTAGATGATATGGGACACAGAGCATGAGGGAGGAAGGAAGGTCTGGCTTGCCTATCTGCTGACAGTCAAAAAACTTCAGACACAACCGATGAAGCCCAATTGTTACAGAGACAATATATGTTTTCCAAATGCCATCTTGTCAAGGACAGTAAGTGGGTCACCTTCCTTGGGGCCATGATGATGTATGACCTTGAGTTTCTAGCACTTCCTTTTAATCCCCTCCCATAAGTCTACTTCTTTGATTACAGAGGAAATCCTTCAACTTTTAGCATTGCTGGAAGCTGCAGCAATGTTAAATGGGGAGGGATGCTTAGCATCCTTTGGGCTGTAACTTGGGAGCCACCAAACTCTTGTATATGCCTACTGTAAAGAAACAGAACCATGGATTTTCCTGGTGAAACCCACAACCATGTCAGGGTATGTCTCATGTTTCCCTTGAGTAACTCTTTCTATTATAACCCCATGTTCAGGTCTATGAAATAATGCCTTTTAGTAAAACCTTCAACTCTGCTTCATCCTGAAATTCCTTTTATGTGGTGAAGCCACAAATCCCAGTTTTGCCTGAATGGAAGTCCCTAAGGAAAAAAAAGGCAAAGTCTCAAGCTGCTGCCTCTGTCCCTATCACTAGTGACATGAATGTCTGAGGCTAAAATGCTCCTGTGTCAAATGGTACCCCTCATGTATGTTCTGTCTCTCCTCCAAATTGAGATAATATGTAGACACAGTGAAGGGGTCTGCCAGGCCCAAGCACCTCGAACAGGCTCTGGCAGGCCTTGCCCTTCCCCTTACCCCATTCCTTCTGCCTTGCTTAACCATAGATTACATTTCTAAAGCTAGCTACTAAGGTCTATTCCTTTATTTGCCCACTTCCTCTTCCTGAGGCTGACTACCAAGGTTCAGCTATCAAAGTATTGAAGTCCAGCAATCAAAATCGCCCTTTTGGCGCACCTAATTAACATGACCAAACCAAACCAACCAACTTATTCTAACACAGGTTTCCCTTTTTTCCTTTGTAAACTGCCATTTGCTTATGAATCTCGTTTGTTTACTCTCAATCTACAGGCAGTCCTTTGTCCCTCAGGGCAAATATCCCTTATCCCTCTCTCTTGTTCCCTTCCCCTTCTTCCTCTTCCTCTATCTCCTGTCTTTGTCTCTTATTCCCTGCCCTTTTTCTCTATGGGGAAAATGAATCTCCTTTGTGCTGAGAACTGGGTCTGGGGTGTCTTGTGCAGACACTGGTTGGTTGGTCCTTTCGGACAGAAAGGCAATTTGTTAACCACAATGTGGCTTGAAAATGTGCTAATCAGTGACGAATGTGCATCACAGGAAATAGACAGAATGTGCTCAAAAGCCCTCCTGAACACAAGGACATCAATCTGGACATCAAAAAGATTTTCAAACAGTAGCCAGTTTGCTATTTTAGCATTGTAAAAAGTTTCAATTGTCTTCGAGCAGATGTTGTCTTTGTTTTTAGAGTAATTTTAAATAAATCACCTGCACATGAAAGCCCAAGTTGTTGAGTTATAGACACACATGAACTCCTGTCCCTTTGATAGTAGAGGCTTTCAAAGTTGCCCTGAGAGAAGTGCTTTCTATGAGAAATGACTTTGGCAAAACCTTCAAGGTCCCTGGGGATTCCTTGAAGCCTGCAGTGTAAACAATCACAGGGAAAGACTCCTCCTTGAGCACCTCTGTGGGCAAAGGAAGCCAAGAGGCAGGATGGATTGGACACCTTCGGGAGCCCATGAATTTACTTTCAGTGGCATTAAGTCAGGAAGAGCCCAAAGCAAGGTTGCAACTCAGGTTCTATCAAGCAGCTGTCCTTTCTTGTGGATGATCCAGGAAGCACATTTGCTCAGGGCAGAATGTTTTATTAAAATTCTTTCTTTTGTTCTTTTCTATAGATGAGTTTTTGTGACAATAGACTACAGCAGTATGTCTGTTTAGGACATCCATTGTATAATGATACTAACAGAGCATCACTGAGTGCTACATTAAGTTAGTTTGTTCCCACTGTTTTCTCTAACCATGTCTTTATTACTTATACAGCAATGACCTCCTTCCCTCTCCTTCTTCCTCCTTATTCCATCTTCTTCCTTCTATTTCTCCCCCCTCCCTCTGTTTTTCTCTTTCCCTTCTTTCTTTCCTCTTTTCTTTCTTCCTTTTAAGTTTTTCGTTTTTCTTTTATTTTTGGTAAATTATGGGATATTTTTTAAAAGGCATAAAATATAGATCTCAGGTGTTTCTTAATCATCTGGGGGATACAAAGGGTTCCTTTGTATTATTTATTAATACAGATATCACAGAGAAAAAAATAGGCCAGTCTTCCTTATTTTATCCAAGCTCCCATGATTTTATTACCTAGCCATTACTTGTGTCTAGATAATAAACCCCCAAACTTACACAGATATTAGCACAGAGGAATGCATGCCCAGCTTTTCTGACTCCAGAGCCCTCCTCTGTTACTCAGACCTGCATTTTCAGTATTGTCATCATACAGCCAACTGGTACTTAGCACCTTCTGTTACTTGAGCAATCTTTCTGCAATCTCATTACAACATCTGTTTCATATTGCTATTTCAATCCTAGTCCTGGACTTTCTCCAACATCTCTGGTATCCTAGGGGTCAGCCAACATGATCTAGTGGATCTGGGTCCAGCACAAAGTTACTTCACTGAGGTGACATCCCTGTCCTGTTATGGTTTCTATTGCTATGAAGAGATGCCATGACCACAGCCACTCTTATAAAAAGAAAAACATTTAATTGGGGTGGCTTAAAGTTCAGAAGTTTAGTTTATTATCATCATGGTACACCATGGTGGCATGGAGGCAGACATGGTGCTGGAGCTAAAAGTCCTACATCTTGATAGGCAGGCAACAGTGGTCTGAGATACTCAGTATGGCTTGAGCATATATGAGTCCTCAAAGCCCGCCTCCACAGGGGCACACTTCCTCCAACAAGGCAATACCTACTGCACCAAGGGAATATCTCCTAATAGTGTCACTCCCACTGGAGGCCATTTTCTTTCAAACCAACACAGCCCATCATGGGATTCCAGTATAAAAGCACTGTGTTCCCTGAAAAGAGACAAGTGCCAGACATTCAAAGGAGACTTACCTTAAAACCCTACCAATTGCTGTTCCCCTTCATGTGGTGACCAGGACCATTTCTATCTTTTCTGTGTCAGTAAAACCTCTCTGAGTTCCATGATCTATTAGTTTTCTTGCCTCTAGTTACTCATCTCTGATGCATGTTTTGCACCAATTGAATTATTTTAAAACATTCTCTTGTGCCATGCTAAGTAAGCCTGCCTAACTTTAAGGTGCTGGAGGGAGAGAGCCTAGCATGCACCAGATTCTCATTCACCAGAGGGTTGTGTGTTGACAGTACAATGTTACAACGACTGAGGCAATACTGCCATATTTCAATGCATTAATGTCACTTTTGGTATTAGATCCACCCCTAGAGAGGTTTATGTAAAGTTCACTTTTTCTCATATTAAGAAGTGAGAAGCAATCTCCTGCTATTAATCTGTGCTTTTTAAAGTCTACCATATGTTTCCTGGGATTTTTGGAGGTAAAGGAATTGTCTGGACATTGCCTGTGCTGTTTCAGAAGGCAGATGCTTAAGAGTTAAAACCAAAATGTAAATAGAAAATTGTGTGTGTGTGTGTGTGTGTGTGTGTGTGTGTGTGTGTGTGTCTGTGCTTTTGTGGCAAATACTGTGTGCTGGTAACAATCCTAGGTGCTAAAGCGACAATTCTTAGGTTTCAACTCAGAACATGCATTTGCATTCTGGATAAGAAAGTCAATTCAATACAGTAACTTTCAAGGAATCTTGCCTCTAAGACACAGACTATTGTTGAGGTCTTGTCATCTTGATTTCAGATTTGAGAGCCAAGTAGACACAATGGGAGACGTAACAGGCACTTATTCATTAATGGTGTACTCCCTGGGAACCACTGAGTCATTTCATCAAATGAAGAGCTTCATGTAGAGACACCATGGGGAGAGGGGCCCCAGTCCTCTCAGATGCAAAACCACATGGAGCATAGATGAACCAACCTAGTTGAGCCCAGTCTAAACTGTTGACCAAAAGAATTGGGAACAAAATGTTAAGCAATTATGTTTCAGGGTGATTTTGTACCCAATAATAGCTGGCTGGTATACCAGATGGTTGGTTACTTAACTTAGACTTGTTAGACTTGTTTTATTGTATCCAAGTCAGACTATGAGTACTAGGGGGTGGAAAGGTTGAAAGAGTATGCTAGATGGAAGTTGGATAACCAAACACAGATCAGTAGAGCAAATATACTTTACTCTTCTATAGCACAATAGGGTGATTACAGCTCACAACAACCTACTAAATATTTTAAATTGTGGAAGAGAAGCACTCAAAAGCTTCAGTCACAAAGAAACAGGGAGATGGATGTTACACCCTGATTTGATTGACACAGTCTATGCCCATGTGGGGTAGTATCACACTGTATCTCATGCTCATGAATATGCACAGTTGTTTCAAGTTAATCAGAACCGTAAAATACTTGGAGCTAATTTTAGGAATTTAGAGTTGTGAAGATTGAATGGGACAAAACATTTAGAAACACTCAAATGAATAAATAAATAATCAGCAAACATTAGTGTGATTATATTTTATACAGAAATTATTATGTTATAATGCTTAAAAGGCCACTCAGTTTGGAGTGGCATAATACAATATTTTCACATTTTAGTTGAGTTATTGTTTTGCAGGATTTTTGAACCTATGATCACAGTCCTGTACTAAGCGCACACTCCATTACTAAGCTGTACTTCCAGCCATTTACATGCTTCTTACTTGATACTTAAGTTTCTGTGAGGGATAGCATTATCCATGCTTATTGGAAAATAGAAATTAAAAGCTATGCTTCACAAACTAATGTTTTATTGTTGTTGTTGGTGTTGGTGTTGGTGGTGGTGGTGGTGTGTGTGTGTGGTGCATGCTGTGTGGATGGGTCATG
Organism: Cricetulus griseus; assembly: GCF_003668045.3. Lineage (NCBI taxonomy): Eukaryota > Metazoa > Chordata > Mammalia > Rodentia > Cricetidae > Cricetulus > Cricetulus griseus. Next base: position 117,339,763 of record NW_023276806.1, read on the forward strand.
TGAAGGTCAAAAGGCAGCTTTGTGGAATCTGTTCTTTTTTCCACATTGTGCTGATTTTGGAGATTGAACTCAGATTGCCAAGGTATGCACGGCAGGTGCCTCTACTTGCTGAACCATCTCACTGGCTCCATGAACAAGCATTTTCTAAGTTTGGACTCAGCACCATAGGACAAGCTCTGGCTGTGCTTTTAAAAAAAAGTTTAAGTGCGAATGGAGGTAGGGAGGTAAGGCAAAGAAGGGGTAGGGGTGGGTTGACTAAAACTCAGGATGCATGACAAACTCTTACAAAAACCCACTAGTTCAATTTGTAAGCTAATTAAAAATATACACAAAAGGGAGATGAAACAAAAGTACCTAGCATGGCTGAACTATGATGCTCTGGAAGATATGCATTATCAAATGAAAATATCCATACATTGCTGGAGACACTACTCATTCTTAATATAGGACAGAGAGAAATCAAGCTGGACTTGCCGGAAAACTCTACCCTTGCTAAGTAGAGTATATAGTATCAGAAATTTCTGTGTAGTCTGCTGGGAAAGAAAAGATACCAATAGCATAACCCAACCTAAACCCTACATACTATAATACCTTACTGGAAAGATGTGCCAATTGGTGCAGTAGTAGTATGAATGGTTATGGAAGTAACTAACAGCTTTCTGTTGGTTCAGATGCCTGTCCTACAAGAGGAATTTCATGACAGATACTGTAAATCTGGTCAAAAGTTCATGACTGGGTGTGTCATAGGCCCTAGGGAAGAATCTATTCTTGTTATGTTGAATAGTTGTCCTGTCAGACTATCTAGAAAATATTTACCTTTATACATATAGATTTGTGCCACTCTCAACTTTTGTCAGAGAACCTTCTTTCCTTGGTTAATGTGGAGACTCATAACTGGACAAAGTGCCAAGTATGAGCAACTTCGAGTGCTCATCTGTGGATGAATCATCTATATTAAAGTCTCCCATGCAGGGCTCACGGGACATTCCTGATGAGTGGGTAGAAAAAGGTAAGAGCTGCTGGATGAAGAAGAGAGCTGTAAAATGCTGACTTCTGGACATGACATGGCTGCTCCACACACCAGTTCACGGCAGGAATGGTTACCTGCACAAGACCTGCACAACATCAAGCCAGTCAGAATTCCAGAATGAACTGGGGAAGGACATCCCCTTATAAGTCAGACCTTGTAGAGGAGCATTGGCAGTTGATAGCTTCTAAAGGAGAGAGAGCATCACTTTCTTTTGGTGACATGGCTGCTGGTAGATTGGCCATACCCCATTGGATGACCACCAAACCCACACACATATAGTCAGTACTAATTGAGCTTAAGAAGTTATTTACAATAGCAAAAATGAGAAAATGAAGTTGGGTGAGAGATGGCGTGGGGGTGGTAAGGGTATTTGCAGGAAGATAGTATTGGATAAATAGGACAAAAATACATAACATAAATGTACCAATATTTCCAAAACAAATAAAAATTAATACAGAAATCAGATCCTATGGAGAAAGCCCATCTCTCTTGCCACAGTAAGCTCATCTGCAAAGTGGGAATCACCAAACTGGTGCTTTCATTCTCTTGGAGAACTAATGATTAGGGCTAAAGGATATTTAACTTATAACCCACTATACCAGGTTAATAAAATAACTGTTGCCACTACTTGGGTCCAAGGAAGAGGGACTTGTATTCTGTGAGTGACATGGTCACCAGAGTTTCTGTCTCTGTGGATTCTCAGAGTCAAGTGTGTAGGTGTCCTTTGACTCAGAGTCAAGGTTCTATAAGGACTCCTGGCCAAGGGCCATAGTTAGCCAATTGGATTTGGCTTTATCACAGAGCTCCAGTATGGATGATAACAAGATTCATCACAGAGAATATTCGCAATGACAAACTTTTGGTTCACTGTTTACTGTCACCAGGTGCTATAAAAGGCACTTTTTAAAAGTCCATTATCTTATGAAGTTTTTCTACAAACCCTGCAATGTGTTTATTATCACTCATGTCACTTTAGAGATGATAAAAGTAATTTTCAGTAAAATTAATTAAGTAAAGCCTAAGAGTAAGAGTGTCTGCCCTGAAAGCCTGGAGACTTGATCATGGCTACTTAGAATCCACACAAAATATCAAGTGTAGTGGCATATGCCCACACTGGTCCTGAAAGCTCACCAGCCTGAGCCTGGCCCAAAGTACAAACTTCTGGTTCACTGGCAGCCCCTATCTCAAGACAACAATGCAGAAGATTGATAGAGGAAGACACTAATGTCCTTCTGTGTCCTCCACATGTGCAAGGCTATGCATGTACTTGAACCCATACACTCACATGCATGTAACACACACACTCAGTTAAGTAACTCAAGCTCAACCGGATAACAGCTGGCAGTCCCACTGGGAAGGCAGACACTTGTGAGAATCTCAGTATTCTTTCCTCTGATGGATAGTTTTTTGTCAACTTGACACAAGTTAAAGTCCTCTGAGAGGAGGGAACCTCAATTAAGAAAAATGCCTCCCAGCAAGTTAGATGGGAATAGGAGTCAAGGAGGATTCTGGGAAATATAGTAGAGAAGTGGTGATCCAGGCAGGAAGTGACATAGCAAGGAGACTCATATTTACGCAAGGACAAACAGGAAGTCCCCCCTTTTCCCCTTCGCATCCTCCAGCAGCATCATATAATCCACCGCAAGGGAGGACACCAATGGAAGGTGTCTGATAAGATAAGTCTTATAAAATATATAGATTTATGATAATTATGACTGAGCTAACAGATGAGAAATCCTAGTCATTGGCCAAGCAGCATTTGAACCAAAAAGAAGAAGAAGAAGAAGAAGAAGAAGAAGAAGAAGAAGAAGAAGAAGAAGAAGAAGAAGAAGAAGAAGAAAGAAAAATGCCTCCATAAGAGCAGGCTATAGGTAAGCCTGCAGGGCATTTTCTTAATTAGTGACTAGTGGGGTAGGGCCCAGCCTATTGTGAGTGGTACCATCCCTGGGCTTGTGGTCCTGGGGTCTATAAAAAAAAGCAGGCTGAGTAAGCCATGGGGAGCAAGCCAGTAAGCAGCACCCCTCCATGGCATCTGCATCAACTCCTGCTCCAGGTTCCTCTCCTGCTTGAGTTCTTGTCTTGACTTCTTTCAGTGATAGACTACAAAAGTGTAAGGCAAATAAATCCTTTCCTCCCCAAGTTGCTTTTGGTAATGGTGTTTCATCACGGCAATAGAAACCCCAACTAAGACATTTCCTCTTGCTGGTGAAAAGTGTTTCCCTAAAGAGATATCAATATCACTTGAGATGAGATGAGAGACTTTTGTGGGGCTTACGCTTCAGGAAAAAGGTTCACATCAAAATCTTCCATGTGTTACACCCTCCATTTTATTCTACTAATTTTAAAAATAGTTGAGTATTTTGCTCCCAAAGACCAAGTGGTTTCCATTCTGGATCAAGCCATGCAGACAAAATGAGCCCAGTGGTCAATGCTGGAAGTGAGTTTACAGAGGTCACATGCCCCTTTACTTTTCATTTGAAACATCTTAAATAGAGGAGGTAGTACTGGAAAGTATCTCATCCTTTGAGGAGGAGGTGCAGTGAGATGGCTAAGCAGATACTCATGCTTGCCATACAAGCCTGGCAACCTGAGTTCAATTCCCAGACACCATGTAAAGGCAAAAGGAGAGACTCCACAAAATTGTCTTCTGACCTCCACACTCATACCATATGTGCCTCCACCCAGGTATAATGTACACACACATACACACACACACACACACACACACACACACACACACACACACACACACACACAAGGAAATGTTTCATAGCTCTCTCAACACCAACATTTTAAGATTCTGATAAATTGAAATTCAATAGGCTAATGTTTTGGAAAAACCTGATCTTTAAAATTATAGTTTTTAGCACTGTGCAGAGGACATTGGCTTTCAAAGCTCATGAGAACATTTGAAGGTGAGGGAAGTCTCAGTCTATGTGTGGGTATGCATCTCACAGATGCCTGGTCTGGCTGTCGACATGAGCACGTAAGAATATGCTTTGGAATCAAATCGCATCACCTTATGCTTCTGTGGTTTTCACCTGGCGGTTGTCACATCAGATCTGGCCTCTGTTCTGGAGATATGCAGTGGCTTCCAGAGTATCTGCTTCACAGATGAGCTGAATTTCTAATCTGAAATGCTGGGAGCATCCCTAGCCTATTGTTTTGAGAGGGTGCCTTAACCTGGGGCATGGGGAAGGCCACAAGGAGAAAGCTCCTTCATTTTGTTTATGGATTTCTTTGAGGTTCATTCAAGCATCTGTTCAAAGGAATGGTCTGATGGACGAGGTGGGAATCGACTCCCACAATCATCCTTAGTCTAGGCATATTGTGAGCATTTGCCATTTATCTGAGCAATCCTTTAAATGTGTTTAAATATGTGCCTCTGAGCACTATATCCTCAGCATATATACTGTGTGTATGCTATAACACCATACTGTGGTATGGATTGGCTACAGAACGGAGGCTTAGGATAAATTTGGGAGGGCATGCAGTGAGGTCCCCTTACTTGCCCCCTACGTATTCCATCTAGACCAGTGGTTCTCAACTTTCCTAATGCTGTGACCCTTTACTTCAGTTCTTCATGTTGTGGTGACCCCCAAACATAAAATCATTTTCCTTGTTACTTTGTAACTATAGTTTTGTTGTTATGAACCATAATGTAAATATCTGACATGCAGGGTATCTGTTAAGTAACCCCCGTGAAAGGAGCATTTGACTCCCAAAGGGGTCACAACCCACAGGTTTGGAACCACTGATCTAGGCCCATGCACAACTAGTCAGAAAGAAAACTTGGCTTTTAGCAGTGCAGGGGTGTTGTGACTAGATAGTGCGCACTGAGGGTGAGGGGAGAGTCTTTTTCCAGTCAACTGTGGAGACGAGTTGTCCAGAGTATTTAAAGGAAGGAACCTATTAGGACAGGAAGCGTTATCATGACTTCACAATGGATGTGAACAGCTGGTTCTGATGTCAATTCCCCAGTGATGAAAAGAGCAGCAGTGTTAGCGGGCCCTGCCTGGTCAGGAAAAAATGTGGTTTTTAATTTTTTTGAGATGTTCTTAAGTATCCCAGGCTGCCTTTCAACTCACTGTGTGGCTGAGGATGACTTTGAACTTCTGATCCTCCTGCCAAGATGTCAAGAGTGTATTGCCAGGGCTTCCTGCATGCTTGGCCAGCACTCTAGCAATTGAGCCACACCTCTGCTCCTACAAACCTCTCTCCTTTTTACATAATAAGTGTCAGATGTTTGACAAACGACCAGAGAAAATGGGATGTTTCCAACATGATGTGAAGGATTAGAACCAGCAATGGCTGCTCCATTCTTTTCCTCTTTCTTCCTCTTCTGTTTCTCATTTCTTTTTCCTGGATGTGCTGCACACATTTAAGCAGGATGGGACTCTAACCCACTGCTTCTCAGTTGAAAGCAATGACAAAATGGAGCCCTATCAACTTTGCCAGGCACTTGGAGAATATAGAACAAAACATTAATTGTGGAGCAAAAACATAATCCATTCCAGGACTCAGTTATGAGGGCCTCTCACTTGCTCATAGCCAGCCTGCTACGGGCCACATCACCTCATTTGAAAATGGACTCCTGTGACATAGGCATAAATGCCTCAATTTTTACAAGTAAAGCCAAATATCTGGAGAGATGAGATCGCTTTGTCATGTCATTCATGGTGGTGGTGTTTCCCCAGTCAGCTCATGTGAGAGCAATAGACTTCAGATCCAGAGTGGAATCAATTCAGGACCAGCAACTTAAGACAAATAAATATAAGCATCCTCCAGCAAAGACTGCAGAACCATTAGTGGGGAGCATGGGGAGAAAAGACTCACACACACAGAGGACCTTCCTGTGTGGTGTGGGATCCCTAAATACCTTTCAGGACAGCACCCTAGACAGGATGTAGAGTTTAATGGAAGCTTGCCACTGTTTTTGTCACATACTAGCTCTGTCACTTTGGACCAGCTGCTTCCAAACTGTGTGTGGACACTTTCCTCATCTTATAGAGATCCGGCAACAATCATGGTCCTAAGAGATGGTGAGCAGCAGAGACTGCCCTCAGCCCTACTCAAGTGAAGAGTGAGCGCTCTCAAAGAGAAACCCTGATTGCTCTTTCCACCTAGGACCTCTTTCTCAAACTTTGGCTGTGCCCACTTCTTTCCTTTGGGCCAAGGGAAAGCTCACTTTAATCACTGTGATGTGTCATATTGAACTTCACACTTGAGCCTTTAGGCTGGAATGAGTGCCGTATTCCTGCAGCTGGTTGGGAGAACACTGCCCCCTCCTCTATTAGAGCAATTACCACATCCCTGACACATGCTATCATGCCATTACTCAAGCTGAAGTCTCAGGTGATAATTTCCACTTTGTCGGGATGTCATTTCAATTCAGAATTCATTAACATTAATGCTTGTTAATCTAGGAAGGAAAGAGCTTGCCTGTTTGCACAGAATCATTCTTGGAGGCTTCTCACTCCATCCTCCTGGACTCTAGCTGCCAGTAACAGACTTAGGGTTACATTTAGGAGAACAAGAAGACATCTTAATAGAAATTACATACAACGTACATGCGCTAAGGTAGTAGAATCAAACTCGTGTTCAGTGCGTACTAGATCCCTTTCCATGTGAGACTGTCTTAACATGTCTATGCCCTGTTTGCTTATCTGAGCAGGTGAATCTTGTCAATTTCAAAGTGGAGAAACTGGTATTTTCATGACTTCCTTCATGGAGAAGATGCCCAGATTCATCAGACTACCCTACTGTTCCAGCCCCTGATGGGGGAGGGGCACCACTTGTTTGTCTGTAGGGGGTATATTTTGTTTTCCTGTAAGGGGTACCTCTTGTTTACCTATAAGGGGGTTTATCTTGCTTTCCTGTAAGGGAATACTTCTTGTTAACCTATAATGGGGCTTATCTTGTTTTCTGTGAGGGGTACTTCTTGTTTCCTATGAGGGGTAGCTCTGGTTTCCTGTAAGGGGTACCTCTTATTTTCCTGTAAGGGGTACCCCTTGTCTATCTGTAAGGGAGTTAGTTATCTCTTGTTTGCCTGTAGGGACATCAGCTCTGATGCAGCCTGTGAAACCCAGGAAGTCTAAGATGCTCGTGCCTCCACTTTTCAGTACCATGTGTGAAGACTCCTCAGGTGACTTGGTTTTCTGCTTAGAAGTGGGTTTTGATGATGGAACAAGGTGAGGCTGGACACTTAGTTGGTGCCTCCTGCTGCCACCTGGTGCCACCTAGCTACTCACTATGTCTGAAATCCTTGCTCTGCAGGCCAGCAAATGGCTCCTTCCCATCTTGCAGGCATCTCTCCACCCACACTTTCATTTTATTGTTAGTTTTGAGACAAGGTTCCACTCTGTAGCCCAGGCTGGCTTTGAACTTGTGGTCATCCTTCCTCAGCCTCCTGAGTGTAGGAGTTGCAGCTGCATATAATCTTGCCCAGATTCTTCATTTTGGATGCGTTTTGTTTAGTTTTCTGAAATATCCTTTTAATAATATTGGGCAAGTTCACAAGGGAGCACTCGTTAGGATCTCTACTCTCCTGCATTGTTTGATTCTTTGTAGTTACTCAAAAGGGCCTTCCCTTTCAGCTTTTCCATGCTCCATCTGGGCCACAGCTGTGATGCTTTGTTTCCAATTCCTCGTTCCATATCGCATGGATGGAATCCAGGCATCCTTCTACATCAGCTATTTGCCATTGATCTTCTTGCCTGTGGTTTAAAACTGCTTGATGCAACTTTAAGTCTGACCCTGAGAACATTCTTGCACATGCAGGTGCTACCTCACTCAAAGAAGTGAATGTATACTGGAGTGTGTCTTGCTAGTTTTTCTGAGACCAGTTTAAAGGAAGGAAATCCATTTGAATACAACATATTCTCCTCAGGTCTCAAAGGAGGAGAGTTGATTTTACAAACACAGCTCTTGAAAGGTTCAGGCTTTAAGGCTGATTGGCTCTACCTCTTTAAGAGACAGACCCTGCCCCCTGACAACAGTCAGGGCACGCACAGGAAAAAGTGCTACATCATCACCATGTCACCTGCCACACATTACGCCTGCGTGAGGACTCTGGGCATGCGTGGAACCTCAGTGCGTATGCGCAGGCTTCCCTTTAAAAGTTCCAACTTCCCTGCTCCTCTCTCTCTACTCTCTGCTGCTTCTTTGCTCTCTCTCACCTACATGGTCTCTCTGCCTCTCTATGGTGACTGGCCATGGCAGTCAGCCATTACCCCTGTTCCTCTTCTCTCTCAGTCTCCCTACTCTGCTGGGCCTATAATAAACTAGTTAATATGTCTCATCTTGCAGCCTTTCTCTTTTTCTACAAAACATAACAGCTCTGAACATGTTGCATATTTTATTTATTTTCGTTTCCATGATTGTTTTAGAGATCTGAGAAGACATAGCAAGAAAGTGGTGCAGCCCCAAGTTTCCCTATTCAGGCTGACTGGAGAGCTAACACCATAGTGCAAGTGTGCTGGCGTCTCTCCAAAAGTGCAGCAATGAAGATTAATCTTTCTTTCTTCTTGTTGATTGGAAACTCACCTTCATATGATTTTCCCAACCAAAATCTTCAACATTAAAAAGAAAGAAGCAAGTATTCTAGCTCCTTTTCTTTTCTTTTCTTTTTTTTTTTGCATCAGTATTAGAATATAGTATAAAGTCAAACACCTGAAAACCTTGCACATACTTGTGCTTTGGGAAGACCATGCTTGGTTTTGGCTATGTTTCCTGCTTCTCCACCTCAGTGAGGTTTGCTGTTAATTTCTTTACTTTGCTGCTCCTGTTTCTTTGGGCTCCTCTATCACTCCTTAAGTTGAATCACTCCATTCAAATTTTTGGATCTTCTTGTTATATGTTGAATTATTCCAAGTTATGAATTTTTCTCTGAATACCTTTCTAGCTGTGTCCTCATGTTGATATGAGATGTTGTTATTTTCAGAATTAAACAGTTTACCAATTTTATTAAGTAAAATAAAAATTTTCTTTGAATTGAGTATGATGGTGAGCACCTTTAATCCTAGCACTTGGGAGGTAAAGCATGTAGATCTTTGTGAGTACAAGGCTAGCATGGTCTACGTAGTGAATTTTGAGCCATCCAGGGCTATATAGTGGGATCCTGATTTAGAAAACACAATCCCCTCCAAAAAACCCCCACAAAACAACAAAAATAACCAAAAAATAAAACAAAACAAGTAACAACAAACCTCCCCAAAGACCTAAAAATCTTTGAAAGCATAAACTAAAATCAACCTATGGTGAGAATAGTTTTTTAAAGATCAAAATCTATGCAATATAGAATGAGAGAGGGGCAGTGTCCAGGGAGGAAAGAGAAAAAAAAAATCAGTGATTTTCTGGTATAAAGAAGTTCTCAAAAAATGGTGAGATTATCTAATTTCATGAAGCTAGCACTATTCTATGACTGAGGTCACATACATGAATACATGTACAAACATGTACACACACATACACACACATACACATCCATGCACACATGCACACATTCACACTTTGTTAAAAACCAATTTCATTGATGGCTATTGAATACAAGTGGGATGACAGCTAGCCAAATCCAGTTGTAATTTCCAGACACCATTGCCAAACACAGTGTAATACCCAAAACATAAAGAGGAGTTGATATTAATATGTCAGTGCAATACATGACAGAAAATTGTAGTCAACCAATTGTTGCTTTTGTTGAAGCCCAGCCAAAGTATTAAGACTGTTTATGTTTCTACAATCCCAGGGAGAACCAGGCCTTCCTTCACTTTCCTTCATGGTCATCTAAAGGCTGCACCAAACCTCAGTCTTAATAGAGATGCCTCGGAGTTGTGCACAAAGAAGGGCAGTTCTGGTCTCTATAGGGCGTGACGCTGTAACTATGCACTGAGAAGTACAATAAAAGGAAAGCGTTGAAGAGAAGAGATGGGACTATCATCATTTGCTAATGACATGAACATTTGCATCAAAGAGGAAAAAGAATCCACACGTAAACTGTGGAAAGTAATGAGTGTTTAGCAAACTGACTGGGATTGAGAGAGACATAGTAGTTTTCAATATTATCAAAATTCTAATAAAAAATATACCATCAAAAGCTATGGATGTAAAACAACTGGTACAGTTCACACACACACACCAGCTGTGTACAGAATGTAAAATCCTACTACTGACTACAAAAAGCCTGTGCAGATGAGCTTTGATGCTGTGATTACATACAGAGAGGTTGCTGTTCTAAAGGTGTTAATGTTTCCTAACTACATGTAAATTAACCCATTGCTAGAAATATCATTAAAATACCACTTGGAAGGGAAACTTACAAAGAGAGCATATCTCTTAACTAGTATATTATTAAATTAACTAAATTTAAAGCACATTAACAAAGACACAGTCCTATGTTAAAAGCAACAACACAAACCACCATATTTTATAGATCAGAGAACTGACCCATAGTGTGGCACTACATGAAGCTCTACCTCACATTACATGTGAAGCATCTCTAATTGAAATACATTCTTTAGTCCCAGCACTCGGGAGGCAGAGGCAGGCGGATCTCTGTGAGTTTGAGGCCAGCCTGGTCTCCAGAGTGAGTGCCAGGATAGGCTCCAAAGCTACACAGAGAAACCCTGTCTCGAAAAAAAAAAAAAAAAAAAAAAACAAAGAAGAAGACGAAGAAGAAGAAGAAAAGAAAAGAAATACATTCTAAAGCCAGACACAGCAGTCAGTGTTGCCTGTAATTGAAGCTACTCAGAAAGCAGAGACAGGAGGAACCAGTGAGCCCAGAGTCTAGGCAATATAATTCTACCTAAGGTGGGTACAGGGGGGGGGATAGATGGAAAAGGTTTTGTTCTTTTGCTATGTTTCTGAGACAGGGTCTCAGCAAGCACAGGCCGATGTTGGACTTGCCTTATAGCAGAAGTTGGCCTTGAACTTTGAGTCCTCCTTCCTCTACCTATCTAGTGCTTTGAAGGAAGGCCTTTGCCACCATATCTGGCTTCAGGAAAAGTTTAAGTTTTAAACAGATGATCAAAAATATAAATATCATATAAGGTGATATCCGGTGAAAAGATCTCTAATTTTTAAGTGGAGACAAAAAATCCTAAACAAGACTGAAAAACTTCAAAGGGCAAAAGTGATTACTTGACATGAAACCACAGACTAGATTAAATCAAATAGGAAACTTAGCAGAAGATGACAGATTCAGGGACTTTTTTTTTCTTCTGCAGAATGTCAACTAATATTGACATGTACACTCACTGTGGGAAATTAGAATTGGTAAGAAATGGTAGGAGACCCAGCGAAAGGGTTTCTTTCAGATGCAGTGTCACCTCAGCAGTGGTGTGTGTGTGTGTGTGTGTGTGTGTGTGTGTGTGTGTGTGTGTGTGTAAGATTAACTTGAGAGTAATCTGAAGACAGGAGGGATCACATGTGTTTGGTGAGATGCAAATTTCAAAATCAGTGAAATGCCACTAATTTCTACTGAGTGACTAGTATAAGCGTATCAAATAATACCATGCCTTGGCAAGGACAGAAAGACTAGAAAATGATGCAGTGACCTATCATAGACATTACACCTGCAACTTCTGATACCTGGATATGTAAACAAACCACACCCACAAGGACAACGTGTAAAGGTGTTTGTTGTGGCAGCACAGAAGGAAGATTCTTGACTGTGTGCTGCAAAAGGACAGAGAAATATACCACAGCATAGAAGCCTCTAAGATAATAGAATGCGTCCCTGAAGAGTGGTGTTAATTAATAAAGACAGACACCTTATTTTTCCCAGGGTCTTTCAATATAAGTGGTAGGACACACTGTTCAGCTTTCTGTTATTGTAACAGACTCTGAGATAATCACTGTAAAAAGAGAATGGCTTTTTCTAGCTAATGGTTTTGAAGATTTTTTTCCCTACATTTTTGCCTCATTGCTTTTCACTTTTGTTGAAGCAGTAGAGTAGGACAGGTAGTTTTTGGTAAAAAGAGTCCATTCATATTATATGAAGAATCCAAAAAAAACAAAGACTAGAGTTCCACAATACCTGAGCATCATGCCTCATGACCAGGCCCCATGTCTTACATTGCCCCCAGAAGTATCATGGACTGCAGACGAGACTTTGAACTCTTGGATCTTTGATGGGATACTCTAGACCAGCCCATAGCACTTGTGAATCCAATACATCTATTTGAAAAGTGTGAGAGGTCCTGAATGAATGCATGAAAGTGGAGTGAATGGATGTACCAAGACTCTAGAGGAGGACCTGTAGTGAGATGAGAGTCAGAATTAATAAGGGGCAAAGGTCAAAATAGAACTTGTATGGATTTTGGATGAAGTTGGTGATGAGCTGAACATGATATAAACACATATAAGTGGAATAAATTATTTTACTTGTTGTCATATTAGAATAAGCATATACTCTTGAGCATATAAGCATATACTCTTAAGATTGATTTAGTCACTGTTGTTAACTGTTTTAAAATAAGACTCTTATTGATTATGAACTCATTATAGAAAATATTTGTTCAGTGATTATTTTCAGTGATTTGTTGTTTTTTGTCTATGTGTATATACGTCCACATGTGTAATTATATGTGGACACTTTGGGTTGATTGCAGGTGTTTTCTTCAATCACTCTCAGCTTTATTTCTGAGGCAGTCTCTTACAGAGCCTGAGCCTTCTAGATTCGACTAGGCTGTCTGGGCAGCAAAACCCCAGGATCTTTCTGTCTCTGCCTTCTCAGTGCTGGGGTTACAGTCACATGTCACAACTCATGGGTGCTGGGGATTGAGCTCAAATTCCTGTGCTTGTGTGGCAAGCACTTTTTATAACTGAGCCATCTACCTAGTTCCCTACTGGATTTTAATGGGGTCTAGGCCAGATCCACTGTATTTATTTTTATGTTCCAAGCACTTAGAAAATTATTGCTGGCCCATGATAGATGTTCAATAAAGATTTATTGAGTGAATATATAAAATGAACACCATTACCCAAAAGAACACAAAATGAAGACTACTTAACTGTTAACTACTTAAAATACCTTAGGTGAACATGTAGTTCACCAAACACTATGATGTTTTCTCATTTACTTTTTAGGTGAAACATGAGCTCAGAGGCTTGATGGTTTTTCTAGGTTTCTAGGTGGTGGGAACCAGGATTTTTAACTTTGACTGTTTTAACTCTAGAAGTCTTGTAGTTACAAGGCATTACTAGGTCATGATGGAAAGCAACCATTCTCTGGATGGGAGACAGCTCAGTGGGTAAAGTTCTTGCTGTGTTCAATCCCTAAGACTCACATAAAAGGAAGGTGTGGTGTCAGAGACTTATAATCCCAGCGCTCACTCAGAGATAGAGATGGGAATATCCCTGGAGCTCACTGGCATGCTGAGCTCATATAATTGGTGAGCCTCAGGACAGTGACAGATGCTTTCTCAAGAAACAAAACAAAGGTGGATGGTACCCAAGGATGTCTTCTGGCTTCCTCATGCACTGCCACACATGAAGACTTGCATTCTTACACTTACACACCACACATCCCCAACATGCATTCTATACACACATCACAGGCATGCACGCATACACACACACACACACACACACACACACACACACACACACACACACACACTTACTATGTAGCTAAGGTTGGTCTTAAACTTACTGTCCTCTTCCCTCTGAGTGTATTTTCTTTCATTTCAGTCTAAATTTGCAGCAAATATATTTCTAGAGTCCGAGAAAATGGGGGCGGATAGAAAAGCACACAGGTTATGAACTTGCTACCCAGAGGGGGTCTATTCTCTCTATCTTGGCCTAACATCTGACACCAGTGTTCACACAAGCCAGAGCCAGGCCAAGCTTCTTCAGCTTAGAGCAGGCTGGATTATAAACCATGGCAGCAGAGACAGAAAACAAACATGCTTTCACATACATTTCAATTACACTTAATTCTACTTATTTCTCTTAAAACTTTTTAGAATCTATCTAATCCTACTTAAGGGATGTTCATTTGAGACATTAGTTATGTGAATATATAACAGGGAAGACTGATAGAAAATGCTATTTTAATATAGATAATTTATCTGTGAACCCAATGCCATTTTTATTGAAGTCATTTTTCTCCTTATTGAATTGAGGATGAATGTTCACTACTAAGTACTGTCATCATGGCCAGACCAAGTTCATTAACAGTGCAACACACCATTAACTTACCACACAGAGTTGTTCGAGATTGATGCCATAGCCCTATGACCACCTGCTTCTCTGTCATCCTAAGGGATGAGTTCTCAGAGCTCCCATCCTGGAGGAGTGACTTTGGCCGGGACTATGAGAGTGGACAATGGTGTCTTTTGTGGGCTTTAGGAACCAACACCATTGGCCCATGGCTGCTTTCTTATGTTCCTTTTATTCAGAAAAACAGGTATCCTTCACCCCTAGAGAGTCAGTCTATGCATTCTTGGCCAGTGTAGCCAAATCATTGTGAGTCCAGGCTAAGATGAAGCTGTGAGTTCATTTTAGCAAGCAAACTGTACAACGTGGAGGAGACCCATTATCATGCCTGATTATTCATTACAGCCCATGTCTCTGATGTGGAGCTCCTGCCAGACACTTGCTGTTTCCAGAACCTTAATAGAGTCAGCTGCCTGGCACAGGCGGTACTTTGCCTCTGGCTCTGCCTACAGCTGTTTGATTTCCCTGTGATTTTGAAACTGACTCTCTAGAACTTTCAGTTAGGCAGGGACACGGATGCCCTGGGGAAATCAGTGTTCCAGGCGCACTTCTCCATACACTGTCACCTTTGTGATCTGAATTCGACTGACTTGTGTTGAGATCATGTGTTTCTTTGGACAGTGACAACTTTAGATGAAGGCTCCTGCACACAGGTGGTTATCAGAGACAAGTGAGGACTTGTTTTACTTATAGCTAGGAAAAACATGTTTTCAATACACACCAAGGAACCCTATAAAACACACACACACACACATACACACACACACACACACACACACACACACACAAAAAAAAAAAAAAAAAAAGACATGTTCTCCATCCCACCTCAACAGATGCCAGTATTCTAGTAGTCCTGTTAATTGCCTGTGAATTTTTCTTAAGTTAAAATTTAAATATGTACACTAAGATGTTGAATTGTTTTTCTTTGTTGGTTTGCTTTTGTTTTTTCTTTTCTTTTTTTTTTTTTGAGACAGGGTTTCTCTTTATTGCTTTGGAGCCTCTCCTGGAACTTGCTCTGTAGACCAGGTTGGTCTCAAACTCATAGAGTTCCACCTGCCTCTGCTTCCTGAGTGTTGAAATTCAAGGTGTGTGGCGCCAGCACTCAGCATTGAATTATTTTTATATGGGACAGGATTTCATTATATAGCCCTGGTTGGCCTGATACTTGCTATATAGACCACATTATCTTTGAACTCACAGAAATCTGTTTACCTCTGCCTCTTGTGTGCTGGAATTAAGAGTGTGAGTTATGATACTTGGCACATGTTGACTTTTTGATACAGATGTATTTTTCTGATCCTGTCATATAATCCTTGGCCCATATCTCTCTCCATCCACATTTCTCAGAATATAACTTCAATATGTCTATAGTGCATAACCACCTGCTTGCCTATGTTCTTGCTGAGGTTCCTCATGTCTATTATGCTACCTGCACAGCTGGAAGATGGTACCATTAATGCTTCACCAGGAGCACACCTACCCAGTAGTTAGCTAAAGATCTCCACTTTCCCTGTGCCCTTCTATGATGCCTTCCAGGCCCCCAGATTGTGTTCACTGGCCCACAGAAGCAACTGGTTCATATGGACCCTTTCTGGTGGCCCTGCCTTCTGGGTTTCAGTTTGATTCTTTCTTTCCACTGTTTTCCAAAAAAGGACACTCCATGCTCCTCATTTTACATAGACCTGAATTTATCCTAGGATGTAGGTGGGCAGGATCTGGAGGTGGTGGTGATAGGCCATTGCCCTTGAGAATGAGACCACAGAGTAAGGAAGTATTATTCATTTAATTCAGGATTGTATAACTATGAGTGAACCTGATTGTAACTCTAGTCTTCGTTCTGCATCTGACCTCTCAGACTTCAACCTTTTACATGCAAGCAAGCTCATATCTGTGGCTATCTGCACAATATTGCACCCTCAACATTCCATCATGATGAGAACGGCCCATGAGGCTTCACCCCACCTAAGGAACTACTGGCAATGAATAGTTGTTAGGGCATGGTGTATGTTAGCCTAAGAATTGGCCACTTAAAGAGGCCAATGTACAATTTTTAGGAATTGGAACTCTATCTAGGGTCCGACGGAATGTTAACTCGATGGTTTGTATTGGACCGAAAGGACAAAAAGGAATATTAAAACCTTACATAGCAGATATTGCTATAAATTTATGGGGTCATGATTTATTACAACAGTAGAATACTCAAATTAACATCCCTCCAGTGTCAGATACGAATTCTAGACAACCGCGGGATAGTAGAAAAGATCGGGTAAGATGCCATGGAAAATGGTTACCAACTATTCGGGCTGTACAGACATTAAATACAAATGACAGGCCTTCAGAGGAACCAAAGGCCCTGCCATTAAAATGGCTTACAGACGAACCGGTCTGGATAGGGCAATGGCCTTTAACCTCTAAAAAGCTAGAGGCTCTAGAAAAGTTAGTACAGGAACAGCTAGAGGCTGGTCACATAGAGCAATCTACCAGCCCTTGGAATTCTCCTGTATTTGTCATCAAGAAGAAGTCAGGTAACTGGAGAATGCTGACAGACCTGAGAGCCATAAATAAGGTAATTCAGCCTATGGGCGCTCTACAGCCTGGAATGCCATTGCCTTCCTTAATACCTAAAGGATGGCCGATCATAGTAATTGACCTTAAAGACTGCTTTTTCACTATACCATTACAAGAAAGTGATAGAGAAAAGTTTGCATTTACGGTGCCAACTCTTAATAACTCACAACCAGTTCGGAGATACCAATGGAAAGTTTTACCTCAGGGGATGCTAAACAGCCCTACCTTGTGTCAACAATTTGTACAACAACCTTTGGAAATAATTCGTAAACAATTTCCACAATCTCTTGTTTATCATTATATGGATGATATTCTTCTAGCAGATTCTAATGAGAAAACTTTAGAACGTATGTTTACTATGGTGAAGGAGGTTCTGCCTAGATGGGGTTTACAAATTGCCCCAGAAAAGATACAAAGAGGAGATTCTATTAACTATTTAGGATATAAGATAGACTTACAGAGAATCAGACCTCAAAAGGTACAAATTAGAAGGGACCGTTATCAAACTCTTAACAGTCTTCAGAAGCTACTAGGAGAAATATCTCAACTACAGACGATTATCGGTGTGGAAGGACATGACTTAAAGCATTTAAAAATGGCACTAAAAGTTGATAAGGACTTAAACAGTCCACGAATATTATCGGCTGAAGCGGAAAAAGAGCTACAATGGGTAGAAAACAGAATATTGGATGCGCATGTAGATCGGATAAACCTTGATCTAGACTACATTCTGGTCATCTTGCCATCCAGAGAATACCCTTCTGGGATTCTGATGCAGAGGGAAGACACTATATTGGAATGGATATTCTTGCCACATAAGCAGAACAAAAAGTTAAAGACGTATATAGAAAAGATTTCTGATTTGATTTTAAAGGGCAAATTAAGACTTCGTCAGTTGACTGGGAAAGACCCAGCAGAGATTATAGTACCCTTAACTAATGATGAGATTTCCTCCCTATGGAAGGATAATGAATATTGGCAAATAGCTCTCACTGACTTTTTGGGAACAATTAGTAACAACTATCCCAAAACCGACAGAATTAAATTCATAAAAAAGACGGTTTGGATTCTTCCACGCATTGTAAGACAAACTCCCATTTCTGGAGTTCTTACCTTCTACACTGATGCTAACAAAACAGGTAAGGCTGGTTATAAAGCAGGTGAGGTAAGTAAAGTAGTTCAAAGTCCATATACATCTGTACAGAAAGCAGAATTATATGCAATTCTTATGGTGCTCATGGATTTTACAGAACCTCTTAATATAGTTACTGATTCCCAATATGCAGAAAGAGTCGTCTTGCACATAGAGACTGCAGAATTTGTCCCTGATAACACTGAACTAACCTCGTTGTTCTTGCAGTTACAGGAAACAATCAGAAACAGAAGTAACCCACTGTACATTACACATATCAGATCCCATACGGGTCTGCCAGGCCCACTGGCACAAGGCAATGATGAGATCGATCGTTTATTGATTGGCACTGTGCTAGAAGCCTCGGAATTTCATAAAAAGCATCATGTAAATAGCAGGGGTTTAAAGAAGGGCTTCTCCATCACTTGGCAACAAGCCAAGGAGATAATGAGAAACTGTCCTACTTGTTCCTTTTATAACCAAACTCCAATGCCAGCAGGATGTAATCCTAAAGGCCTTCGGAGGAATGAGATCTGGCAAATGGATGTTTTTCACTTTACAGAATTTGGAAATTTGAAATATGTGCATCATACCATTGACACATTCTCAGGTTTCCAATGGGCTACTGCTCTCAACTCTAAAAAGGCTGATTCCGTTATTACACACCTACTGGAGGTGATGGCAGTTATGGGCATACCGGCGCAGATAAAAACTGACAATGCTCCAGCATATGTCTCCACAAAAATGGAACAAATATTATAACAAAGCATGTCACAGGTATACCACACAACCCTACAGGACAAGCAGTAAAAGGTCTAACAGGACACTTAAGGAGATGCTAACAAGCTGGTAAGTCAAAACCCCCCAAACATAGATTACATAATGCCTTATTATAAACTTTCTTAATGCCAATGACAATGGGCAGACAGCTGCGGAAAGACACTGGACTACGGAAAAAACAGCTAAACTAAACCAACCAGTGTATTACAAAGATGTGCTGACCTCGGTATGGAAACCTGGACATGTGTTACGTTGGGGTAGGGGTTTTGCATTTGTCTCCACAGGAGAAGAAAATCTTTGGATACCATCAAAATTGATCAAGATTCAAGTTGAGTTGAGGGAGACAACCCCCTCGACAAGGATGACTGACAGGTATTTTCTGAGGAACTGCCCTCTATAAGTCAAAGGACATTACATGTATGGATACTCAAGGAAAGAACGTAGCTATAACCATCGAACAAAAGGAACGTGCTATACGGTAAAAATTTACAGCTGTCTCTCGAATAACTCTATGTCTATTCATTTCCTAGTCCCTATTCAACTAAATCGAGGCTGGATTTAGAGTTGGGTTTGGCTTTCCTACTCTAAAATCCAAGCATGTTATTTAACAACATTTAAAAGTTTCTGTGTTATATCAAGAAGCCAATTGCTATAATACAGAATAAATAAAGAATAAGAGGACTATCTTTGTTTTTCTTGGCTTTTCTTTTACACCCTCTCAGAATCGTTGTTAGTCAAGGTTCATCAAGGTACCTTTTCCAGTACACATACATAAACAAGCGAACATTTCTCTGATGACACTTATGTTTGAGTCCCATACAGCCATCAAGACCCAGCCTGACAGCAATCCCTACATGCTCCGGAAAAGGAATTGGACTACACCTTCCTGACTACACTGGATTCAACTCACTCCGTTTCGACTGACACTCCAACCAGAACCTCGAGTAACGACTTCAATCAAGTTGAGGATTTCAACGTAGATCTTCAATCAAACAAATCATCTAACATGGACTAGACATAACTCATTAGAGACTTTCCCTATACTGACATTTTTTTCCACAGGGCCCCCACATGACCATCTTCGTCCCTTTTCAGCAGGAAGTAACCTAGAAGATGCTACGCCCCCGTTCCCCATTATTGTGTATTAGGGTAGTGTAAGCCTAGTTAAGAATGACCTTCTTATTGTTTAGAGTTGGGATTGGAAGAAGGTGTTCAAGTTAGACACTTTTTCCACATGACTTTAAGACTTAGCTAGAATAGACATAGGATGTATCATAGCAGATTATTGTATATTCTTGTATTCCACCCTTATGATTGTTAGTTTTGGATATTTTACACTATTAAGTTTTAATCCTCTCTTAGACTAAAAGGGGAATTGTAGGGAGTAACCCTAGCCCCGCCCAATAGTCCTGGGGCAGGTACCAGGTGGACCTGGGGACTCGCCCATAAGGGCGGGGTGAAGGAAAGCCGGCATGACGTAAAGGGGGCTTCTTAAAGGACTGCACGTGGGGACCGCGCTCTCTCTTTGTTCTGGCCGCGCTGGCTGGGTTCTTAACCTAGCTCTGGCCTGTGTTTCACCCGGTTGTGCTTGGAAATAAAGAGACCTTAATCCAATAGCATGGTGTGTCATTTTCATCAGTGGTGTAGCCACTGAAGTGCTCGTGCTCCAGTAAATAGCCTTCCACTCACTCTTGAGCAAAAAACTTTAAATCATCCCCTGTAGAAGACTACAGATAGACCCACACCTTTTGCCCTGCACAAAACCTAAGTCAAAATGGATCAAAGACCTCAACATAAATCCAGTTACACTGAACCTACTAGAAGATAAAGTGGGAAATACCCTTGAATTAATCAGTACAGGAGACCGATTCCTGAACATAACACCAGTAGCACAGATACTGAGATCTACAATTAATAAATGGGATCTCCTGAAACTGGGAAGCTTCTGTAAGGCAAAGGACATAGTCAGCAAGTCAAACCGACAGCCCACAGACTGGGAAAAGATATTCACCAACCCCACATCTGACAGAGGGCTGATCTCTAAAATATACAAAGAACTCAAGAAGCTAGTCTCCAAAACACCAAACAATCCAATTAAAAAATGGGGTACAGAACCAAATAGACAACTCTCAATAGAGGAATCTAAAATGGCTGAAAGACAGATAAGAAAGTCTTCAACATCCTTAGCCATCAGGGAAATGCAAATCAAAACAACTCTGAGAAACCATCTTACTCCTGTCAGAATGGCTAAAATAAAAAACACCAATGACAGTTTATGCTGGAGAGGATGTGGAGAAGGAAGAACACTCCTCCACTGCTGGTGGGAGTGCCAATTTGTACATCCACTTTGGAAATCAGTATGGCGACTCCTCAAGGAAATGGGAAGGAGTCTACCACAAGATCCAGCAATTCCACTCCTAGGCATATACCCAAAAGAAGCACATTCATACAACAAGGACATCTGTTCAATGGTGTTCATAGCAGCATTATTTGTAATAGCCAGAAACTGGAAGCAGCCTAGATGCCCCTCAACCGAAGAATGGATAGAGAAAATGTGGTACATTTACACAATGGAGTACTACTCAGCAGAAAAAACAATGGAATCTTGAAATTTGCAGGAAAATGGATGGAACTAGAAGAAACCATTCTGAGCGAGGTAACCCAATCACAAAAAGACAAACATGATATGTACTCACTCATAAGTGGATTTTAGACATAGAGTAAGGGATTACCACCCTACAATCCACACTGCCATAGAAACTAGTAAACAAGGAAGACCCTAAAAGAGGCAAACTTTGTCCCCTGGAGAAGGGGAAAGGGTCACCATCCCCTGAGCAAATTGAGAACATGGGAAGAGGGGGGAGGAAACTACGAGAGTGAGAAGGGAAGAAAAGGAAGGATGCAGAGGTCATGAGGAAGCAGAAATTTTGAGTCAGGTGTAGATTAGAAGAAAGCACATATGACAGGTAGTTGGGGGGGTGATAGAGGAGGAAGGGAGGGAGAAGGGAACTGGGATCGTTATGAAATTCAATCTTGTTTGTAATTCAAATATATAAAAATGTATTTTACCACAAAAAAAGAAGGCATGGGATTTCAGCACCCACTGAGGGAGGATGGAAAACATGTCCTTTGTTTTCTTTGTGTTTGTTTCATTGTGTTTGTTTACAGGGTCTTCTTGGACATATATTATGAAGATATATTCTTCCCAGCTAGGCAGAAGACAAGTTCCTATTAATGGAAGATACGTAATCAGTGAGGTTAGGATATCTTTAATAGATAAAAGCCAGCCAAACGCAAGCCAGAGCGTGCCAGAGGCAGCAAGGCAAGGGAGGCCAGAGAGAGGGGCCTTGTCTGTCCTTTAAACCCTATCCTGTGTCACCCTGACATCACCTTGACTACTCCCTGATGGGCGTGGTCACAGGCACATCTGTAGCCAGCTTCTACCAGGCTTACAATGTCCCCTACAAGTTTCCATCTATGTCCAGCAATTATGTGTGTGTAGGAGCCTGCATTCAAAGTTTGTACTTTCCAAAGAGACATGTGGTCTGAATACAAAACGATCCAATTCAGATCACAAGAAGTGACAGTGTGCAGAGAAGTGAGCCTAGAACACTGATTTCTGCAGGGCATCTATGTCCCTGCCTAGCTGATAGTCCTAGTAGGAGGGGCATTTATTGGGAAGAAGACTTTCAAAGGGAAATAGAGGGGGGATGAGAGACATGAATGAGGTATGTGTGTGCTTGTGTGTGTGTGTGTGTGTGTGTGTAAAATGACTAAAATTTATTATACAATTGTATGAAACTGTCAAACAACAAACAATTAGAAAGAAATATTTGCTTTTTATCTTGCAGACTACTTCATCATTTGACTTTTACAAACTAAATGTCAACATGTCTCTATATGTATCTCTATGGCATTCACTGGCTGAGTCTGATATTTGTAAACAGAAGGTCTTCCTTGATTGTTTCCCCGACAGAATTTCCAAAGATACTTAGAGCAAACTACTGTTCACTCTTACACAGGATTGCTGTAATTTATTTTACCTGGGGGTAAAATTTTGGCAGTTTAGGAAGTCTTATAAAAAATCTCCAGATGGCTTAATTATACCATTTTAGGAACCAAGGAAATAAAAAATAAAATGGATAGATAAGCACAACTTGGAACCATATAGAAATGAAGAGCAGAAGTTGAAAAGAAAAATCTGAGTCTTCAAAGATGAGGTCTTCTCACTTGTGCTGAAAAACTCAACCAACAGGAAGAGCACAAAATTCTTCCACCTGGTAAAGAACTTGCATTTCACAATTCACACCAGAGCAAAGGAAGAAATAGAACATTTTTGCTTCTCAGATGGGGAATAAAGAAAGAACTTCCTCTGTCACCACTCCCATTCAACATGTTATCCTAAGTCCTAGTTACAAAAGTAAAAATATGAAAGAGAAGGACTCAAACTATGGCTCTGTGGTTAAGAGTCCTCACAGAGAACCATAGTTCAGTTCCCAGGCCCCACACTGAGTGGCCCACAATCAGCAGCTCTAAGGGATCTGATGTCTTCTTCTGGTCTCCACAGGCATCCACATCCATATGTACACACCAACATACAGAGACTTGCACACACATGTAAGTAAAAATAAATAAAAAACTAAGGAAGAGAAAGAAAATGTTTGCAGTTTACTAAATAAGAAATACAATTATCTTCACTCATGGATGTTGAGGTTATTAATGTAGAAAAACCCAAGGAACTGGTGAAACTTTCCCTGTAACTAATAAGTGATGATGGATGAAGTGAGGTTGGTGTGCAAATATCAAATATTTTCCCATGTACCAACAATAAATCAAGTGAAACGCAGAATGAAAACATACAGTATTAGACTGGCTCGGTGGCTCGGTGGGTAATGCAGCCTGGCAAACTGAGTTACATAGTGAGAACTCATACAAAGGCAGAAGGAGAGAACTAACTGACTGCACAATGCTGTTGTGTGACTTCCACACATGGCCCATGGCATAAATGTCCCCCCAACATCATGTACAGATACTCTGATACTTCCATTCATTAAAACATCCACTGCCATCTGCCTGTGTAAGCTGTTCATTCCAAGCCTCACATCCCCCCAAACACTCTGTAGTTTCCCACCTAGTATTTGTTAACACACACACACACACACACACACCACACACACACACAACACACACACACACACACGAGAGAGAGAGAGCAGGAGAGAGAGGAGAGAGAGAGGAGAGAGAGAGAGGAGAGGAGAGAGAGAGAGAGAGAGAGAGAGAGAGAGAGAGAGAGAGAATGAGTAAGATTTAAATATACAGTATTTGTTAGACTTTCCACTACTGTGATAAAATACTGGAGAAAACCAGCAGAGGAAGAGTTCATCACGGCTCACAGTTTCAGAAGTGTCAGTCTGTCGTTGACTGACTCTATTGATTTGAACCTGAAATAAAGACTATCATGGCAGTGGAAGTGCATATTAGAATAAAGCTCCTTAGTTCAGGGTGATCAGGAAGAGAAAGAGGAAGAGGCCAGTAACAAAACAAGACCCCAGTGAGCTTATTCCTCCAAGTGACCCCTAGCTTCCACAGGTCTCCCACCTCCTAGTGACTATTCATCCTATAACTTCATCCAGTGGCTAACACATCAGATATATCAGAGTCTGAAAGACCTATCTTGAAGCCCATCTATATGTAGCCAAACCTGCTACACATGAGGCTTCCAGGGATGTCATATTTAAACCATAACTGCACCAATCCATGTGTTCTGAAAGGTTGGACATAACTCTAACAAACTGAAGATAACAACACATGGAAGCTGGGGAAATCTGATAAAAAAGTCAGAGAAAATGCAAATAAATGGGAGATGTTTCATGTTCATAGAAGATTCGATACTATGATGATGTCAAATCCTCCCAGATTAACTATAGAGTTAAAATCCTGATTAAAATCAAAGAAAGCTATTTGTGGATATTAACATAATAACTCTAATGTTCACATGAATAGACAAAGGTTCTACAATCACTAATATGATACCAAAGGAGAACAAAATTGGGCTCACACTACATGATTTCAGTGTTCTATAAAGATAGTGTGGTCTGTTGAAATAATAAACACATATATCAGTAGAACATATTTAAAGAACTTATAGTTGAGTTAACTGATCTTTGATAAAAGAAGAAAAGACATTTTAGTGGATAAAGCAGTATTTTTAATAAATGATGCTAGAACAGTGGTCCAGCGGCAGGATGTGAGCCACTGGAAAGAGAGGGTGCCAACAAAAGGCATCCTCTATAAGATAAGTCTTATAAAATATATAGATTTATGATAATTAAGACTGAGCTAACAGATGAGAAATCCTAGTCAGTTGGCCAAGCAGCATTTGAACCTAATACAAGTTTCTGTGTATTAATTTGGGCCATAACTTGGGAGGGCGGCTGGTGTAAAGTGCACACGTGGCAGTGGGGCTCGGAGGCTTTTGGTGGAAAGATATATCATAACACAGTGGAATCCACATATGCATAAAAATATTACATGGCCCTAGAAACTTAGGTCATATACCTAAGTGCAAAACCAAAAGTCTTCCAGAATTAAACATTAGAAAAGCAATGCAAAGAATTTTTAGGTGTAGTCCCTCAAGGACAACCCATGAAAGAAAAGTGGTTGGTTAGTTAATCTCTAGTTTACAAACATGCACTTTGGCTCTGTTGGTTGGAAGCTAATTTTTTTCTATAAATAATATTAACCTCAGGATAAATTTTGTAACATGATCAGGAAAAAGAGGACTAAGGGAATTGAGACTTATGATGGGCAGCCTTTGTGACTGTCACACTGGGTTGTAGTGGGTGGAGGAGTATAATGTTCACAAAGAACCTTGCTGGCATTTCTGATCTTGATGTTAAATGGTAGTTTTCCTTTGGAGTCCGGAAGAAATGAATAGTCTAATGTGCATTGAGGGCCTGTTCTGTGTCAGGCATTACATTGATATGCATGGAATTGCAAGAGGAAATTCCTTCCTCTGCCACCTTCAGTCCCGACTTTAAACACATCCCACAGTATTCACACTCATTCTATAAATAAATAACAGGAGAAATAGTCTTCAAGCTGAGAATGCTACCAATGATGGAGAGAAGCTTTACTCTGAAAGGAGCTGGTATTTTACAGAACAGACTTGGTCTAGGTATGTATGCTACATCAGGCTTCATTCCATTCTTCTCAGCATTCTAGCAAGCTTGCTTTAGTGTTACCTCACAGGGAGTGTGAAGAAGAAGAGAAACATGTAAGAGGTGAATACACCATTTAGGAGGCTGTGGAGTGACTTCTTCTCAAAGGCAGAACCTAGTCTGAGGGTAAGAATCTTGGGGCTGGATTTTACAAACACTGTTTTTTTTTCATTTTTGATTAAGAACTCTACCATATTTAAATCATCTCATAGAGGATGAAATGAGCAACAGAGAAATTACAGAATTTTTTCAAAGTCACACAAGTAATAGTAAATATCAGAGGAAAGACTGAACCTTTGTCTAAACCCAAAGCCAATTGTCATGTTTCTCTATAGTAATTCATGTGGAACAATGAGCAAGTGGGCAGAATTGGATGCCAAGATATTTGTGACTCTCCTTCTGGAGTCTCCAGTTATTTTCTGTGTGATCTCATGTAAATATTCAATGTAGCTGTGTCTAAAAGTCACATAGGAAAATCAGATGGCCTCTTACAGTAACATGAACATTAATGGGACAATTAATGTCAAACTTTTCCCATGTCACTTGGCACAAGTACAAGACAAACACAGGTCAGGTAGGATTACTTTAATATGTCTTTCTTTCTACATAAAGAACAAACAATATTTGAAAATATTTCCTGGATTCTCAAAATGCCACAAAACATCTAAGCAGAATTTTAGTGTTTGAAGACACAGAAAGAAGTGTCTGATAAATGCTGCTTTAAAAGGCTTAGATGGAAATGATTTGATATGGAGAAGTCCACCCAACCCACTGATTTCTGTGTTCTTTCCACTGCCAGAGGAAAGAATTTCTGTCTGAATTGTAATGTAGCTGTTTTTCTTATTCAAGAATTTCAGATGTGAATTTTAGATATGTGTGTTTCATTTGGAATATCCCTCTAGGTTAGGAAATTAGGGGCATGGGGAAGAGGGTTGGCTTTCAAGGAAGGGAAAGCAGTAATATAAAGCATTAAAGGGGAGTAATAGACGTTTCCATCAAATCCCTCTTTTCAGGGCTCACGGAGGAAGTGGTGGAAAGAGTGTAAGATTCAGAGGGGATGGAGGACACCAAGGTGTAAAGGTCTTCTAGACATGGCAAGGTTGACACACATAGGAACTACAGAAACTATAGCAGCATGCACAGTGACTGCACAGGTCTGCACCAGATGAGGTCCTAGAACTGAAGGGAGAAGTAGAGGCATGCTCCATCCTTAACTCAGAAGCTCTTTCTGAGAACCAATAGCAACTTGTAAATGAAGACAGTTTTTTCCAAGGGAGTCTCACTGGGGAAACAAACTACTGTCAGGGGGAGGCTGCATGCCCAGCAGTAGATGGCCAACACACAATGAATCCAATGGAATCTTTGGAGGTTCTTTGTCTCATAATGTTAATTCAGGGGGTTAAAAATATCTTCCAGGTCCTTTGTGCAGGTTTTGTGTTGTGTTTTTATGGAATTCTTGTGCATATGAATGTGTGTCTCTGTGTCTATATGTGTTTCTTGTATTTATTGTTTGGCTTTTTTTCTTGTTGGGTTTTATCGTCCAATTTCATTTTTATCAAATCTTGTTACGTTTTATTTTATTGTATTACTATTCTATAGAAGCCTGTTTGTTTTCTAAGGAAAGGCAGATGGGAGGGAAATGGGGAGGAACTGGGAGGAGTAGAGGGAGGGGAAACTATAATCAGAATATATTATATGAAGAAGAATCTATTGTAACTTAACAAAGGAGAGGAGGATAATGGAACAAAGAAGGTTAATGGGATGGGAAATGGGAAGACAGAGCAGAAGAGGGAGGAAACACTAACCCTGCATATCTTTTGAAAAAGTAAGTAATTAAGGAAACCTGCTACTGTAGACATTTACCAAAATATATACATACAGATATCTAAAAAGAGCTTAAATAGTTACCCTATAACGGGGTGATAATGCCCTATTAGACACTTCAGGCTAACAAATAAAAAGCCCAGCATCATGGGCTTATTTTTCAATGGGCTACTTCTTTTGGAGTTATTGGCCAGTGAGGTCCCACAAATCCATAGACACTACAGTCTTTTGCCACTGCTCTAGGTTACCCTCCAGAACTTGATGTTAAGACTTCATTGGTGAACACATCCATACTCAACCTTACTGGCTACCTTCCATGGTGCTGCCAAGTGCTGTGCATGCTACCACTGAAGAAAAGGTGTCATCAGTGTTACCCAGTTGTGAAGCTTGTGGGCTACAATATGGCCAGCCTTGTAAGACATGACCATTGGCATATTAGTCACACGGATGTTTCGAGAGTAAGCATTCACTCTCTGATTGAATTTAAGTCCCACTCCATGAGATAAAACTGATACCTGGCATTATTATCTGGGTCAAGAATCTATTCATGGAGATAACCCACTGCCATTACAGACATAGTAACTTGTTGTGGAATATTTAAGATGTGTTGCATTTGTTTATGCTGTGGAATATTTGTTTAATAATGCATGATGTGTTGTATTCTTATATATTGCATTTGTTTAACTCTGAATCTGTGACACTTTGCATTGTTCTTATAAAGAGCTGAATGTCCAATAGCTAGGCAGGAGAGAAATAGGTGGGGCTGGTGGGCAGAGAGAATAAATGGAAAGAGAAGAGGGAGGAGTGAGAAAAGGAGAGAGAGGATACCAGGGGGCGGCCACACAACTGCACAGCAAGTCATGGAATTAGAAGTAAAGAAAGGTATATAGAATAGAGAAAGATAAAAGCTCTGGGGCAAAAAAATGGGATAATTTAAGTTAAGAAAAGCTGGCTAGAAACAAGCGAAGCTAAGGCTGGGCATTCATAAGTAAGAAAAAGTCTCCATGCATTTATTTAGAAGCTGGGTGGTGAGCCCACGGAGAGCAAAGAGTAAACAAACAAACAAACAAACAAAACCAACTAAATGACTTACTATTAGTGCACCTCTCAAACCTCAACCAAGACACTTTGCAGTAGACATTGATTAACTCAGAGACCCACAATTGGTCAAGATGCAGAGAATGGGAGACTATGGAATGCTCATCCTTAAGTGGGACACCATACTATAATCCCTTTTCCAAAGACTCAGGGATCATGGTAGAAGAAGGAGCATAAAAACTGTAAGAGCCAGATGTGGTACATTACTGTTAGGAAACAGTGTTCTCCAGACACAACAGGGAAGTTGTAGATATTAACTTATAGCAGTTTTGACAGCATACCTTAGTCCTACCCAAGCCAGACAAAAATCTCAGCATGGGGTTGAAATGTGATCACAAAACCCTAGCTGAGATCTAATGGCAATTTTAGAAATTGGAGAAAATTTAGAAAATTGGAGAGTCAATTTTCTTCAAGGATGCTTCTTCTGATAGGTTGGCAGGCTCCAGCAGACAGCCACACACCCAAGACTATATAGGCATCATAAATTGTATTTGATGGGTTTAAACAAACAAACAAAAACTTGGATGGTTATAGAAGTGGATGGATCTTGGAGTATTTTGGGGAGGAGGTGAATGTGGACAGAACTTTCTGTCCCACCTGGTCCTGTAGCTGTTTAGATGCAAATAAACACACAGAGGCTTATATTAATTATAAACTATTTGGCCAATGGCTCAGACTTCTTATTTGTCTATCTCTCTCTTAATTATTAACCTATTTCTATTAATCTGTGCATCTCCACGTGGTCTTGGCTTGCTGGTGATGCCCAGGTCTCTTGCTTCCTGAGAAGCTACATGGCATCTCCTTGACTCCTACTACCTTTCTCTATCCCTGTTTGTATTTCCCTCCTGGCTAAATTCTGCCTGTCCATTGGCTGAAACAGCTTTATTCATCAACCAAAAGAGAAACATACATTCACAGCATACAGAGGGATATCCCCCATCAGGTGAATATGGTAGAAATATGTTGTATGATATTCTCAAAGAACTAATAAAGAAGGAAAGACCAATCATATATAAGTTGGGCACTACCTTAGTTACTCAGGGACTTTCATTTCCTATCCAGTGAGACTTTAGTTTTTGACATGGTATCTTTACATCAGTTTTGCTGGTCTGAAATTCTCTAAGCAGTCCAGATCACTTCAGATTCAGAGCAATTCTGCTCCAGCTTCCCAAGCTCTAAGGTGACAGGCAGGTGTCACTGAAGAGAGTTTTTGAAGTAAATACTTGAACATAATGAATGAGAAGTGCCACAATGAGGTGCAGATTAAACACTGTGGGTGTTTGGAGGCAGTGAGGATTGTTTTTAGTAGAAAGACTTGGAAATATCTGGAGAAGATATGGCATTTGATGGGTGCCTTGACACCGAAACAGATTTAGATGTGTGGAGATAATGAGAGAAGCAATCTATAAGGCAGCAAAAATAGGAAAAATACAAAAGAAATTCAATCATGTTTAGTAAGCTGGAAGCATATGTGAAAGAGAGTCAGATGAATACAGAGATGGAAGTTGGCTGGAATCTGGACCTACAAATCTCACAAAGCTGTCTTGAAAAGCGTGGGTGGGTTTTACACACAGGTTAAGGGGAGCAATTGAATGTACTTTAGAATAATAGTCGTTGCCCTGCCCTTTAGGAGATGACTCAGGCTGTGGGGCAGAGAGGGCATAAGGCACTGGTTTAGGCAATGTGGAGTCCATGATGAGGTCTGGACTAAGGTGCTGAAGGTGAAGAGGACATGACAGCAATGACCAATTGAGAAAGAATCAGATGGCTTCCAGCCCTGTTCAGATGTGTTTCCAGAAATGGAGAGGAGTCCAGTAAACTTCAGAAGTGCATATCTAGGAGGAAGCTGGGACCTTCAGCAGAAACAGAAATGGTAGAAAGAGTGGGGCTGACAGAAATCTGAAATCATGAAGTCCATTTTATACAGCCCCAAGCAGGCATGTCCAGCTAAAGGGTAGGAAGAGGGAATGGTCTATCAGCATTGGAAAAGAACCACCAAGCACAGTATTTGATGGAAGCCATTGAGTGTTCTCTGCAATCAACATCATTGACTAGTGTCCCCCAGCTTTGCCCTATGAGTTTATTGGTGGTTTCTTCACTTTCTGTCTCTCCCTATGTGGCCACTATTTCACTTTTACTAGGTCATTTACAATGAGTGACATATATTTTTGAAGAACAGGTATGGGGAATCAGCGGTTTGTCTCTTTCTACAAGATTACTGTAGATGGGGGAACTACAAATGCTGCCATTCAAGTAGCCCTCAAAGAGTATTGGGTACCATTACCATTGTCCTCTGACCCCAGAAAAAGAAACTGCAATGCTCAGAAGAGACCCCACTGCAATGACTCATTTAGGATGCTGCTAGTATTTTATATTTGCTCCACACAGATGAAGGGAAAACTGGGATTGTCAGGATATCAAGAAGGTGGGGGATTAGTGTTTTTTTAGTGTATGTATGTATGTATGTATGTATGTATGTATGTATGTATGTATGTATGTATATGTGTTCATAGGTGTGCATGGTAGACTTGTGTTTGAATGTGTGTATGTGTGAAGGCTTTGGCTGTTGTTCCTCTGGAGCCATTTACCTTGTTTATTGAGACAGAGCCTCTCACTGGGTCCTGGGTGTACCAATTAATCTAAGCTGACTGGCCAGCAAAACCAGGGTATCTGCTTCTACCTCCCCAGCACTGATACTGGGAACTCATGCCCCCAGACCTGGCTGCTTAGATGAGTACTGGGACTGAAGTTAGGCCTACACACTTAATGTGACAAGCACATGACTGAGCTATCTCCCAGCTTGTCGATGACACAGCTTTTAAGTCTCCAATACACAAGTGGCATTGCAAGGCAATGAACTGGGACATGCTCCCTCAGTTTGAATTCTGAAAGACATAATTCTGAAAGGGATGTCTACATGAGAAGTAATTCGTCACAACTCTCTTGGTTGGAAAACATGAATGAAATTAGGTGCTGGACTATCTCCATTTCTGAGGCTCCATATAGATTTCAACCTTATCAAGTCCTCAAACAATTAACTTTATTTATTGTATCTAATTTAAAGTACTAAATGAGTCATAGAAAAGTGAGTCATGGAGGTAGAATATCGTTTTTTTCCTTTTATAAAAACTGTGATGTCTACACAATTGTGAAACCTTAGTTTTGCACTAACGAGTTGTGTTATTACATAATGGATACACTGATTACCATCAATTAGTAGGTAATGAGCAGCAATCGAAGCATTGAAAACTTTTAATTATAGTCATTTATCTTTGGTGATATCAGTAATACTTATGATAGTAATAAGCTAAAAGATCATTTTATACTCAGAGACACAGAGACTCAGAGATGAATGACTGGTGCATGCAGGAGACACTGAATGGACATATGCTCACAGGGTTTTCAGTTGTCTAACTTAACTATGAACCCTAGAGGGAGAACAAATAGGACAATGGAGAAGAAATGCTCAGTGTGTGATGGGATGCTGGTGTGTAGAGTTTTAGACACTGAGTGTGTCTATAATTCCTAGAAGCCTGTGGTGTGCAGCTTCCCAGAGCATCTTCATGTAAATCTGTCTCTGTTTTTCCCCTCTGTCCTAGGTGGAGTGAACTTACTATGAGAACCATGTTTTTCTCTCTCTCTCTCTCTCTCTCTCTCTCTCTCTCTCTCTCTCTCTCTCTGTGTGTGTGTGTGTGTGTGTGTGTGTGTGTGTGTGTGTGTGTGTGTGTGTATGTGCATTCACACATGTGTAAGTCATACCATGGTTGCTGCATGCCAGAATCCTGTCTGCTGGCATCTTGTCCGACTAACTTCACCAGCCAGATAGGGCAAAGAACAAATCAGTATTTTGTATCCAAATTGTGTTGGTGTTTTGCTCTCACAGGTGAACAGACTGGGTAAGTTTCTTCCCTGGGCAGGGGTGTTGGCTCATCTCCAGGGCTGTTGAGCTTTGCTCCATCATCCTTTGCACCTGATGTTGCTGACTTTTCTCCAGTCACTCCACCACAGTAAAGTAATATGTTGTACAGGACATTGTATCCTGCCGTGTCTGACAAATCATACATCAAGAGAGATTAATTTTTTACTCACACCAACCCATAGCTTCAGTACACTTCAGATGGGGCAGGGAAAGAAGCGTCCATGTTTCTATTGTGTAATGACTACTGCTGCTCTCTCCGTGGCCACTCTCCATCTTTCCTGCTTAGCCCAGACAGAAGAGACCAAGATGTTCTGCTTTGAAGCCCTCATCTTTTAAATACAGGCCCAGAGTCTCAGGGACAAACAAACTGATTCATGATTACTCTTCTGCCTTAAGCATAACCCTCTGAGATTTCACATCAGAAAGTCAGCTGTCTACCTCATATTTTTGAGAGAGGCTGGAACTGGGATTTGCACTGCTGGGAAACTGTCTTGGTTTAATCTGGGTGTTTTATGTGTGTGTTGTCTACTCATCCTAGCTAGACACTCCTTGCAACTCTATGCCATTGCTTCTTATGGAGTCAAAAGCAGAAAGACACATCACACAGTCAGGCAGAGCTCTGCATTTTGAGTTTTTGTATTGAGATATATACTTTTCCTGTATGTTCTTCCTGCTTCCAAAGAGTCAAAACCTCTTTGGGCCTCACCTCTCAGATGACAGAATAATTCATGGTCTCAGTTAAACTGCTTCCACACCTCCTGCAGGGTTGACCTGCTACAATGAATGCCAGTTAAGCAGTCCACATTCTCATTTTAGCTAAAAACATCTTCTGGGAAAGCTGGGAGCTATGCATGCAATGAAGCTGGGATAGAATTGCTATTTTTTCCACATACACAGCTTCATTTTGTTGGGTACACTTGGGTGGCTTTAGAATTTTATCAGCACAGTTGACTCATAGTAAAATCCAAATTAGTCAAAGGGAATGAATTTTGCTTTGGTGGCTTTCACTTAGTTTGTTGTATCAAACCTTTTAACTTGACTCACAACAACTTGGCTTTGAGTTTCTATTTCATATTCTGTTTTCACTGGTTCCAGTCAAATCTATCCACACATCATCATCTATCATCCATATATCACCAACCATCCATCCACCATCCATCTTCTATTCTTCTAACCAGCATGCAGGCATGTATCCATCCATCTAGGCAGCCAGCACCTGTGCATCCAACTTTCCATCATCTGTTATCCATCCATCATCCATAATCTATTCATCCATCTGGCGTGCTTGCATGCACACATTCATCCATCCATCCATGTAGTATCCCCCATCTATCGACCCCCACCCATCATCTATTTGCATCCATCCATCCAGCATCCATACATTTGTCTATTCATCACCTATTATTCATTCATTATCTATCCAGTACCTATTCATCATCCAACATCTATTCTTCCATCTAGTATACACTCATGCATGCATGCATCCATCCATCCAGTCTGCATCCATGAGTCATCTATTATCTACCTACCAGCATCTACCCATCCATCCATCCATCCACCCACCATCATCTACCTATCCATCCATCTTTCCATTTTTCACCATGCCTAAATATGAACAGGAAGAGAATATCAAAAGATCCCAGCTGTGCTGACAGGAAGCTTTAGAGAAGTGGTTCTCAACCTTCCTAATGCTGTGACCCTTTAATATAGTCCCTCATGTTGTGATGACCCCAATCATAAAATTAGTTTCATTGCTACTTTGTAACTGTAATTTTGCTACTGTTATGAATCATAATGTAAATATCTGTGCTTTCTGATGATCTCAGATGACCCCTGTCAAAGGGTCATTTGATCCCAAAGGGGTTGCAACTCACAGGTTGAGAACCACTGATGCAGCGCTTTCTCTGCTCATCAACTATGACAATAAACTACATTCATGTCCTTTTAGCTATGAAACTAGGCCCTCTAGACCTTATTCTGAGTGGAGCTGTGACTGACAACACTAATAATTTGGCATTCCCCTTTTG
Source organism: Cricetulus griseus (assembly GCF_003668045.3). Classification (NCBI taxonomy): domain Eukaryota; kingdom Metazoa; phylum Chordata; class Mammalia; order Rodentia; family Cricetidae; genus Cricetulus; species Cricetulus griseus. The sequence continues at coordinate 117,374,579 of NW_023276806.1, forward strand.
GCTTATGTTAGGCAACAGGTACCACTGTGAGTGACATCTTTCCAGAAATCACTGCAGGTCTTTCAGCTACAGAGAGGCTGGACTGACACAGGAAGACAGCCAAGAGGGCTGGGCTATGAGTGAGAGGTAATTTTCACCTCCAAGGATCATGCATGGAAGAATAAAAAGGATCTCTGACTTTCTTTAAGTTCAATCATAGAAATCCTTTTGAAAATTAAGCTTCCAGCAGGTGACACTGGAAATGCCTCCTCTACATGAGGCTTGCTGCTTTGCTGAATTTTATTATTTATAGTATGAGTTTGGGTTTGTTTGTTGATTTGTTTGTAAGTGATGGCCTACTTATTGAGAATTATGAAAAAGAAGGCATTTTACAGGAACCATTTTCCCACTTAATTCAATTTGCTCTTTAAAACACTGAAGCTATTAGAGTTGGTTGACATTTGATTAAAACAATCTCAGCATTTCTGATCTTAGAAAGTCGACTACTACTGTAGTGGGATGTGTTGCTTAGAAGACTTGAGACTCAGAACAGCAGTTAGTCTCTGTATTAGCTCATCTACTGGAGCACACATTGGCCAGCTTTGTATTTGGAAGAGATAAAGAGAGAACAGGACAAGGATGGAGGGAATAGCCCGTGTGACTCACCTTATCACATCCTTAGACTTACATCACATTCTTTAACCAGAAAAAGGGCAGGCCACTACCTGTTCCAGATCCAGCCCAAGCTAAGTAGCAGTGACAATGTACAGTGCAGCATTTGGAAGAGGCCATTCCCTCAGTGATTAGCATCCACAAAATCCAAGAGTCCATGATCTTAGAACTCTTTCATAGGAGGGCTCCAGGTGGTAATCTTGTTAGACAGGGATGCTGATTTTGTGTTCCAACATGAATTTTAACTTAGGTTATATGCCTATTTGGTGTTTGCTTCTAGGTGAGAAGTTGGGGGAACAGTGGGGAATTAAAACTCATATCAGGCACCCACTGGCACTGCCATTGTTTCGATGGTGTTAGTAAGAGCAGAAATGACAAATTGCTGCAAAATCTCCTAGTAGGAGCTTCCAAGAAATGGACTTGGTCTTTCACACATGAAAGTGAGGCAAGGAAAAAGCAGGATGGCTGTGAGATCTCACATGGCACAGAAGACAGACACCAACATTATCTGGAACTTTAAATGTGAGTCTGTTGCTCATGCAGAATGAGATGGTTCATGTGGGCTGACAACTGGACAGAATTAGGAATTCACCTTAGAGGCCAAACCTTTGGCCATGCCTGTGCAGGATGATCTAGAATAGGTTAGTTTCTAACCACACCTGTGAGGGGTTATCTTGGTTAGGTTAATTGTGGTGGGAAGACTCAAAAGTGGGTGGCACCATTCCCTGGACTGCACAAAAGGGAGAGTACTAGCTGAGTATCTGCACTAATCTTTCTCTGCTTCCTGATTGCAGGTGCAACTGACCAGATTACTCAAGTTCCAACTGCTAGGACATTTCCCACCATGAGGGGCAGTGCCTTTTAATTATGCACCCAAATAAGCCCCTTTATCCTCCAGTTGCTTTTTTTTCAGGTCTTTTATTGTAGTACCAGGCAATTCAGTTGAGTCACTGGGCAACACTGGCAGTGTTGTGTATGTGTATGTGTATGTGTCTTTCTAGGTTAGAACATCAATCATCCATATCCACTGGCTACTATGAAATGCTTTGTAACGCAAAACTAACACTGGGGTGGGAGTATGAGATTTTTTTTAATAGGGGTGGAAGTATTTTAACCTTACTCTGTCTTGACCTGAGTGCCTTTCAATTTGGAAATTCCAGATTGGCAGTTTTCATGAGCCCAAACTCACTCTTCCACCTTGGCCTTCCATTCTTGTCTTGAGTTACATACAAGTGCTCACTATGTAATTCTTCAAGATCAAGGGGATTGCCTTATTTCTCTTTGTGTATGAGTCAGAGTGTTTCATATAGAAGATGCTCACTAAGTATCCCATAAGAAAGTGCAAAGATGCCTGGGATCTAGAGTTCTGGTAGCTTCATTCCCTAGAGCAGGACCATTTTGTGTTGTTTTGGATGTCTCTGATTCAAGATAGACTTAATGCGACCTCAGTGTCCACTATGCTTCCCGACCCATCTGCCCTCACCATCAACTCCTGTGCTGTGGATGGATGTGGTGATTTCACTACTATTCAACTTGACCCATCTCCTTAGAACAATTTTTGTTTGTGGTGTGCGTGTGTGGGTTGTACGTAGGTGTGTGTATATGTCTGTTTAGGTTTGTGGGGGTAGGTTGTGTGTTTGTGTGGTGTGGGGGGGTTGTGTGCATGTGTAGTGTATTTGCATGTACATATACATGCATTTATGGAAGTTAGAGGTTGATGGCAAGTGTCTTCTTCAGTTGCTCCCCATTTTGTTTGACACAAGCAGCCCAGTGAACCCTGCGCTCACTGATTCCGATGGTCTGGCTGGCCCGTGAGCTGTCCTGGGATCCTTCTACAGCCTCCTGGGGTGTTTGCTCAGTGTCTGGCCTTTTATATAGGTTCTGGGCATGTAAGGTTGTGGTCTTTATGCTTGCATGACCATCTTCCCAGGCTCCCCTAAAACTGTTAACAAAGGATTTGTCTATTACTTTCCTCCTTTTGGGGAGAACTCCACCCTTTGTTAAAGTTTCTGGCAGAATGTCTTTTTTATCTGCATTCAGAAGCCACTAATTATGATTAACAAGCCACAAGGAATAAGTGGTGTGAACAAATGCACTTGAAAACCTTGATAATCCTCAGAGAACAGTGCAAAATTTGCTACTGATGGAATTAAAAATTATAGAAAACAAATCAAAGAATAGAACTTTGAAAAGTTAATGGTGGCCTGAAGCAAGTTTGGGGTTATTACATTGATAATTATGTGACTTAAATTATCAGAGAATAGCAGTGCATTGAGTGAAAATAGTGAATACATTAAGCCCAATTAATTAGAGCTATTTCAACCCAACAGGTACATATTGTGCTGTTAGTAACATCAGGAGAAAGTATCTACGGAAGAAGAACTTAGAGTGACATAAGCCACACTCTTGTGCCTTGTGGAACTTAAACTAGATGTGCATTTTCTTAGCTATAAATACAATAGTTGTAACTTACAGATGGTTGGAAGCACTTTATACACAGCATCTCAACTATAATTCTTTAAAGAACTCTGATATAAAGCATTCCCTTTCCTCTGAAATGATTTTTCCTTCTCTCCATCTGAGCAAAAGCCACAGTTTTTGTTAATATGAATGTCAGAAGGAAGACTGCTATTTATGCTGTGAGTCTCTGACAGTTGCATCTTCAATTCATTTCAATTGTATCCTGAGCTGGATACTGAAAACCTCATATTTTCCCCACTATTTTTAGACTGTAATTCCTTGAGAATATTGCCCAGTTGAAATCATTGAATCTCACTCTCTAACCTCAGAAATGTTTTTAGTTCATCTACCCTCTACAACATTTGTATCATGTTTATTTTCTGGTTTATGTTCCGAGCTATAGGAAATAAGAGGTTAAGATAAATGTACTTCCATTGGTGGAAACCAGAATCATCGTTCTTCTTCTTTTCATGGAGTCTTCTTCAAAGAACACTAACTTAGAAAATTCAGGGACAATCAAGTCTGGCGTTTGGAGAGGAAGGCAGATGCTCCTGAGTACCTATGTTGGATCCTCTTTTCAGCATTAAATGGTACAGTGGCACCAAGGGAGGAGGATGGGGGGAAGAGGATGGGAGATAGAAGTTTAGGGACAGACAAAGGTGCATGATACACACAATAACCTGCTCTAAACTCCTTCACCATACAAGGCAGGCTCCAAGTACTCCTTGAGCTGTTTGGAACAGGAGAACTCAGGCAGCTAATCCCAGGAAGCATCAAGCCTGTGCTCATCAGCATTCACTAAGAGAGTCTTGCATCTCTTCCACGTCTGTCACAACTGGTGACTCTTTCCTGTTTTCAGGGTGTTCATGCTTCACTTTTCCCTCTGCAGCAATATTTGTGTTCCTAGTTCTCTGAAATTCAGCGACTATGATGTCAGAGCAGAATGCCTGGCTGCCTGGGCGGCTAGCTCCATAGTGTCTTGTGAGTCTGAGAAACATGGTTACATTCAAGTACAGTTTTAGCAATCAGCATATTCAAGGCTGGCATGGCTCAGGCAGTACAGCACAGTAATGCACAATTAGAAGCTGTAGGTCTGTCTGTCCTAATTGTGACTGTGAATCAAAAGGCCTCATAGGGACAGCAATGAGAAGGGGCTAAGCACTGGGAGTGAGGAGCAGTTTGTTTCATGTTGCTTGTAAATGAAGTCAAATGAGATACCATTTCTATTCTGCCACCTGAAGAGAATAAGTGTAAAAGCTCCTTGTTAAAGAAGGACAAGGGGTACCGGGCAGGGAGAAGATTGGTCCATAAAAGCATCACCATGAGAGCCAGACAGCAAGCCAGAGTTCCAACCCTGGAAGTCTCCTAAGAAGTGGGATGTGATCTCATCCATCTGTACCTCTAGCACTCCTACAAGGAAAATGGGGGACAGGGACAGGTGAATCAACCTGTTTCACAGACCAGCTGTCCCAGGGTATGAAATGCAGCAGACCATGAGAGAGACCATGCCTCAAAGGATGAGAACAACTCTTAACAGCTATCTTCTGATCTCCACAAGTTCTCTCCTCTCCATCCTTCCCTCCTCTCACATAGACACAAAAGACAATAATAAGAATCTCAACATTTCTTTTTGGTCACTTCAGAAATGTCTGCTTTTAACTGAGAGAAAATTAATTGCATTTCAATATATCTAAATACCCATAAACCCAAGCCATAAATGCAAAGGAAGCTGTCAAGGAGGCAAGACTAGGCACTTACTCTCCAAAATGCTCGTGTTAATCTTAAATGTTGTCCTTGCCAGTGTAAAGATTACACGGCTACAGCAAGCGACCAGTTGCTGAATGCATCTGTGTGTACAGGTACAGTGCAGGCATCAGCTTACACTGCTTTATTTAGGTCTTCCCACTATACCTTGAGAGAGAGTCCATTATAGCTTTCACTGTACAGATAAGGGACCAGTGCTCAAACACACCAACTTGAGGTTGCCAGTTAATACAGAGAAGAACTCCTATTGGAGGTCTCTGGCCTCACGTGGCCTTTGGTTTGCTGCAAAGATTAGAGTGTACACCCATATACATGAGGCTTAATGAAGCATTGGGGGGCTGCTTTTAGTTTCTTCAGCTGTTTCTTTAGGATGAATTCAAGCACCAGAAACATTCTGAAATGGGCACCATTTGTCAGTTTCTTTCTAAAGCATCATCCATTTTCTGTGGACTGTTTTACAGGCTAGTGAATGAGGTGGAGGGATGTTAATCTGTGTAAAATCATGTTTTATTATATGCCTAGTGTCTTAGTTTGTGCTTAGCTTGATATATGGAAGGACATGAACAGGTGACCCCTGATTCATGTGGGAAAGGATAGAAAAGTGAACAGATACAACATGAACATGTTCTCTGAACCAGCTATATGTCCGGCTGAGAAAGACAGTTTACCTAGCTACCAGATTCCAAACTGGAGTTAAACTCGAAAAACAGATTTAATTCCTTTGAATTAATAGCTTATTAGAACTCCATTGATTAATGTTAAAACTCTAAACTTTTGCAGTTTTAATATAACAAGAGCATAGCAAGGGAAAAAAATCTGAAATATTTCTTTAAATATTTCAGGAATTTTTAAAGGAACTTGCTTTGCAATGACTGCTCTCAGTAATCAGCCACCTGTGTCTCATGGTAAAAGATTTAAAAAGATTAAAGTTTATCCAAGCTATAAAGGTCTAACAGGGTGGTTTAAGGTATGTAAATACAGACGGTAAAGGTCTGAGGATGTAAATGCATAAGTAAGTTGTAGGGTGTAAGAAAATGTTTTAAGGTATATAAATGCAGGTTATAAAGGTCTGAGGATGTGAAAACTTAAGTTGTGAGGGACTAAGAAGGTGTTTTAAGATACATAAATGAAATTTGTAAAGGTATAAGGAAGTGAGAGTATATATAAAAGATAGCTCAGATTTCTTCCCCTAGATATGCTTCAAAAGTTCGGAGTTTTCATATTAATCAATGGAGTTCTGTTAAACTATTAATCTAGCTCTGGTAAGCACTGGCTACAATTATCATAATCACAAGCTCAAGGTTTTCAATTTCCTTTGGTTGTCTTCTGAGTGTAGACTTAAAAGTGCTTTTCATGGTGCTAAACACACTTGTCCAATCTGTATACACCCAATCTCTGGATAGAGGAAAGAGAGTTCATGCTTTGGGTTCATGCTTTTGGGTTCATGCTTTTTGGGTTCTCGAGCTACTACTATGACTCAAAGGCATAATTTTGCTGCTGTTTCTACAAAGTGTTTTTCAGTACAGGTTGCAAACACTGGTAGTGCTAACATATCTAACAAGATTTTGTCTCTTTGTAAACTTCAACTTGGATCTACCTCTCATGGATCAAATGGACTCCAGATAAGTACTCTGGTCAAACAGAAGACTAAGTTTTCCTGAATACTACCTGTTCCTAAGGGTGGGGTCTCTCCCCCTTTCCCTGGTCTTGGGACTCCCCTCCCCCAACTCAAAGGACCATGGGCCTGGAAGTTTCAAATGTACACCCAAGATAAAAAGTTTTCCCCTAAACTCCTTAACTTTACTTTATGTCTCTAGTTTACTCATCCCAGCAGATTTCAAATTAACTGCAGACCGCTCCACTGCCAACTCTAGGTGCTCACTCAGAGTATGAATCCCAGAAGCCCCGCTGTGGCTAGCCTTAGGTGGTCCACCTCATAAACCGCTTGACCTGCTGCCTGCATTTCCCCAGATTCCCAGATGAACAGTGAGTGAAACAGCCTGTTTTTCTTGGACTTGGCCAGCATTCCATCTTCCTTGGAACCCCAACAACAATTCCCCAGTGTCAGCAGGAATCAGTCATAGAGAATATTACTTTGCCCTTCTATGGGCTATTTGCACACTGTGTGAAGATGTATTGCTGTAATGAATGTAATAAAAAGCTGAATGATGAATATCTAGACAGGAGGTATAGGCAGAATTTCTAGGCAGAGCGAGAACTCTGGGAAGAAGAGAAGCAGAGTCACCAGCCAGACTCAGAAGAAGCAGGATGGACAGTAGGAAGATAAAGTAACACCATATGGCAGAACCGAGATGAATATAAATGGGTCAATTTAGGTTATAAGAGCTAGTTGGACATGCCTAAGCTAATGGCCAAGCTTTCATAATTAATAATAGGTCTCTGTGTCATTATTTGGGAACCTGTGATCCTGATGACAAAGCATTGTGAAATATGGTATCCAATGTGGAGGCTTGAATATGCACATAGGCCAGGAAAAGTGGTCTCTTGGGTAGGCTTGGTGTACAGAGGCATGCCTTTTTTAGAGGCCCTGCTGTGCAGCTGAGCGTTTGAGTGACCCCCACTGTTTATTACCTTCTGTACAAACTCCTGCTGTATGCAGACACAACATATTCCCAGGGCTTGGGCAGATAAATAAGGCTCCAGGGCCCTACTGGCAAGAGGCTAGGTTCTCATGGTACTGAGGGAGGTGGAGCCAGCTGCCAGTGCCTAGCAGTTTAAGATTTATCTTCTGTGGTCAGAAAGCACTGCAAGCATGAGGCTGCAGATGAGCAAAAAAACTGGATCCAGACACTAAAAGAAAAAAACCTCTAAAAAGTTGCAATATGCTTTAAAGGGTGCTTAGGTGTTGAAGAAAAAATAAAATGAGTATAATCAGTCATTAAAAAAGCAAATAGTTTAAAAATAATAGTTTTTAAAGAAAGTAAAGTAATATAAAAATAAGCCACATAAGGATGAAAATATTATAACACAGGGAGCTTGGGTCTTTAATAGTGCTTTGTCAATTTTAAATTTTTGAAATGCTAAGGAACAGAGAACAACTGATGAGAGACATTGGATTGTGAAAGCCACTGCTAAATCAAACCAGTTTATGTACTTCAGAGATGTCTTGGCTTCAGAATGGAAGTCAGGAAATGTGTTGCATTACACAGGAAACAAAAAGCAGTGGATTCCTTCACAATTAATAAAGATCAGATTTGACTGGGGGAGAACTTATGAGGATCTTGGCTACAGACATGAGGGAAAAGGCCAGGAAAGACTGCGGGACAGTTGATACACATGCTGATCCCTCTACGTGGGAACAGCTCTGAGACTGAGTGAGACACAGTATATATTGTTGGCTACAGAGTCCCCATGACTTATTATTGCATGCCATCCTTTCATATGGCATGGATAATGGTTTGGTTAGATAGCCCAAATGGACTTATAAAATTGATGGATACCTTTTACCTGCTCAAACATAAAACAGAAATCATCTTTAGCTGATTTGTACACACCCCACATTCCATACCTATCTTAATTACAGATATGTATGTTACCTTTAAAAGTTTGTGTGTTTTCAGAACAAAAGGCCTGGGCATGAATAAAGGCAAGTAGCCCATGCAATCCAGCTTCTTAGAAGGCCTCTGTCATAGCTTCCTCAAAATTGTGCATCCAGGACAACTTTAAAGCTGCTAGCTGAGATGGTCCAGCCTCACAGACTATCCAGCCAAGACTTCAGAAAAGCTCTATACTTTCCCATCACATAGTGACTAAAGAACAACAACCACAAAATAATTTTCTCAGGGTCCCCAAAAGATGCCATCACTCACAGACATCAGGAAGCAGTCTAGAGAACACAACACCCACATTCCCAAGAGGTGGGGTGGGTAGTTTTTGGTCATTTGGTTAATGTTTATCATTGTGAGGTGTTCACTGCAAGTTATCATAGTCAGAAAAAAAAAAAAGCTAAGCAAAGGAGATTATATTCAGGGATCTCATTCCGAAAAAGAAAAAGGAATGATAGGATAAAGGGTAGACTTTAAACTAAACAACTATTAATCTCAAATATTTTACATTGGTATGGATTTTTGTATATTGAGGCAAATTTAAGGTTATTTTTGTTATAACGTACTCTATATATGTTTCTACTTTTGTTTAAGATATTTTTGTATACTGACACAAATTTAAGGTTATTTTCTTATACTCTATATATGTTTCTACATTTGTTTAAGGTAGTTATACAGCTCATTTAAAAATATAACCTGTAGCTGGGCGTTGGTGGCACATGCTTTAATGCCAGCACTTGGGAGGCAGAAGCAGATGGATCTCTGTGACTTCAAGGCCAGCCTGGTCTCCAGAGCGAGTGCCAGGATAGGCTCCAAAGCTACACAGAGAAACCCTGTCTCGAAAAACAAAACAAAACAAAACAAAAAAAAAGAATTCCCATTTCTTTTTGAGTGTATGTATGTGTGTGATTGTGAATGTGTATGTTATATATTCAGGGGTGTGTGAAAAGGCCAGAAGATTCCTGAGTGCCCTTTTTCTGTCCTTTTCCACACTATTCCTATATGTGCATGTATACCCATATAGACACACTCATATAAACATAATTTTTAAGCATTTCTTTTAAAAGAGGAGTTCCTGACTCTGTGAAATAGGGAGTGATAACAACACCTACTCCATGGGAAAATGGGAGAAGATAAGATGAAACCTACTTGTAAAACACTTAGCTTTTGGTTATAGTAAATGTAGTGAAGAAGACGTGTAGGGTGTAGGGTCATGTGAGGGGGTAAAACATGAAGGCCTTGTCTGTACTGACTTAGAACAGCAGGGAAAACTACTGGAATATATTTAAAGTGAGACACAGAAGATGAAATATTGAGTAAGTGTGTCAAGTGCAGAAAAATGTCCAGAGCAGAATACAAGGACACCAGCAACGTGTTAGCGTCTAGAAAAAAGCCAGTATCTCTGAAATGGATGGAGTGCGGGAAGCATACATAGGGGTGGGTTGGAGTAGAGGAAAAGGAATTCCTCTCCATCTACCATCCCTGTTGACATAATGCTAATTCAGGCTCGGCCATCTTGGGCCTAAATGTGCTAGTGACTTACTTACTCCTGCTGCTTGCCTCTCTTGGCCTCTTCCATCCTAGATAATCTCAGATTAAGTCCTATGTCATCCCTTTGATCATGACACTGTCCTACCAGTGAAGGGCCCAGACTCTCACCTAGACCCCTGCTTTGACATCCATGACAGGCTGCAGAAAAGACCCAGTGGACAAACAGCCCTGACTCAGCAACATGTGCTGAGCTCCCGACCCTCCTCTAGTCACTAGGAAGCTAGATACACTCCATGTGGCAAGTTAACCACCAGAAGTTAGCTGGTGGGAACCAATCAGAAGTTAGCTGTCAGGCTCTGGATGTGCTTGGTAACAGTGAAACACAGTGTGGCAACTGGCCTGGGAGGGCCTCTAGGCATAGCAACCTTCCTGCAGGTGCAGTTGACCAATCAACACAGGACAGATTGTCCAAGCCCAGAGGTGTACCAATCCTGAGACTGTTGTTATGCAACTAGCAGACCCCCAGACACTCCCCTTGCTCTACCCCAATATATTCCCTCCCCTGCTGCTGCTCGAGGTCCCATCTGTTTCACCTGCTGTGTCGGATAGATGGGGGACCCGAGTTAACTTGTAAAATTAAAAACTCTTTCCTTTTTATTGGACCAGGTCTCTTGGTGATTTGGGGGTTCAGAGTTTGGGCACAATACCAGGAAACCTGCAAGTTGACTGTTTCACATCAAACAAAATTCATAGAGCTTCCTTGGACATGAAGTAGTATTTCCAACATGGCTTCGATCTGCTTGTTTTTCTCAAGTCTGTTAGATATTCTCCAAATCTGTGCTCTTACCTTCTCTATCTGTAGTGAATCCTTCTTGTTCCTTGTCACCTAACCCTTTCCTGTACAAGTACAATCTATCTCTCAAGGTTGGCATCAATATGTTATCTGCTCATTAGAAGTTATTACCTTCTCTTGAATTCTGTATATTGGTTATTATTTGCTCTGGTTGAAATACTGTGTCTCTCCAAAAGTCTTGTATTGAAATTTTAACTTCCAAGGTCATGATGAGCCTTGTGTTGGCTTAGGTTATGTAGATATAGGCTTTATAATTGGAATTACTGCCCCTATCAAAGAGACTCTAGACTCTAGTAATTGACCCCCAATTCTGGGGCAACAGAGAGAAGCCCCTTCTATTGAGGAAAGCAGCTTCCCCTCAATCCCCAATGAATCTGCTGCCTTAATCTTAGACCTTCCAAACTCCATGTCTATGAGATCAAAGTTTCTGTGGGTTTATAATGCCATCTAGTTCATGTTATTTCGTTAGAGTAGTCTACATAGACAAAAACACCATCAAAACTAAAACATGTCCTCTAAAAAATAAAACAAAATTGCTTTTGTTAATTAAAAAAAACTATTTATAGAAAACATTCATCAACCATCATTCTACTGTTGGAAATTAATTCTTATATACGTTTCATTATTATGTTATATCCACAAAAAGTCATTGAAAATATTATTTGAAGAGCTGTATAATATTCAAGTCTAGAGACATATCATAAAATTAGTTCTTTATGGGCACTTGTTTCTTTATCCATAAACGGAGTCAGTGAGAACATTGTGACGATTAATGAGGTGAGTACTAAAGTGTTTTGCATCAATAATGAGGATGTTAGATGTTTAATGGATGATGGTCATGATCCCTTGTCCCAGAAAATTCTCTCCGGGCTAATCAGCTATCAGATGAGGGCTGTAGAGTGTAATGGGAAGGGTGGAAAACTGGTCCCTAAAGGGTTTCCTAGCTCCTAAAACCATTCATAGTTCTGCCTGCAAGAGACAGTCTTTCAGTTCCTCACAAAACAGACCCCAGACTTAGTAAAAATAAATATCTAAGAAATACAAATTTGTACTTAAAGCCATTTACTGGGGAGAAGAAGAGGCTGAATGTTTATTAAAATGTGCATTGGAGTTGGTGGGGGATTTAAAGTCACTCATGTTTTTTCTGATCCTTCGTTCTACATGTAATTGTGGCTTTAGACTTTTCTGGTTTTGTCGAGGGGCTCAAAGTACCTTTGGCTTAGTTTCTTTACACTATAATAAACCTTATATTATATGGCTTAGAGGTTGTCTTATTTCATTCCAGTCCCCCCAAGCCCAAGAGCATATCCTTCTGCTCTGTTTAAAGCCTATAAATCTTTGATAATCTCACATAACAGTCATCCTTTTCTCTACTAAGCACGTGTGCTTTCACAGCTGGACTGTTTCTTTAAGTTTCTTTCACCCTGATCACACTGGGCAGCCTACTCAATAATCCCTGTAATCTCTGTATTTTAATATCCATGTGGTTACTTTGGCTTTCTATTTTTAAAGAAACCCAGTTCCCCATGTGAAATAGATCTGCAGCCCCTGACCATGTGAGAGACTGGCTATGAGACCTTCATTCTCCTCCTTGCAAATTCCTCAAACCAGGGGCTGCTCTGCAGTGTGTCCCCACACTAAACCGTCTGACACAGGACACCTGATCTGTCTGGTTGCCAGTTATTTTTTACATCATGCTGACAAAACACAGGCTATAGACAACTTGATGGAGGAAGGACTCATTTGGCTACATAGTTTCAGTCTATAATCCTTGGCTCTTTGGGCTCTGGGGCCAGGGTGAGGAAGAAGACCATGGTAGTAGGACCATGTCAGGCACAAAGCTGTTCATCTCATGGTGGACAGGAAGCAGAAAGAAAGAGAGAGGGCTAGGGACCAGATACAGTCTTCTAGGGTCTGCCTGCCTCAATGCCCCTCTTCCTCTGGCTAGATCCAAACTTCTAAAGCTTCCAGAGTCTCTCCATAATACTTTTCTCAATGTTATGACCAAACAGATAAACAGTAACTTAAAGAAGTGATTAATTTGGTTTACAGTTTAAAGGGATACAGTCCACTGTGGCAAGAAAAACACAGCATCAGAAACAGAAGACCATTGGTCATACTATGTTGGCTGACAGAAAGCAGTGAACAAGAAGGAAGTAGGGCTAGGCTATAAAACCCAAAGGCCCTCCCTCGTGAATCACTTCCTCCAGCAAGGCAACACCTCTTAAATATTTCACAGCCTGTCCAAACACACCTCCATCTGGGGACCAAGTGTTTGGATACTTGAGCCTGTGGGAAACACTTCATGTTCAAACCACAACACTTCCCAAATAGCACCTCCAGCTGGAGACCCAGTGTTCAACACAGGAGCCCCTGGCAGACAATTCACATTCAAACCACAACAGTGTTATCGTAATGCCCTAATCTACTTTCTACATGCTGTTAGAGACAGGTATTTAGGACACAGAATTTGGATCCCACTAACTGGCTTTGTGCTCGTGGACACCATTGCCTGACTTCTCTAGTTTTCAATGTCTTATTATTACACTGAGAATGTAATTTCTATCTTGTTATAAGTATAAAAGGAAATAACACATATGACGGGATTTGGCACAGGGAACATACACTACAAAAGATGTGTTCTTTTTTCTTTGAGGCATCCCAATTGAATCCTTAAAGATATTTGCTTTTCTTCTGAGATTAGCCCAGGAGAGAGCACAATATGTATGGGGATGGCTATGGAAAGAAGTAGGAAGATTGGAAAAGAACAGTGACATTGGGGTTTTCCAAACTTTATGACTTTCTTTCAGTAACTTTCATAATAAAATAAAATAAAATAAAAGGGAGGGTGTAGGAGGCACCCTAACCATGCCTCCTAGGGGCTGGCTACAGGGGTGCCAGACCATGCCCAGCAGGGCATTGTCAGGGGATGTGAGGGAGGTTTAAGAGTGAGAGGAGGCACATGGGAGGCCCCTTCTTTTTCCCTGTGCACTGCTTACTGAGGCTAGGTGCTGTGTAAGTAAGGCATATTGCTGAATAAATATACCCTAACCCTATCTGGTTATGTATTGATGAGTCACTGTTATATAAACAGTGAAGTTAATTATGTATTATCAGGAATGAATTCTGCAGTCTCAATGTGCAACACAACTCTCTCTATTTTGAGAATCTGTAACTATATTGAGAGGCTCTGTAAAATCCATAAGTATCATAAGAATTGCATATAATTCTGCCTTCTGTACAGAAGTATACAGACTACAGACTTTGAACTACTTTACTTACCTCACCTGCTCTATAGCATGCCTTACCTGATTTGTTGGCATCAGTGTAGAAGGTAAGAACTCCAGAAATGGGAATTTATCTTACAATACATCAAGAATCCAGATTATCTTTTTTATGAATTTAATTCTGTCAGTTTTGGGATAATTGTTGCTAATTTTTTCCAAAAAGTCAGTAAGAGCTATTGGCCAATATTTATTGTCCTTCCATAAGGAGGAAATTTCCTCATTAGCTAAAGGTACTATAATTTCTGCTGGATCTTTTCCAGTCAGTTGACAAAGTCTTAATTTGCCCTTTAGAATCAAATCAGAAATCTTTTCATGTCTTTAACTGTTTCTTTTGTTTATGTGGCAGAAATATCCATTCCAATATAATATCTTCTCTCTGCATGAAAATCCCAGAAGGGTATTCTCCGGATGGTAAGATGACCAGAATACAGTCTAAAGTAGGGTCTACATGATCTACATGTGCATCCAGTATTTTGCTTTCCACCCATTGTAATTCTTTTTCTGCTTCAGAGGATAGTATTTGCAGATTGTTAAAGTCTTTGTCCCCTTTAAGGGCCAGTTTTAAATGCTTTAAATCATGTCCTTCCCCACCAATTATTGTCTGTAGTTGAGAAATTTCCCCTAATAGTTTCTGAAGAGAATTAAAGGTCTGATCAGGAACAGAACTAATCCTTTATATATAACTCATATCAGATCCCACTTCTGACACCAGATATAAGCAGATATAAATGGTGACGCACCAATACGTTAACTAGATAGGGTTAGGGTATATTTATTAGGGAATATGCCTTACTTACATAGCACCTAGTCGCAGTAAGCAGTGCATGCCCATGAAGCAGGGAAAAAGAAGGGGCCTCCCATGTGCCTCCTCTCACTTTTAAACCTTTCTCACATCCCCTGACAATGCCCTGCTGGGCATGGTCGGGCACACCTGTAGCCAGCCCCTAGGAGGTGTGGTTAGGGTGCCTCCTACAGGAGGGATGTTTCTGTTCATCAGACTGAAAGAGTACTGTCCATTAATCTCTGTTTCTTACTTGTGAGTTAAGTGAGAAGGAGGCACCAGAAGAAGAAAGGTATCCAAATCCCTCCATCTATCCTTTGCAGCTAAGACTGAGCTCCCAGTCCTGTGCTGGAAGACATGCACTTAGCTTTTCTTCTGGAACTACACAGAAGTCATCAGGAGAGCAGGATAACTCATATACTGTGCTTAAGTCAGTAAAGTTGTGAAAATAAAATAAAATAATTAATGTAAAGAAAATTTTAGCCAGGTCCCTGGTACACAGTAAGGCTGTAACAATGAAGTAGTATGAAGATGGTGATAACAGAAGATCAGAGCCCTGATGAAATAAATAAAAACTAATATCTGTGTTGTTACAAAGTCTTTTGGAGGAGGAAGTATGAATAGACCCATGGTTTACACACTGGACAAATAATCTACCACACCGGGAAATTAGAAGTTGAACTTGTATGCTTCAATATTTAATATTTTTCCTATTGTGGCTTATATACAACCTATAAGAAATAAAATAAAATTCATTATTGCTATTTCTGGAAAAATAAAATTTGTTAGATTTTCTATGGATGGTTTATTCATAACTTACTCAAATTTCATATATCTACTTTTATCTGTACTTGCATATGTATTGAAAAACACAATAGGTAGTGATTTCTTGAGGTCTGCAATGATCACAACTGGGGAAAAGTTCTACATTAGGTAGGGTTATCTTAAAATGTCCATCCTTGTATTTTTAGTGCATAAAATGATAATCTTAGCATTTTTAGAATACTGTAATGGTTTTTAAAAACTGTTCTAGCTTCATTTCTACTACTGTGATAAAACAACCTTACAGAAATTAACTAGGGGAGAAAAGGGTTTATTTGGCCCACAGTTGCGGGGTACAGTCCATCACAACAGGAAACTCACAGCTGCAGAAGCTTGAGTGGGTGTGTCACATTTGCACTCATGAGCAGAGAGAATGAACACATGCATGCTTCTCAGCTTGCCTTGCCCACTCTTATAAAGCTTGGGACCAAACCCAGGAAATGGTGCCTCCAACAGTGGCCTGATCTTCACATATCAATAATCAAAATCAAGATAGCCCGCTACAGACACCCAGCAGGCTAACCTGATTTATGAAATCCTTCCTTGGGACTCTCTTTCCATGTGACCCTAGATTGTGTCAAGTTGAGTATTACTTAGCCATCACATGGAGTTAAAAAAATACAAACATTCTAATAATATTCTGGGTGATAGAGATTTGGGCAATTTTTACAAATAACACACACACAGGCATGCAGTCATCTTCAAAATCCCATCTGACTAAACAAACAATAAAGCATCTCTACCTTCCCTGGCCCTGCCCACTTTTCTCCACTGGGTACGTCTGTCTTAATCCAGAATCTCGTCAAGAAAGAGGATGGAACTATTGGCCTGGTCATCAGTTTTAGCCTCATCTAGTAAGAAAAGTGTGCAGCAAGACATAGGCAATCAGATCTCATATCCCATTTTGAGAAATGATTCAGCATGCATTTACAGGAACATCATGAAAGCTTTCTCCCATCTATGAAAAGGGGGAACTCACCTGTTATTACTTGAGTCTGGAATGCTCCCTTAAAGGCTTGTGATTTTAAGGCTCAGTCCTCAGCTGCAGGTGTTTCTTGGAGATGGTGGAGACATTAGGAGGCGGGACCTCCACTGGAGTATGCATTTAAAGGATACTGCTCTTCCATTCTCCCTTGCTTCTCATTCTCTTTCCCTCTCTCCCTCTGTGCTTCTCACCCTTTCTGGATACCATTTGGTGAGGAGCTTTGCTCTGCTACTTTCTTCCACCACGATGTTATTACTCCCACAGGTCAAGGAACAGCTGGGTAAATGACTACAATCTAGAACTTCTGAAGCTGTGGTCCCAAGTTAGCCTTTCCTCTTGTTTTTTTCTCACATATGCCACGATGATGGAAAGCAAACTAACACACACCTTACAAACACAGGAAAGCTGTGCTAATGAGAAAAATTGAAGAGAATTTGAACCTTGAAAATTGCCTCTATGTTTTGCAGCCTCTGTGTAACACTATAAAGCATTTGTATGCTTGTTTACTTCATTTCTTAAGTTAAATACACCATGAAAGTCCAGTTCTTTGCACAGCTGTGATTAACATCTGCTGCTTTCCTTTAGAAGCTTGCTTTGCTCTACTCATCCCCAGTCTCTGCTTTTACATCTCCATCAGGACCTCTGCCCTGTGCTATCTTTTCCACTCAACATACATTCTCATGTTCAGTTAGAATAATTAATTCTATGACCACATTTTAATTCCCTATGTCCTGTGTGCCCTCCAAGATTTCCAAGGACTAAAACTTTATTTAAAAGAGAATTCTAGAACTGCCATAGACATGACATTCCTGCTAGCTATATGGAACATGGAGCCCACATAAATTGATTAATTCCTAAAATTTTTCAGCTAATATATTTCTCAAAAACTTTATTGACAAAATCCAGAACCCAGATGTTTTGAAATGATCCCTAGATCATTCTTTAGATATTCTTTAATTTGAGCCAAGGAATCAGTAATACTTCTTTAAAATAAAATTAACTAAATATTTTATTTGGGTATGTGTGTCTTCATGTTCATGGGCGTGTGTGTGTGTGTGTGTGTGTGTGTGTGTGTGTGTGTGTGTGTGTGTGTACCCACAGAGGCCAGAAGAGGTGTTTGACCACCCAACATTGGTCCTTTGCAACAGCATCAAGTGCTAGTAACCTTTGCCATGAACTTGGGCATGACCATAAATGGGCATGAGCACACATTCGTGTACACACACACACACACACACACACACACACACACACACACACACACACTTCCTGTAGATTCTATGATAGACAATTACCAATTGAAGAGATTATCATGCTTTCCTTGCCTCCTTAGCAACCCTATATTTAACATCTCAGACAACATCAATCTGTTACTGAGTTTGAGATGCACACAGCCCTCACCATGCCTCTAATGCATGTACTTCAGAATAAGTAGCCAGTGGACTGATAATGAGTAGCTTAGGAGACTTTTGAAGACACTTATAGACACAATTGTTAGTTTTTGATGGTTACTCATCCACAAGCCTCTTAAAAAATTTTGTTATTTTTATTATATGTATGGGTGACTGTGTATGTTCTGGCATGTGTGTGGTCATGTGTGTGTGGTGGTGCATGTAGAAATTAGAGGTCATCTTTGAGTGTTGTTCCACAGAGTTGTTCACCTATTGATTGGACTCATTGGCTCCCACTGGGACCTGGAACTCACCAAGCGGCTAACCCCTAAGGAAGACCCAGGGATCCTCTTGTCCTGCCTCACTAGGTACTGGAATTCCAGATGTGCACCATCATGTCCAACTGTTTACATTAGTTTTAGGATTTGAAATCAGGTCCTCATGCTTGGAAGGCAAATATTTTACTGACTAAGCTATCTCCGCATTCCCACCCATTCCCACAAGCCTTCTTATCTTTTGGCTTCTTAATTTTTTAATCCACTTGGCAATTCATGTGTTTCAAGTCTTTTGAGCTCTGGCAAAACATCTGGGGAACTACCATTGTATCCTTGCCTTCCCTCCCACTCCCTGCCAAGTTTCTGCTCCCTAATTTGGTATGTCTTCACTTCCCACTAGGGACCTATGTTCCAGACAAATGATTGTCTCAAGTCTGACCCTGGGTCTGGTCTATAATCCTCTGTTCAGCTATTATAAAGAACTGAGTGGTGACAGACAGCAGAGATGCATTGTCCACAGTTCTGGAGTGTCATCATTGGTCCTCATGTAGGAGGATAGATGGCTCTTTTGATGACTAACTTTTTCATCAAAATCCACTCCTAACACCATCCATCGTATTCCAGCAAGGGAATTTGGGGGAATGGAAATTCAACTGACTGCCAGTCCTCAAAATACTACTTGACATTAAGCAAGGTATTCAAAGTCTTTTGCAGCCTCTTTTTATATATCAATTAAAACAAATGTGTTAGATTTGGTCTATCTAGATTTTCATCACCTTTATTATTCCACAAGTCATAAATCATTATATTACCATTGTTGGTATAATTTGCTATGTTACATAATTCTTAGGCTACCCAGGGGCTTACAGATCATTTAATCAAATTATATAATTTTACTTATTAAAAGTGATGGGCCAAAGACTATTTTTTGTAAAAAATAAGTTAATAAACTATAAGAATAATTCTGGGATTCTGGGATTTCTCATATAAATCAAGTCACTATAAAAATAAGTGATTACTCTTGAAAAATCAGATAAATGCTTTGATAAAGGGCAAACTAGCAGGTATTGATTAAAATAAGGTCTTCCCTCAGGATTCCTATAATTTTAAGAGTCAAATTGTGTCATCCCAAACTGTAAGTTACTTTACATTCCCTTTGTTCATTTTGAAAACTCCATAGAACTTTTAATATTGTACTTGACAGTTGGAACCAAAAATTTGGATTTTGAAGAGAAAACTATGGACTTTTAAGATAACTGTAAGTGCTGCTGGCCAAATGCTGTAATGTATTTGTGCTGCCGGGTTACATATTGCATTAATTGTTTCCATTTAAGTATTTTTGATAACATATACTTTGATCATATTCTTTCCTATCCCAACTCCTCCCAGATTCTCTCCATTTCAAGTTTATGATCTTTCTCTCTCAAAAGAACAACCCACAAAAGCACAAAAAAAGACAGCAAAGAAAACCAGTAAGACAAAAACAAAACAAAATATCAAAACAAAACAAAAAGCACCAACAAAAAGACATGAAGCTAGTATTGTGTTTGCCAGCTACTCTTGGGCATGCGGTCTGCCCTGGAATGTGGTTGATATATCCAATGACAGTCCATTAGAGAAAAGAGAAAAGTGATTTTCCTTTCCCCAGAAGGTAGCAGTTGTAAATAGCTTCATGGTTAGGGTATGACTTTGGGTCTGCTTTTCCTTCTCAGTGCTAGCATTTTGTCTGGTTTGAACCTGTAGGTATTGTGCATGCTGTCACTGTTCTGTGAGTTCATAGGTGGATCAGAGGAGAAAATTAATCATCAAAATCACCCAGCTACAAATCCTGTGACCTATAACAGAGATCTGTCTGGAAGATACACTGGTACGGTAGTGGCACACATGCTATAGGTGAAACCAACCCATTTTTTATATTGGATTTAAGGGCCATTCTATGAGATAGAACCTGTATCTGACATTGCTAATGTGGGAAAGGATCTGAAACTAGATGTATTACTTATGTAGAGAAAAAAATACTACAATTATTCTACTAAAGGAGTATAGGAATGAAATGACTGCTAATGACATACCACTATACCCATAGATCAGAGCACTGCTCAGTCCCTATCAGAGAAGCTTCTTCTTTCGGTAGACCACAAATTAACACAGATACACGGCTGGACAGTGTGCAGAGAGTGAGAGACTTTGGAGCATTCAGCCATAAGTGGGATGGCTTTATCAAATCCTCCCTTCAAGGCTCAGGGATCTCTGTGGGAGAGGAGATGGAATGATTGTAAGAGCCAAAGGTGGTGAATGAGTCCAAGGAAGCAGTGTCTTCCAGATACAACAGTACTAGCACATGTTGCATGTTATAAACCAGGTTTAATTGCTCTTCCAGCATGTTTTCTGGATTGTATGATATCCAATTAACCATCCAGGTAATATTTGGGAGTTAATTTTATAATTTACTTCAACCACATCTGACCTTGTCCATTTATCCTCTGCCCCCAACAGTGTTTACCATTGACAAGAATTAGCATCCCTCTTCACTCAGTCCCTGATATGAGCACCCTGAGGACAGGTGAACAGTGAGAGGCAGGGTGCCCACAAACAAAGAAGAACATCAACAGAATATGTCAAGCAACACAGCCTCTGCTGTCATTGCTGCCCTCGGCTGGTCTGCATCTCCTCCATGTGAGAACTACTGGCTCAGACCTTTGGATGTGTTGCCAGCCCTTTTCCCTTTATACCAATATAAGTGCAATCTATGTCACTTACCAGTTTTCTGGCTGCCTCCCATAGAAATGACATTTAAAATTGTACTCCCCTAACCCCCGAACATAAAATTAAGGCACTTGTGGCAGAGCATCATCAGTGGAATTTCTGATCCTGACAGTTTCCTCTGTACACAATGTTATTGCTCTGTGGGCACGGTCTCTGTCACCTCTCCTACCATTCTCCCACAATGCTCTGCTCTCCAGAGGTCCCATCCCTCCATGTCTCCAAATCCTATGTGTCTCTGGGTCTCTCTAATCAGTCTTCTCAGTGGTCTGGAAAGTTTTTTGGAGGACTCTCTCTCTTGGAACTATTGGTGATCTCTATGAAGTTTTGGTTTTCTTTTTCTGCTTTCTCTTTGCCCATTCTTCAAATTAACCCCACACCCCAAGAAATAGTTCTATAGTGGATTAATCTCCGCCCTCTTGCAGCTCATCCACACATCTTCAAGTTCTGTGTCTTATTGCACTTCAGTAGTACTTTAACCTGTATCTCCATCTTTTATCTACTTTAAGGGGTAGTTGATAGAAATGGTTAAAATAATGCATCATTGCTTATTACTTTGTACTCAGGAAATTTAAAAGCAGTGCCCTCAGACACAGTGTCATTTCTGGCCCAAATATGCTCATCTCTTGCTATCTTCCCTTACTGAGTAACATAGCCCTCCTGCTTCCACATTCCAAACAACTCATTGTCTTCCTGAATCTGGTCATTGAGAATGGTCAGAGATACAGCCTTAACCATTCCATTCTCTACAACATTTCTCAACTTCACTGCCTTCTTTATTGGCAGTTCTCCGTATTCAGTCCCACAATGGCTCAAACAGGAGCTTGTAAAATATGTGTTCTCCAGCTGCCTGCACTTTTTCACTCTGCAGCTGGCTTTGGTGCTCACTGAAGTATGAGACCTTTGCCATCCTCAGAGACTCATTTCATGTTTCTCCTACTCAACTATGGTCCTCTTCCCAGCACATTTGTCCCTTTCTAAAACATGGCTTCCTTGTGTGGTGCCATTCTGCTGTTCCTCTTTACTCAAACTATGCTTAGATGCCAACTCCTTTGGAGAGCCTCTCTGAGAACTCTGTGACAATCATTCTGTGAACCCTCCTTATTGTAATTCTAATCCCCTGGCTGTCATAATCATTGGGAATTCTCTGTGTTAGGTAGATAGATAGATAGCTTGAAGTCATTGAGGACAAGCTGCTTGCAAAATCAGGAACAGAACTTTTGAGACTCCAATCACCGGTCAAAAGAATGGGATGTGAGTCTATCTCTGGCCTTGAGTGGAGGTTTGATATTCTGAACTGCCAAGAGATCATGAAATTCCTACCAGGCAGAGGCTTTCTGGAAAAAAAAAAAAAAAAAAAAAAAAAAAAAAAAAAAAAAAAGGCCCCGTTCCCTCACTTTAAAGTTAATCCAAATGGGCCTATCAATCACTGTACTGTCAAGAAGAAGCTTCTAGAGCATGTCGTAATAGTATACAACCTGCCTACACAATAAGATTGGCATGGTGGTCCCTTTGGCCACTGTCCACGCTCACCCTTGACAGCGCTCCACTTTATTCTATGATAACCTCTGCCCATCTTCCATGCTGCATGTTGTTCTTCTCATTCACAGAAGCCTGAGCTACACAGAAGTCCAGAGTGGGATCCTAGGGACATGAAGACTTGTTCGGGACACCCCTTTTCTATTCAATAATGATTTATTGGACTAAAACATCATTATATTAGTATTGTTCCAAGCAGACAATAGGTCTCCCCACCCCAGATGTTTTGATCAAATAATTGAACTTTAGCTTGTGTCCACTGTGATTGCTTCCTACTTTCCATCTACAGGTTGTTCCTGCCCTAGGTAGGCAAGCTCTTCCACCGCTCCTAAACACATACTTTGCCCTTATTCCATTCCCCTGCCATATTGCTAAGTTCATGGCTAGTTAAATTGGTGACCAGCTTAGCTGGTGATGAGGGAGTGAACCTCAGTCTTTCTTTTTTTATGTCTCCCTCCTTTTCCCTAGCAAAATAGTAAGCCTGAGGAAAAATCATCCCAAATATTTTATTAACACCTTAAACTTTTTCAGCCAGAAACTTACTCTATTCTATGCTGCGGTTCTTCCAAAGTTGTCTGACAATTATTGACTGGATATTTGCATAATGGTCTTCCTGTTGTTTCGTTTGTTCTTTTGTGACTTCTAATAATTGCTTGAAAGTGCCAATGTTACCTCCTAGACTCTGATAGGAGCTCTCTCCATTAATGTGTAAAAATTAGGTATACTGCCTTTTCAAAACATAATGCAGAATTTATTGGTGCTGCTGCAAGTTTTGGACATCACAGGAGATGAGGCCCTTCTCTATACCTTATCACTCCATGACTCTAAAGGACAGTCCTTTCCTAGAAGAGACTGGGAAAATAGATGCAACTTTTAACTTTTCTATAACACTTACAGATTCATCTGTTTTCTTAGTTAGGGTCTCTAGTGCCCTGTTCATGGCAACTCTTGTAAAGAAAATATTTAATTGAACCTGGCTTATAGTTCAGAGGGTTTAATCCATTATCATCATAGTGAGAAGCATGGCATCATGCAGGCAGACATGGCACTGGAGAGGTAGTTGAAAGTTCTAGTTCTGGATCAGCAGGCAGCAGGAAGAGAACAGGACACTGGGCCTGGCTTGAACTTCTGAAACCTCAAAGCCTGCCCCGGTGACATACTTCCTCCAACAAGGTCATACCTCCTAATTGTGCCACCCACCATGAGCTCTGGGGCCATTTCCATTCAGGCCACCACAGCTGCAGACAAGAACATTCAATGGTTTGAAGATTATGCTGTCCAGAGGTCCTGTGTTGATTTCATATAATCCCAGACTTCTCACAGTATCAAAACCATGGTGGTACCAGCAAGATCCAGATCCCCAAAACTCTACTCACCTACTCAACCTCTTGATCTACCCTTTCCTGTTCTCTCTGTCCTGGAGTCCCCACAGCATGCCATGCTTTCCAAGGAAGTAGATTCTTCCCCATCCTCCAGGAAGAAAATTCTTCATAGAACTATGTTTTTTAAAAAATAGATGAAGCTGTTTTCCATGAGGCTATATTTCCTAAAGGGCAACTTTTACTTCTTATTAAGTTAGTGAATTTCCAAGTAAGAGTAAGAACAAAATTACCATATTACCCAACAATTATTCTTCTGGTATCATCAGATATCCAGAAGAATTAGAGGCATATTTTGAAGATTTGTACAATCATTCACATTCCTAGCAACATTATTCACAATACCAAGGAGAGGATGCAAACTGAACTTGTATCCAGGGACAGATGTATAAAAGATACGTTGTATATAAAAATGTTTTTTGAAAACAGAACTCTGGCAAAAACTTCCTAGAACCCTACAGTTGGTGAATCAGTTTGAAAACTACAGTCCTCCTGGACTGTGTCAACCCACCAGGTTCCTTCTTCTACCAGTCCTCACATCTGCTGGACCTGCCTCCATGGAGGACACAACTAACCTCGACATTTCCCTGAGCAAACTTCCTCCGTGTAATCCCAGCTCCGAAGTGTGGGCTTAGTCTTCTAGGACCCTGCACAACATTGAAAATGCCAACCTCAAGCCCTTCTACCCAAACAGATCAGATTTCTTGGGATGGACACTGAGGATTTTACTAAAGTTCACCTGCCCCTGAGTGTAATATGCAGCCAGCTAACTAACTTAGAGGAGGTTGTACATGCTGCTAACCTGACACACAGAACCTGATGGCCCTCCAGCTATGCTTGCCTTCAACATGGCCCTACACCCCAGAACCCCTGTGTGCTCAATACTTTCTGGCTTCTCAGACTCTTTCCACTGGCTCTGACATTTTCTGTTCTAACCCTGACAGACCGAATTCGTGGCCCATGACTCCACAGCTCAGACATCGCTGTCCCATGCTGGTACCTTCTCTGTCCTTCTGTCCAGATTAATTAACCATTATAGTCACAAGTTTCTTTGTCTCCCTCATTGGTGTCTGTTTCGTTGCTGATATGTATCCTTGAGATAGGTTTCCTCCTAATGCATGAATGAAAGCATATGAAAAGCTGATCAGAGTACCTACAATAGCGCTAGGAAATCTGTGCATCATACATCCACAGAGCAGTCCACAGTTCCTGAGGCTACAATTCTCTCCCTCTCTTTATCTCCTTCCCTTCCTCCCTCCATCTCCCTCCCTCCCTCCCTCCCTCCTCCCTCCTTCCTTCCTTTTTTCCTTCCTTTGAGACAGTCTCATGTAACCAGCCTTGTCATTGAACTCATCACATATCTGGGGATGACCTTGAACTTCTGACCCTCCCACCTGTACCTCCTAAGTGCTAGGATTTCAGGTGTGCACCATCATCCCTGGCTTCCATGTTGCCAGGAGTAGAATCCAAGACTTTGTGTGTGCTATGCAGGCACTGCACTTAACTGAGCCACATCCCCAGCCCCCATGGTTTGGTTTTGTTGCTACCTTTTCCTCTGAGGTTTTCACACAAAAGGAGCCACAGAGATTATAAACAGAACCAGTGTTTTCTAGTTGTAGCTCTGTCAGAAAGGGAAAGATGAAAGCCAGCTTCTAATAGCCTTGCCTGAAACCATGTCAATCACAGAGCATGGTGGGAAAGGGAGCTCTGAGCATCCCATTTAAAGGCATTTATGAGGAATTAGTGACGCACCATACTCCAGCACCTCCAGTGTTCCTGAATGCAGCACACGGTGACAGCGAGACTGTTGTATCAGTCAGTGAGCAGAAATGACAATGTGACTTTGTCCCCACACACATGCTTTGCATGCCAATCCTATCCTGATGGAAACTTCCCTTCAGGTGACTCAGTGGAGCCGCCTGTGCACACACTGTTGTCCAGGTGGTGTGGAAGTGAGGTTAGGAAGGTAGCTGACACTAGAAGCAAGCTTCACTTGCCTAGTAGCTGTGGCCTGTGTGTCGTTTCCCCCTAAACTAAACTAGCTGATAATGGTATAGTTACTGAGCTGTCCCTGACTACCTTTTCTCTATTAACATAACAATCAGCAGAACATTCAGAGAGGTCCCACAACACAACTGACTGGGCAAAGCAATGATTTCCAAGTGGCTGAGAAGCAACTTAGGAAGCCACAGAGGCCCTCTGTGGGTATGAGAAGTGGCAGCTCACATTGGAGACTCTAAAGTGCTCCAGGAGACCTATTCAGGGCGGGCATCTTAAGATTGAGACTAGCTTTCTTCTGTGAGTCTCTGATGTGTGGCACCCACTGGAGAGTGTCAGGCAGCAACATCTGTGGCATCACAGTCACAGATAGAGCCCACCCACCTTCATTCCTTCTTTCTGTCCATATGCCATTCATGTGGTATCTTGATTGAGACAAGGGAGTGTGTGATAACTAGATAAGACTCTCTATTAAGTCCTGTCTTTTGGCTTGAGCACAAATTTGTGGGATCTATTTGCATCACATTTAGTGTCTGAAAGAAAATCAAAAGTTTTGCCTGCCAAATATGCAGTCTCTTGACTCTTTTCTCTAATATACCTGGTTCACCTTGCTCTTCACTGACTGTACAAGGGTTTGACAATTTTCATGGTGGCTATGGTAGGGCTGCAGCAGAGAGGTTGGAGAAGACGATGGAAACTTTGAATCTTTTAGGACAGAAGTGGGGAGAAGTTGAAGGGAATGGGAAACAGACCATAGTTTGGCTCCTGTTGCCTATTCTGCTGTGCTGATGGGGTGGGGCTAAGGTGAGGAAGCAGTAGTGGGTGGGGCTAAGGTGAGGGGAGCAGTACTGCAGTTAGGGAAGAAAGCTGTCTTGGGAGTTAAACAGACTTGAACTCACACTCCAAACCCTCCTTTTTTTTTTTTTTTTTACATGAAGCAATATTTTAGGGGCTGGAAATGTCGCTCCATTGGGGGAGTGCTTGCACAAAGCCCCAGGTTCCATCCCAAGCATCACGTAAACCAGGTAGTATATGGTTGAAATCACAGCATCCAGGATGTAGAAATAGGAGAGCTTATGGTTCCAGTTCATCCTCAGCTGCATGTGAGTTTGTGATCAGCCTGGATATGAAACTGTTTTTTTGTCTCTGTTTCTTCCTCTCTCTCTCTCTCTCTCTCTCTCTCTCTCTCTCTCTCTCTCTCTTTCTCTCTGTGTGTGTGTGTGTGTGTATACACACACACACACACACACACACACACACACACACACACACATATATATATATATATTATATATATATATATATATATAATATATTTCATTATGAATTTGTTTCCTCATTTGAAAAGGAGAAATTTTTGTGGGTTTATTGATCAGCTACCAGTGGTTCTCAACCTTCCTAATGCTTTGGCCCTTTAATACAGTTCCTCATGTTGTGGTGACCCCAACTGTAATTTTGATACTGTTACGAATCACCATGTAAATAATTGTATTTTCCAATGGTCTTAGGTGACCCCAGAGGGATCATGCCCCACAGATTGAGAAACTCTGAGCTATGTAGGTAAAGGGCAAAGGCGAGTGAATATAAAATCAGTAAGATTTGTTCTTTTGATGCACCATCCCACCCCCAAAGGCTATTTGAATCTGGATGCATGGGCTCTGTGGCTAGATGATCCAACTTATATCATAAAGTGCAAATATCTAAGGGATAAGGACATGGCATAAAGATAACCTGTCAGTGACCCTACATCTACAGGGGCATGTAGGGGCTCAGTGCTAGCAAGGGCCCATGAGGGGCTGAGCTAGCTGAGTGGGGGGGTAAGTCTAGACACATTGGCAGAGTCAGAATTCTCTTCTGCAGTGTGTCTTTGGCATTTCATGCTTAACTCTGGAACACACACAGTCATGCTGACCTTGTGTATGGCATCCTATGAGTACCATTTATTTTCTTTGTCTTCATTTGGAAATCGAACAAAGACCCAGGGGTTTTATCATGTGAAAGTTTATTGCCACAGAAGCTAAGGTGGGGATGACCTTGAGCTCCTCATGGAAGTGATAAACAAACGTGGAAGGAACTCTTAGACTACCAGGGTTTAATCAGGAGTGACCCATTTACCTCTTTAAACATAACTTCTCAAACTTAGACCAGGCACAAGAATGATGCACTGCATAGCCTGTGGACACAAGAGGTGAGGCACAAAGTCAAGGAGACACAATGGCCAATTGAGCACATTAGAAACTGGAAGCCACTGTATGACGACATGAGGGATTTTTCATGTTCCCAATCACTCGTTAGCTGTGACAGCCATCTGCAGTCAGGTGGCTCCATCAGACTGGCACATTGATTTTTGTTCTGTTGTTTGCAAATATATGACTATAAAGACAGAGATGAGGAGGACACGAATGACTGAATATTAGAAGAGACAATTGAATTTGCTATTCTACATTAACCTAATAAATAACTCCATTAGCAGCGTGTCCTTGGAAATGAGAGCTGCCAACACGTTTCCATAAGAGAAAGGCAGCGAACAGTAAAATCCCTGGAATGATACAGAGATCAGATCTGTGTGTTACTTACAGTTCAAATTTGGGTCTCCGTCAGTATTGTGTCTTTATTCATTTCACTCTTTAGTGGTTTATAATGTCTTAACATTTTTCTTCTCTATCTATATTCATAAATAATGCCTGTATGTTGACAACTTTCAAATTGAATTCTCTACTTGTAAGCTCCCTTTCAGTTCCGGACTCTCAGATCTATCCACCTCCTGACACTGCTAGAAGGTATCTCAAATCCAACGCCCAGGGAAGAAACCAGCTTTAGATTTGCTGGTATTTCATGAAGCACCCTCCTCTATCACAGACAGTGGCTACTCCAATTTTCCAATTCTTTTACCCCAAACTCAGCAATTACCCTTGTGGGCTTCTTCTCACATAATAATACATTAACGCATTAGCAAACCTTCTCAGCTCTGGCTTCAGAGTATGTGCAGAATCTAGCAACTTCCTGTCAACCTTACTTCCCTCTCACCATCTCTCTGTCCTTCCGTCTCAGCTTCCTGTCATCTCCACTTCCTGCTATGGCCTCTTCCCACCACTACTACCACTACCACTTCCTCAGCAATGTCTTGCTCGGGCTCTTGTCTTTTTTTTTTTCTAATGGATTGCTCTGCTTCCGCAAACATTCTGATTCTGTAGCCAATGGTGGCTTTAAAACACAAGGTAGACCATGCTAGTCGCATTTGTATCTCTCTATGGACTTCCAACTCAATAAGGATACACAACCCACTTGAACTGCTCTGTGTTCAATGCCTTCCACATTTTCTTATTCTTCACTTACTCTTGCTTCAGTGACCTCCTGCCTATAGGTCAAACATGCCAGGCATTCTGGGTAGGTAAGGAGGAGAGGCTGGTATCCTAGCAGTTGTGGATCTTAAAGATAAATTCCAGTGTTGTCTGATGTGTTGGACTTTATCCAGTAGATGAAGATAGTCCATGAAGAAAGAGTTAAAGCAAAACGATGTTAGGATCGGGTTTTCATTTTAAGAATTTAAGGTGGAAGATATACTGAGAAAGGTAAGAGAGCTGTCAGAGAATTACACTACTACATAGCTGGGAGGGGCAGTTCCCAGTGGGCATTGGCAGTGGAGAGAAGGATGGTTAAGTATGGCATGCCACACTGTAAGGCATAAAAGACAAGAAGCAAGAGTGATCTCATTGGTCAAAACCGATAGAACAATCCATTGTGTTTCCAGTTAGACAACTGTGAGAGAGTTCAATGGATGGTCTGAAATAACTCTTTAGACTCATTTCTAGGACTTGTAACTTATGCTGTGAAAAAATGGACTCACAAAAGGCCGAGTCTCTTACTCGGAAGCAGCACCATCTGTGTAGATCCTGCACCACAGAGCTGTAGATGAGACACATCTTCTCCTCTTGCCCCTCTAGGTAGAAGAGAGCTGGGTGCCACGTGACTTCTCAGTGGCCTGCTTGTTTTATTAGATACTTTTTTCATTTTGGGATACTTGTTCCCAGGTGTATCATTTTCCATTTCACACCCCATAAATATCTACATAAATATTTTAACAGTTTCTGTCTCTGCAGGTTGAATATATGTGCCATATAATGGGTAATAGCTCAAACTTAAAAGTACCCAGGTAATAAATTGCTCTGTTCTCCAAGTTTAAACTAATCCCAAACTCAGAAATATTTCGATAAGGTTAGTAGACTTCAGCCACAACACCCATCCCAATATTAGAGGCCTTATTCCTCTTCTGCCTCCTACTGTCCATCCTCCTTCTCCATCCTAAGGCAAATTCTTATTCTATAGCCTAGGCTGGCATGGATCTCACTATGTAGCCCAAGAAGGCTAACCTCAAACTCACAGCAATGCTACCGCCTTAGTCTCTCAAGTAAGGGTTGACATTACTGAGTTGAGTTACCATATCCAGTCCATTTCATTTTATTTTTGGTACTGAGGATTCAACCCAGGTCCTTACTTACATACTAGGCAAGAGCTCTAGCACTGAACTGCAGCCCCAGCACTCCATTTCATTTTAAAAATGAAATTGCATGGTGAATAGCCCTGGTGAGCCCAATACCTCTGGTGGCTAAAACATTTAGAATCCATAAATGGTATTTTCTGAGGCTATGTGGCAGCAAAGGTGTCACACACAAAAAGAAAAGATGGTTTTGGCAGGCTTCACAAGCTCCAGAGAGTACAGCTGCTTCCTAGCCCTTTGTACAGAGATGAAAATTCAGAACAAACCTGCACTTTGCAGAAATACCTTCCCATCATGGTGCTGATGTACATGGCCCAGCTTCGATACATCAAGAAGAATTTAAATGGAACAAAACCTCTTGGCATAAACAATAAATTTGTTAATGCATAAAGTCTTATCACTTGGTGAAGTCTGTTTTACTAAACAGGAGCTTGTAGCCCATCAGAGAGCCTTTCATTGCTAGTGCTGACCTCATACAATAGCTAAGCCCAGCTATGTCTTTCCTGCAATTTAAGTCAAATTCTCCTAACTTTATGCATTACACATATGCATAGCTATTAAGAGAATTGAATATGAACCTAAATATTAAACAGTATCTTTGTCCTGATTGAGCCTCTGCTTCATGAAGGGAATCTCTTGGGGAGGCAGAGGCTGAGCAGAGGCTGAGCTGTATCCATGTAGGATTTTGCTTTCTCACCGCCTGAAACAATGTGGTCACTCTGCATTTTCTGAAGCACTTGTGAGAGGACTGGATTGGGAGAGTACATCTTACAGAGCTGAAATGTCATCTAAAGATGCTGATGTGACTTAAGACAACTCAGGCTCCCTATAAACATGGCCATTAAAATCAAAGAAGACAAAGTCCATGGAAACCAATGACTGCTTCTGATAACAGGTGTAAGAGGACAGACATTTTCTTGGCTTTGTCTGGAAAGATATAAGATTGAATTTTTTAACTGCATAGGAGTGAAACAGAATGCAGGAATCTTTTAATCCATTAATTTTTAGCAGAAAAAATAGTGGCAAAATCATTTTTCCCCAGTTTTATATAGACCTCCAGGTACAAAGTGGTAAAGACAGAGCTGCTCTGAGAATCTGGGATGGGGGATGGGGTGCAGGGGAAAGCTGGGTCATGACATTTCAACCTGACAAAGGGCTCAAACAGAAGGCTTCAGAGGGTAGGGCTTCACAGGACAGCCAAGGTAGAGGCTCAGCCCTTCTTTTAAAGAGCAGCAATTATAGGATGTGAAGGAAATGCTGACAGTCCAGAAGGGTTTACCAGAGCATGGGGACAGCTGCCTCTCTCCCCTGGAACTGGGAAAAAGATTGCAGCAGTCCTGTTACCAGCCATGGAAACAGGCAATAAAGCAGGTACTGGGTACTGATCCTACTGGACAGGTCCCAGGTTCTGATCTGGCCCTCTGGCCAGGATGGACTGACCAGGATGGGAGATATTGATCTGTGGAAAATTCACCCAAAAGTGACTTATAGTATATGAATTATTCTATTTTAGCTTGTGCCATTGAATCAAAACTGTAGGGGGAAATGCTGATCACACCCATTTGGGCATGGTCAGAGTGATGTAGCAAGGAGAACACATGCACGAGGCCCTCTATTTTCCTCTCCCGCCTGGCTGAGCGAATGAGTAGGCATTTGGTGTAAACCTGGACACTGGCTCCATTGCATGAGTACTTTCTTAATAAACTATCTGTTATCAGTCTAGTTCTGACTCCACATTGCATTTGGCTTTACAAAGCAAAATAAAGTATAACCCCCCCAATCCAACAAAAAGCCCAGGTAAAATTCAGAAGCATTTTGCTGCCAGTCACGAAAATTCCACATTTTGTGGTTTAGTGGCTAAAGGCTCATGCGACATCACAGAACACTTTAAAATAAAATTAGTAGACTCACCTTTTCTTTCTTTCAAATTAGAGCAATCTCCCTGTTGGAAGTTAAAAGTCATTCCAGTCGTATTCAATATTTCCACTGCAATGTAGTAATGACTCTATTGTAAAAATCTCATTGCCTGTTCTGACTGGTGTGGAACCCACTTTGTAGACCTGACTGGCCTAGAAAGGCATGTACTGCCATGCTTGGTGCAACTCTACTTTCAAAAGTGTTTGAAGTTTTTATTATTATATGAAAGCAAGTTAGCTGAGGGTGTTGGAATCAGATTTTCTGGTACATTGCTCACTACTCTGTGTTTTAGAAGAGATTTATGAGCAACTGCTGCATCCTAGTATTGTTAAGGACATCCTAGTGCTGGTGCATACAGCTCTTGAAATGGTTAGCACACAGGAAGGTTTCAGGGAATGCTATTATTTTGTCCATAACAGATGATACTTTCCCTTGTTTAGTAAAACTTTAATGCAGTTTTTAACTTTTATGTTATAAAAGGTAAGATCATAGACACATTAAAAATGATGTCAGGGTTTAAAAGTGAAAGTTAAAAAGTTGATAAGTTCCTATCTTTCTCAACATCAGTATCAACCTGAGGCTGAGCTTTTGAGTGAAACACTGTGTTTCTGAAAAGGAGAGAAAATGGAATGGATAGACAGATTTCTTTCACCCATTTTTCCAAAAATTACTCATTTCCCCTTCTTTCTTCTTAACTGTTTGTCATTGTGACTTCTAGCATGGAATGGGAGATGGAAGGAGGAGAAGGAAGGGAAGAGTGAGGTTGGTCAAATACAAGTCTCTGCTTAGGCGTCCCCAAATCTCAAGGGGGTGACATTTTAATCTCATGCCAGCTCCCCTCACTGTTACACTTGCAGACCAGTGGTGGTTCATATGGAGATAGGAATCCACATCTCACTGCTTTGGAGGTTTAAATGAGGCTGTGGGTATACACTAAGTTGTGGGTAAAGAGGAGACTGTGGGCACAGAGGAAGCTGTGGTGCAGAGGAGGGAGGTTGCGGCTATAGTGGAGGTGGTGAATAAAAAAAGAGGTTGTGGGTGTAGATGAGGTTGTAGGTACAGACAAGGTTGTGGGTATAGAAAACCATTCCAGAATGAACTATTTAAAGTGTTATGACTTCCCTCAGTGATTGGTGAGGCTCTTCCAATCAATCAGTATAGATTTGTGGATGGCTGGCCTAGTCATAGGTTGTAAAACCTCTGGCATGGACAAGTCACTGCCCTTCCTTATAGCCTCCTGGAGTCTCTTCTTTGATGGGGGAAGTACTTCTGTATATGTTTATCTCATTGACTGTTAAATAAAATACTGTTTGGCCAATGAGACAGCAAGTTAGACGGGACTTGGAGTCAAAGAGGATTCTGGGAAATGTAGTAGAGAAGCGGTGATCCAGGCAGGAAGTAGCATAGCAAGGAGACTCATATTTAAACAAAGGAAACAGGAAGGGTTCCCTCTTTTCCCCTTCCTCCTCCAGCGACGCCATGTGAGCCACCAGCAAGAGAGGGTGCCAGTGAAAGGCATCCTCTATAAGATAAGTCTTATAAAATATATAGGTTTATGATAATTAAGACTGAGCTAACAGATGAGGAATCCTAGTCATTGGCCAAGCAGCATTTGAACCTAATACAAGTCTCTCTGTGCATTAATTTGGGCCCTAACTCGGGTGGGCGACTGGCGTAAAGCTCACATGTGGCTGTGGGGCTCGGGCGGCTTTTGGTGGAAAGATTTATCCTAACACTTCTTGGCTATAAAGGGATGCTAGCCAGGCTTTGGGCTGAGGTCTGGCTGTGGTCTCTTTCCCTATGGTCTGCTTGCTCTGTTTGGGACACCAGGAATGTTCATAGAGATGTCCATGTGTGGTGTAAAGACAGCATTCAGTTCAATTGATATACACTGCTATGTTGGTTGTAGAAACATGCAGAATCAAACTTATTAGAAAAATATGATGACTTCTCCAAGATCTTGTAAGGGAAACTAGGGCTCTCAAAAATGGGACAAACAACTGCTTAGGCTGGACAGTAGAAGGAGGTGAGCTACTGCAATGTCAGGATAAGGCATCCTTGCACCACATCAAGGTTTGGAATAGAACATACCTCCTTCTTTCTGAAAGTCCTTCTCAAAGCTCTAGAAGATGGCTGTCTAGGGCTATTGTGATAGGTTAGTCAGTAAGTGATTGCCTTGTAAACATGAGGACCTAGTGTGATTCCCTAGAACCCTTTAAAAGTGAGGTACGGGCCAATAAAGGACTATGTTCAGGCCAATGAGGGACTATGTTTCAAAAAACCAAGGTGGATGGCATGAAGGAAATGACAGATTGTCCTCTGGTCACTACACACACACACACACACACACAAAAAAAAAAAAAAAAAAAGGAGGGGAGGGAGAGACAGAGAGGTAGTGAGAAATTTAGTTCTGATATATGCCTGAGGGAATTTGTAAGTTCTTCTAGGATTCATAAGGCCACTTAATAGTTGTGTGAGCTGAATATCTATAATCTGATGAGCATGTAGTCCCTTACTACAGGCCTCAAATCACCTCATAAATTACTAGAATCCTTTGAGTGGCTCATCATGTTTTACCCGAGAGGCTCCTGGGACTCAGGGACCTGATTCAGCACCATAGGTTCTGATAAGTAGTGTGGCCATGGAGAGCTTAGCCTCAATGTGCCAGGTGTGGAGTGAAAGTACTAATAGTTGTTCCTAGTGTGGCTGTTGATGTGAGGAATGCATTGTGTATACATATATCATGAGGAATATAACATATGTACACATGCATGGCAGTGATAAAACTTAAAATGGTCTATCATCTGTCTGTCTGTCTATCCAGCTATCTATCTATCTATCTATCTATTTATCTATCTATCTATCTATCTATCTATCTATCATCTATCATCTATTTATATATCATCTATATGCTTTGTGTATGCATGCTACACAGGAACCATTTGATCAATGGTGTTATCCTCATGGGAACTACCTTCTATAGAGACCAGATTGCTTTTCCTAGAGGAATATGTTTACTTAAGAAAGCCAAAGGGTGAATGAAGAGGTGTTGGCTGAGGCTGTCCATATACTCCCAGGGCATAATTCTGGTTACTCTTCCTTGTCTTCCTGTTCAAGTTTCCTACACAGTGCCTAGTCTGTGTTAAGTGCTAAGACTCTTATATGTTGTATCTTCATTATCATTAATAACTGGAATGAAAGGCTTTTTCCACTGTGGAGATCTTTCCTTGTCAACTAGACTGTTAACTGTTAAAGGCAAGGGTCAATCAGGTCATGTTTACATCTACTGTCCAGGAACTTGGTGATGTGCACTGGTTATGGTTATTACCTGCATCAGTATGAAGCCAAGTAGAACACTCTGGACATCTCCAAGGAAGATCCCTGGAAAAAGAGGACCAGTACTCCAAATGCTGTCCCTCAGTAAGAAACATTCTTAGACCTCAAGTCTTTCTTTTTTCCTTTGCCCTCCAACACTTCCCCAGGCTTAATATAGTCTATAGCATTTATTATGGATTATCTGTTTAAAAACAGATTAATGTAGGCATATATGGAAGAGTTTTCTTGGAACATACAGCCTACAAATTAAAGATATCCATATGATATCACAGAATGATGAACAGACCAAGGGAGCAGAATCAGGGTAGGATAATGCCCTCTGCCTTACAAACCCATTGCACAACAAATTTGGTGTTTCAGATCAGCCAAGGAAGAAGGGGTATTTTATTATATTATTTTTGGAGAAAAATAAAGACGGCATTCTCCTGAGAGATCAAAAATAAAATGCAAGTGAACTAGAATTTAAGGCATAAAAGTATATTGTACTGAAAAAGATATAGGGGAATCATTTTAAAGTTTGTCAACAAATCCAGAAACCATACAGGAAAAGAATGGCATGTTTTACTACAAAGATAAAAAGAATGATATGCTATGTATCTCAGTATAGAGACAGTAATCCGGTAGTGTGTTAGCAATGGTATGTCTAGCAGGCACAACCTAGAGAACACCTGATACACTCTACTTGGACTGTTGAAAAAAACCATGAAAAATAAATACATCTGGAGGAACATTAGAGAATTTATCATTCATGTGTCTATTCTTTCCATCTATCTGTTTATGTATCTGTCTGGAAAACAGTGTGGATTCTTCTTATTTTCAATGTATCAGTACTAGTTCTCTTATTGCTGGAGATTATTTCATCTCTGTTACTTTGCCTTTAGACATTCTTCTTCACCATACTACCCCTTCCCCTCTCCTGACAAATGGTAAGTGATTGCCTTTTAAAACTGACTTTTAAACACCCATGGACATTGGAATGTGAACCACAATCCCTTAGACTTCTTGGCATGTGTGATTCATGAGCACAATTACTATTTTGTGTTTTTATTTTTTTCTTGCCTTGATAATGACATATCACAAAAATCTTTTCTACTTTGATCTCTGCTGGCATTTGCAGCTTGGAATTATTTTCATCTTGTATTTATAGTAAGAGAAAGTCAGGACTACAAGGACCCTTTAGCCCAACCCATCATTTCTCCCATTCTGAACTTGAACAAAAATCCTCTTTTCATCCATTAGCATGCTTGCTCCAGCCATCCCAGCTTGTGTGAATGAAGCAAAGATCAGAAAGCAGGGCAGAAAAACAGCATGAAGGGGAATGACGACAATCTCCTCACTCTGAAATCCCAGTGTGTTCCTGTACCACTCTGCCACACAGGAAAAAAAATTAAGTCAATTGCAGATTGTTTTAAGAGACGCTTTGCCATGTGGGTGAACTTCCACTCTGCCATACACACTAATAAACTTGTGTGGCAACATTGGAACACTTATGTGAATGAATTATTCCTAAATTATCAGCTCATATTATCATATAAATAATTGCTGTTGCCTTCTGTCCCAGAAGTGCTATAATCTCTAATAAAGCAGTTTATACTAGCTTTAAGTGAAATGACAGTGCCCTAGAAAACTAACATTATATTGCTTTAATAAGAAAGGAGCAAAGTTATTCAGGCAGCACTTACTGGCTCCCCACTCCGTGGATCAGATTCAAGTCAGATCACCTACATCTATAAGGAAAAGACAGCAGCCTGACTCTGGATGTGATATTGTATGAAATAGCCCAGCCTCCATATATTGACAGACCCTGGTGAGAGGAGGGAGACTGTTTCCAGCCTCCTACTCTCTCTTCTTCCCGAAAGTGCAAACTCCTCCTACAAGGATTTGTGTTTCTACAAGAGAACAGAAGTAAAAAATAATGGTCCTACCTTTGATGCATGGTGGCCATGATATGGACAGTTAGAAGTTGTCTAGTCTATTGAAAGGGCTTGTTAATACAAGACTTGGACTTAAATGAGGCAGAATGGCTCTGTGCAAACAAAGAAGAAATGACCTGAGGGGAAAAAACAGGTCTTCACAAATGTCACACTGGGTCACGTGGAACAGAAGAGCCACTGAAATTTGAGTCTCTGCAAGTACATTACAGTGATGCTGTGTGCAATACGTTCTGCTAGAGTCTCAAACCACAAGCACTTTCAGAGTTGATAATTGCCCAGAGAGATGATCTTCTTTCTGTTCACTGAGATCTAAGACAGGGAAAGATGATCCTGTCCAGAGAGTTTTAATTTGCTTGAAAGCCTTAATCAGATGATAATGTTTTCCCCCTGTGGACCCCTATCTCAGTCTGTCAAGAGGAGCCCAGCTGCTGAAGCTAAAAACACTGGCAGACAGACACTCCCTGTTAGAAAAGAAAGCATTGTAGACAGTCTGTCCAAGGATGGTATGTACACATGGCTGTGCCTCAGATGGTTTCTGTTGTTGTTTGGAGGAAGTGGAAAGAGGCTATTGAGATCTGTGCCAATGAGAAGAGCAAGTATAATAATTAACTCACACCTTTAACAAGAGATTAAGTTGGATGGGAGATGTTGTGTGCATTTACTGTTATTCATGCAGTAGAAGTCTATTTGGTCCAAAACCAAGAGTTTGGGAAGCTGTTTCATACATATTGGTTCTTAGAATGGGAGGAGAGTAAGGGAGCAGGGACTTGGAAGGAGTATCTTGCAACTGCAGAGTAAATACTTTTGGGGGCAAAGTGTTCTGCCTTTTATTTCCTCTTGTTGCTAATTGAGCCTCACCAATCTACCTGAGTCTGAGGATTGGGAACTCTTCCAGTCCTCCTTTCTCTGACCAGCTTGTCATACTTGCTGAGGGATTTAATGCTGAACAGTGGATGCCTCTGGAGTCACCAGATCCTATCAGTCATTGAAACTTATTAGCTGGTCCTCCTGCAATGAACCATCTCCCTCATCATCTTTTTGAGGCAGATTAATGTAGCACTACCCAAGGCAGTGGTTTCTTGGTGAGTGACTTTGGTTCTGTATATCCTCTTTATCTTCTTGGAGAAGTTGGACACCACAATCCATTTATAAAACAGTACCATTTCTGGTGGAATAACTAATCTCAACCTAGCTTTTGTGGGAAGGGATAAATGGTTTAGTTGGGACCTCACAGAACCCAGTTTCACCTAACTATTGTACCACCTTCCTGGTGGAAGAACACGATAACCTCTGTTGAGTACCATGCCTTGAAACAAAGGATCCAGGAACTCTGGACTTTCCCTGATTCAGTTTTCTGAGTTCTGTTAAGCATATTGGTTCATTTATCCTTCAAAAGGGCCATTCTGTGTAGTGTATAGCAGATAACACCCACACGCTTGAGATCTGGGCTGCAGAAAAGAAGTTGCCACTATGGGAAGAAAACATTTTCTCTTCCAAAATTCTATCCTCTTAAGGTCTTCAGAGTAAAAGGCCCAACCAAAGGAAACCATCATTGGTTAAACACTTAGTAATTCAGTCATATGGGAAACAAAAAGATTAAATTTCCAACTGAATATTCTAATCATAGAATATAATCTTCCACTGCTGAATTAGATAAAGTTTTTGGTAAATTCCCAGCCAAGAAGAGATTGGAAGTCAGTGTTATTAAGTTCCCTTTTCATATCTGTATAATTGAATTCTGGTTTAGACAAGAAAATAAAATTTGGCCAGTGATTAGTGTAGCCTAATGCAATTGCTTGTGTTTCTTTATGAAATACAGGTGGCAAGAAGAGCACATTTTAAACAGCCAGTTATTCCATAAGCATAATGGCAATTTTAATAGTGTTCTAAAGTTTCAGAAATACACATTCAATGTGGAGCCTTAACTCTTGAGTTAACCATTACTTTTCCAGTAAATGTGTCCTTTCATCCTTGTCACTTAGAGTCCTAACTCATACATTACACTAAGTTCAAAACACAGCACTTTGAGTTCTTTCTATAGTCAGCTGAACATGAAGATAGTTGGTTTATTTTGAAACTGGGCTCACCATCTCTTTCCATCTTCAATTTTACAATTGGGGAATCCCAGGAAAGTTAGCTAGTTTATTTATGATCACACATTGTTTTACTTTTTTTGCAGTCAGTAAAAATAATGTTCTAACCAGGACCATTTTTTTGTATAATCTTGTTTCATAAATAAAATCACTGTTTGGTTCTTAAAGGTGTGTGCGTAAACATCATATACAAATCTTCCTGGCTTGGGAAGGCCAATAGAAACATGCACAGTGGGTAAGGAAGAATAAAAGATGATTCTCCAGGGCCGAGCTCAATACCTATGGAAGAACTGGTGATGGGGTGGGTGGTCAGTCTACATGGGGCCTATTCAACAGTTTCCACGAGTATTTGTAGACCAGATGAAAGAAATAAATGGTAACAAGTAACTTATATATATCAGGTACAAACTTCTGACTTTAACAGAAAGTTGTATTTTTTCATGAGAACCAGGTCTGGGTTTTGTGACATCCTTAGGCTAATGGTGAAATGAACATTTTGATTTTAAAGAGTGTTTCAAAGAAGGGTAACACAGACACATGCAGTTAAAACCTTTACCGTTACTGAAGTTCAGGCTGCATGGGGTTCTTTTTGTCGAACACCTGAGCAGACATCCTAGGTCAGAGTCCAGAATGTGAGGTTGGTGGGCACCTCTGTGCCTGGGAGCCAGTGTGCTCTGCAATACTTTAGTTTGACCTGAACATTTATGTAAAACGTCTTTCAGCTTTATTCTAGTTAATTTTTAGCCACTAAATAATACTTTGGAGTAGGAATCACAGCAAATTATTGCTGTCTCTGCCTTCTCTTAGACAGTCTCCTTGATTTCCTGGATTTGGGTCCCCTCACATATATCCAGAAACTGCCTGTCCACAGCTCATGACAGTGGGCACAGATGATGCTTGGCTTGCAGTTGGTTGACTTATTCTCCAATTACACAATGGTGTGAGAGTGATATATATTTAATAGAGCCTAAACTTAAGATTTGTTTGTTTTTGTTTTGTTTTGTTTTTTGAGACAGGGTTTCTCTGTGGCTTTGGAGGTTGTCCTGGAACTAGCTCTTGTAGATGAACTTCAGATTTTTAATTTCATTTTTTTCAGAGCAGCAATGATCAGTGCCATGCATCATTGCCCTGCTTGCCAACCACATGGACACATGACTGAGAACAAACCACTGACATTACAGTGTATTGTGTCACTATGCTGCTCAGTAGACCAGTTGTATACATGCATTTTTTAACTCCACTATATTTTCAGCTTACATGATCAGCATATCAGGGTATAAATGCATTTTAAGGTGAGGGGCATCTGTTAAGTTTAATCTTTGTATGC
The DNA here is from genome assembly GCF_003668045.3 of Cricetulus griseus. NCBI lineage: Eukaryota > Metazoa > Chordata > Mammalia > Rodentia > Cricetidae > Cricetulus > Cricetulus griseus. Next base: position 117,415,689 of record NW_023276806.1, read on the forward strand.
TAATCTTCACCCTATTATGTGGGGAGGACTGATTGAGAACACAGAAGATTCAGTATGCCTTATGTAAAGGCATAATCCACCAACTTAACCATGTAGTCAAAGCAGCAACTTGATCCTTTCCCTTCATGTGGTGACTTTCAATTTGTATTTTAGTATTTCTACAACATTTGTCACTAGCTGAGTTTATCCTGTTTGTTTTTAAATTTTTATTATTGCCTCTCACAACTAGAATGAAAGCATCCTAAAGCAGCATATTTTGGAAAAAACATGTTATTCACATTATTGCATCCATATTGCAGGGAACTTAAGGAGTCACATGACTATTCTTCTATAATCAAAGCTGTTTGAAGGATGGCTGGCCACCTAACGCAAGGGGTGACAGCCCCATGGAGATATTTTTTTTAGTAATCAGAGCAAAGAGAATAAAGGGAATTGACATCATATAATAACTACTGAAATGAAAACATGTGTAAAGGGGATCCCTAAGTTAAACATGGAGGCTGGTAGGGTGAGGGCAAATTGAATATGAAGAAGACATGTTCAAAAAGCAAAGATAAAAGATGTTCATGGAACAAGAGGTCTACATGTCTCTGCATGGGAGGAAAGGCCCCAATGAAGAACAAAGTGGAAGTGGGCCCAAAGATGGAGAGGCAGGATGCTGGCTTTATGATTGGTACCCTTCATCTCCAAACAAGCTTTTGCTTCAGGCTCTTCTCCCACAGGGACCTGTATCTTCTGGGATAGCAATGTCGATTTCCTTGAGTCCTGTGCTCCTTGGAGACCTCTGTTCTGAACTCTGAAAATTTTATTTTATTTTCCTCCATTTTTAATTTAAATTAGAAACAAGATTGTTTTACATGTCAATCCCAGTTCCCTCTTCCTCCCCTCCTTCCCTGCCCCCCACTAACACCCTACCTGTCCCATACCATTTCTGCTCTCCAAGGAGAGTGCAGTCTTCCATGGGGGCCTTCAGAGTCTGTCATATTCTTTGGGATAGGGCCTAGGCCCTCCCCCATGTGTCTAGGCTGAGGGAGTATCCCTCTAGGTGAAATTGGCTCCCAATGTCTATTCCTATGCTATGGGATAAGTACTGATCTACTACAAGAGGCCCCATAGATTTCCAAGGCCTAAATTCAACTATTTTTATTGATACCTAACTTAGAGTACAATATATTTATTCTGTGCATTTGTAAAGAATCAAACATTAGAACAGCATTTTATGGTTTTCAATGTCTTAATGTAAATTCTGCTCTTTGCTTCTCATAGCAGCATCATTGTTCAACAAGTGTTCTTGATTTCCTCTAGGTGAGGTTGCTCTCTAGTCTCTCTTTTATATCAGGAACTTTATCTGAGCCACTAAGTACACAGAACTCAGTTTGTCTCAACATTTTACCTCGTGCAGTGCTTTCCGATAAAACCTTCAAAGGATACTAAAGCACTTTCAAGACTGGATGTGGAGTGATGCCATCAATTCTAACTTCAGGACTTAGCTGATTCTGAATTACAAAGTTCTAAAGTAATTTATAACTTTTCCTTCTTCAAATATCCTCATGACTGTTTGTCATCACCAGTCTCTGGAGAATCTCTTATATTCCTCATTCGGAGGATCTTTAAACAATAAACACAACAATCCAAGCATTCCTCACTCTATGTGTTTCCAGGTTGTCTGCCTTGAGCTTTTAAGCCCTTGCTTGGGTCTCTATTCTTTCAAGTCACAGTACTTAACACCATGTCTCAATATGGTTCTGTAGATGTGGTGATTGCTTTTCTTCCTGTGTAAGTGGCATCCTGAAGACCCAGTAGGGTAGGTAAGGTCACTCTCACAGGACCCACACTTACCTAAAATTGGTAGATTTTCCCTTTGTTTCATTTCACTGTTTTGATTTTTCCTTTTTTATTTAAATTAGAAATAAGCTTGTTTTACATGTCAATCTCAGTTCCCTCTCCCTCCACTCCTCCCCTGACCTCACTGTTTTGATTTTAAAGACATTGAATGAAAAGACAGAGGAAGCAAATCAACAACCAAAATGAAAACGATTCTGAGGCCTCCTCAACAGCTGTGGAACCAACACTGAAACACTGAATTTCTATGTCTCTGTTTTCTAACTGGATGCATGAGAGGTTCTAAGAAACTGTGTGGTGTACTTGTTCCATATAACTGGAAGTCCAGAAAGAAAAAAAAGAATCTGGCATTTAGGTGGTTCTACCCTTCAGAAGAATCAGTGGTCTTTTGTTCTATTAGCTACTTTATTACATGAGTATTTGTGTATTCATTGTTATCCAATTCATATTTATTGAACATCTGTGACATCATGCTGTGTACTATGTGGGGAACATGGGAAAAAGACACAGAGGGGATAGAGAAACAACTGATTGCCAAGTGTCATAGTAAGTTTCAAGACAGAACCTACTAGTTACCAGAAAGTGTTGTAAGTGCCTAAAGGACAGACTTGGGAGCCCCACCTTGTAGAAGAATGGAAATATGGGTTTAAGCAAAAATTAGCTGAATTCACAGAAACAGAAAGTGTTTAGCCTGAAAAGCCATAAAATGTCCCCCTTTTAAAGAAGTGAAATGATCTATGGCCATACCACCATGAACATGTCTGCTCCTGTCTGAAAGAGGAGGGATGATGAGCAAAGACATGAAGTGCAGTGACAATAGGGTGCCCTGGGCCACTGCAAAGGTATTCAGTGCAGCTGGAAAGAAAAAGGAGAACACTGGGAGAGAAGTTAGGGAAAACGCACTCCTGAAGAGTTTGTTCTGTAACACAGGGCAGCAGGGAGCAACTGGAGGACTCAAAGGAAAGAGCATCGAGGTCAGAGTTTCACAGTAGGAAAGGCAGGGGAAGGTGGGGATAGGGAGGTGTCATCACAAGTCAGGGTTCTGTCAGAGCCTCTCACAGCATAGTTATCAGCTGGATTATCACACTGTCATTTGCCACTATCAGTCCTGAAGCACTCGGCAATTCTCAAGTTTGGGAATTAAATATTACTGTCTAAAACAAGTGGAACATGAATGTTAAATGTCATTCCAGAGCTGAGAAAGGTGGTGTATGATATTAATCCTGTCCCTTGGTAGGCTGAGGCAAGACTGAGTGTTCAAGAGTAGCCTGGGCTACAGAGAAAAATCTGGTCTCACACCAAAACAATACAAGAGCCATTCTGGAAAGCACACCATGCCTACATGTCAATTTGTCTATCCATAGCTCCAGTTCACACTGGCAGTGGGAAGGGAGGAAAAGGATGCAGAATCACTGCAGAGTTCAGGAGCACAGAGGACAGGTGGATCAGCACTGTCTGGGCTGGGCAGGCATGTCTGGTTCCTCTACTATAGGCACGTAATAGTATAAAGCAGAACTTGAGTCACAGACGCTGAATATGACACCCATATCTACTACAAAGCATCACATGATTTCAGAAGTAATTGATTTCTCTGAGCCTCTTTAAAGCGCCTCAAGTGTGTGTGTGTGTGTGTGTGTGTGTGTGTGTGTGTGTGTGTAGGTGCACACGTGGAAGTGAGGAGGACAGAGGTTGACATCAGGTGTTTTCTTAAATTTTTTTCACATTTGTTTTGAGACAGGGTCTCATCACTGTATCTAGAGCTTTCCAAGTCACTTAGAAAGCTCCAGGAATGCTCCCGCCCATGCCTTCCCAGCACTGATTTAGGCCTCTTTGGTTTCTGGAGGGAGCTGAATTCAGGTTTCATGTGTGAGTGGCAAGTACCTTACCAACTGAGCCATTTCTCCATCTGCAAATGTTTCCATGTGTCACTGTAAGAGTCTATGCAAGACAGTATCTGCAGCACAGGGAATCTTAATGCATGCATTCTTTCAAAATCAAGGCATTCCTGAAGAATGCCAACAGTGAGAATCCATAAAACACAGCATTACTAGAGCATCTCTCCAAAGTGCTCTGACTGCACATATGCCTGCTGAGAGCCATGGTGCCATCCCCAGGCTTCCTCCGCCTCGTCTATTTTTCCACTCTAGATCGTTACATGAATGAAAGAGTTTATATTTTAGATTCAAAAATTCTGCCATTCTGGGTGTTATACAATGATCATTTCTCAAGAAAACAATCAGTTTTCAGAGATGAGATAATAGAACTTATATACTGTGAAAAAGAGTGAGGCTGCTCAGTATAAAGTGTGTGTGTAGGGCACTCATGCACGTTTGTGTCAGTGTGGTATATTCCTTAGTTTACTACATAGGAAGGGACACTTTTGTCAATAATATCACTTATTAAATGGATCAACCAGCTACAAAATTATTACTGTGAGACAAAACTACATTTCCAGAGTTTAATCTTACAAATATTTCTTCAACTTTCATTAAATACTTGGAGTTTTCATGGGAGAACACCTCTGTAGTGTTAGACATGAACCTCCACTGCTGGGCTATTGAAAGATACCTATGTGAGTTTTTTTAGGCCCCTCATTGTGGGAAAAATGTTGTCAGAAAAAGAGGCTCACAGAGGTTTTTCTTCTTTGATTTTTGTCTTAGAATCCTGGTATGTGAAATTGGACCAAGATTGCATAGACTCCTGGCCAACAGACAGCTCTCTATTTTGCAATAAGCCACTGCGCTGTCCAAAGTCCTGAACTGAAATTACTGGTCTATACCAGTGGGTCTCAACCTTCCTAATGTGTAGAACTTTAATACACCTCATGTTGTGGTGACCTCAACCATAAAACTATTCTCATTGATACTTCATAAATGTAATTTTGTTACTGTTAGGAATCATAATGTAAATATCTATAACTTTCTGATTGTCTTAGGTGAACCCTGTGAGAGGGTTGTTTGAACTCCCAAATGGGTTGTGACCCACAGGTTGAGAACCTCTTGTCTATACTCTTGGGATGGTTGAAGTAATGGCCTTGGGATAAGTATTTGTGGAGATGAGGACCAGAGACCCAAAGTCATCTTCCCCCTGGTTAGATAAACCAGAATTGTGAGATGTGTTGATATGGAGGTTGGATATTCATTGTCTTAATGATTGAGTTGCAAGCTAATTGAAGTCTTTCATGCTTACTCACCAGCAAAGCCCTTTACTTAGTTCCCACCCATTTAGAAAAGCCATGGTGGAACTGTGTTAGATCAGTGTGTCTGGTTCTATGGAGAAATTTCACTGAATGGCATGCTTGCCAATTCTTATAACCACCATTAACCAACCAACCTAAGAGATAACTTTAGTACTGCTGTTCTTTTGCTCCAATGTTAGGATAAAGCTGGAAGGGGGTCCTGAGTGGGGGACTATGGCGGATTCCATGGCAGGCCAGGGTGACTGAGGTGGGGGACAAACACACCAGGCAGACAGAACTTGGGTGAGAAGTTTTATTAGAAAGGGGAGGGAGGGGGAAGGAAAGAGAAAAGAAGTAGAGAGACACAGAGGGTAGACAGAAGAGAAGAGGGAGACAGGAGCAGAAAGAGAGGAGAGTGGAAAGAGAGAAGACCTGGAAAGAGAGTGGAAATAGCTTAAAGAGGAGAGCCCGAAAGAGCAGAAAGTGAGCAAGAGAGCGTAAGAGGATGGGGAATCTGTCTTTTAAAGGGGTCCTTTGCATCTGCATGAAGACTAGTACTCATGGAACCCTGGGCTGGCCAGAGTGCTGCCTGAATGCATTCTTCCAGGTGACAGGGACAGGCCAGTATAATGCCTGAATCCTTACAGGTACTTTATTTCACAAACATAATTTGGATCCTCAGTAGTAAAGTGTTAAATGCCATCAAATTCTAGATGAGACTGGCCTATAGAGAAAGCGACTGAGGAGTAATTACAAGTAGAGCATGTAGAAATGGGAAATGTAAAATCAGTAAAATAAACTAGAGATTCTTTTAAAGGGAAGGTTGCATTCCAATATTTTGAAAGAACATGGCTAATTTGTGGGAGGAAATGAAGCAGTTGTGGAAATAGAATACAATGTTTGAATCTGAAGAAGGTTAGCCTTGCTCTCCTGGGAAAACTACTTCAAAGTCTAAATCTCAGTTTCCCAATTGGCAAAATGATGAAAATATAATTTTGGTGTCATTGCCCAGTTGGACAGTTATGCTCTATCAGGCAATGCAGGTAGACTTTAGTACAACTTATGAGGAATGCTGGGAGGTAGATCAGGGGACGGGTGCTTTTGTCATGTGCACAAGGACCTGGGTTTGATCCCATATGGCCCAGTGCTATAATACAAGGACTGTCATTCTTGACCAAACTCATTTCCTTCTTACCATACCTCACTGATTTTGTCCCCTCCTCCTCCTCTTTGTGAAGTAAAGCACTTTGTGTTTTCTGTCATCATTTGTGAGCTGTGCTGTTGTAGCTGCCAGCGTTCCTCATTTTCCCACTTCCTCTTTGCTCTAGAATCAAGTAGTCATGTTTCCTTTGTCTCTCTGCAACAGTGGGTGAAAAACATGTGGTGACACTGTAGGAGAGGTCTTTTGTCATGGTGAGTTATTAACAAAGGAAACTTCCTATCACAAGTGTGAAATGGCACTGTCATTGCCACTGGTCACTGAGGGGAGAGTGTGGAAATGAACTGCTATTGTTGTAGTGTTCCTTTTCATAGTACAACTTTTACTCTTATCTGGCCTCAAATGTATTCACATTTTGTTCACTTACGATGCCATATTTCAGACTAAGTAAAACACATTCTGAGGGGCAATTTTGACTGCAGGACACTGTGAGTGATAAGAAACAAGTATAAAAGCACCACCTTCCTTTCAATTTTATTATTTGCTAATTACTTTTCTCCCCAATGTAATTGCAAACCCGTGATAACAAGAACATCTTGAGAAGTGGCTTAGAAATGGAATTTTAGACAAGCAGGTGAAAGACTGAACTGATTGCAAGGAATCCTGAGGTTTTGGAGTCAGTGACATGGATTGTTTTGTTCTGAGTGGGAAAAAGAATATCATCTGTGGGGAAGTCACAGCAGAGGACATCAGATGATAACTGACAGCATGGCCCCTTCCCCTTCCCTGGTCTGTTGCACTAAGCAGCATAGGTGGATGAGGGTTCCACCTGGGGGTCAGGAGCTCTGTTTTAAGGTGATGCCAGGAATTTTAAAGTTTTATCTTCATCCCTTTGTAGTGTGAATGAGGAGGGACTGAAATGCAAAGACATGGACTGAAGGATGCAGGGGCTGACATCTTGGCTGGCAGCAGCCCTTGTCACTTCTTAGGATGGCTGAATTTTGGGACAGTGTTGATGTTTCCAAACTCAAAGAAGGTCAAAGACAACTAACTGTATTTTTGTAAATATTTACACTCACCTGTTTTCTTTTAGCAGTTTAGAAAAGGTGGCTTTGTGTAAGTTATTTTAAATAAGTGTGTTCTGTACTTCTTGCATTGTGTTGTCAGAAAACATTCTCTTACTCTGTGAGTGTTCAAACCCTGAGTCCTGGGGTGTGTGAGCAACTGGTACAACACGACCTATGTGCAAGGAGGATTATTAGCATGATGGAAACTTAAATAGGGAACTGGAGGTGATATCTATTACTTTGTCTCTTCTGTAACCTTTTACTTTGAAAATTGACTTTCCTTTTACCAACCCATTCCAAGTCCACCACTCACAGGCCACTTCTGAGATGTCACACCCCCACAGATACTGTTGTATGGATAGAACAAAGGTAACAAATCAGAATGTGCTGTTCTAATGGCATTATTGGTCACCATGATCACTTGGGGCCAATCAAATTTCAGTAGGGTCACTTGAAACCCCTGTGCGTGAGAACATTTGGATGTTTGAAGAGATCATTTCTCTGTCTTTATGATGACACAGTCAACACAAATCTGAAGCTTCTGATGGCTACCCAGAACAGAGCATCCTACCATAGGAAGACAATCTTCAGGAAAATGTATGTGTCCCCAAAGCAAAAGAACCACAAAGTGAAAAGACAAAAATATTGACTAGTTAGGCTTAGCCATATGCCAAGACTAGGTAACTCTTGACACTATTTATATCAGGCAATATATTTCCCATTTACTTAGATACATTTGAGTTATATTTCTGTCATTTATTTCCAGAAATTATTTTGAACCAGGGTTCTTTTTTCCCCCTTTCCCCCATTCCTCTCTTCTTTTCTATTTTTTCTCCTTTCCTTCTTCTATCTAATATTTAAAAGTTCTCTGAGCCTTGCATGATGGTATGTGCTTGTAATCCTAATACTCAGGGAGTGTAGACAGGGGCATTGTAAGTCCATGGCCAGAATGGGATACAGAGTGAAAACCTAGCTCAGAAAAACAATCTAATTGGTAGAGCACTTGCCTAGCATGTAAGAAGCTTTGGTTCAGGCTCAATACTACTTAAAACAAAGGCAAAACAACCAGAAATAACCCTTCATATCTCACCTGTGTGTATATTCCAGTTATGCTAAGTGTGCATTATTAGTTCCATAGTTATCCCCTAAAACCATGGACATTACAGTAATCTTTTCTATTCATTTTACCATTCCTAGATTGGCTATTAAAGGCTGTGACAATTAAATGGACTGAAGTTCCCTGAGCAATAACCTGGAGCCCCTCAGAAGGGCTTGTACTCTGTCAGAGACACTTCTTTCTATGGTAGGGTGGGTGGTCATAGTATCGCTGGAGTAGTGCTTAGCATTAATTATCAACTTGACAGTATCTAGAATTACCTAGAAGATAAAGCTCTGGGCACACATGTAAAGCATTCTTTAGTGTGAGGAATTATGCTGATCAGGTTCTTCTAGCTGGGAAGACACACCCCAAATGTGGATGGCATTATACATTGGGCTGGGGTCATGGACTGCATAAACCAGGACAGTGAGCTGAACACGAATATCCATTACTCCTACTTCCTGGTGTGGAAGCCAGGTGACTCAACAGCCAGTTGAGAGTTCCTGCCACCTTGAGACCCCTTCTATGATAGGCTGTCCCCTTGAACTGTGAGTTAGAACAAAGCCTGTCTCCCTTCAGACACTTTTGTCAAGTCATTTCTCCACATCTACAAGAAGGAAGCTTAGACAACTGCTAATTAGTAATGTATATTTTGGAGACTGATATTTTGTATGGGAGGTCAAACAGATAAGCAGGAGAGTGTAAAATCAAAAGTACATTTCTGTGGGGATTAGAGAAAGTCCTGAGGGACTGGAGTCCTTAGTGAATGTATACTCTGACATGGAAAGAGCCAGCCAGGGCCTCCAAGGCCTGGGACCCATGGGACAAATTGGCAAAGCTATTATCTGTATGGGCTAGAAGAGAAATTGCAAAGGTTTTCTGGGGAGGCCAACATGAGTGTTTAGGGATGATTGCTCAGTCTAGCAACCATGGCTTCCTCCTCCAGAATGTTTACAGCCTGAGACTGCTCCCTACAGAGACCTGCTATGGAGAGCAGCTAATCTGCTCTCTGTGCTGTGCCCAGTAGATATATTGAAGTTCTGAGTTGCAGCTGGAGTATTTGAGGAGCTCATCTGATCCCAGCTTCACTGTATGTACATCTATGTGTCTATACATCTACGTGTCTGTCCCTTCTTCATTCCCCCACTGTGGGTAGTCAGGGTTCCGGCACCTCATCTGCTTGGGCTGGGTCACATTTCTAAGAGTAGCTCCTGTAACAGTGACATTTCACAGCTTGGGAAGTCTGAGGCATGGCCCAGATGAAATGGAGAAAAGAATATTATTTTTTCTTTCTGCTTCTGATTGCTGATCTTCTCCCTGATTTGTGCTAGAATACATATAATTCCCTATTCACAGAAGCATCATGTGGAAGTGATGCTGAGTTTTTTTAGAAAATAGAAAATCTCTTTAAGTGACATACTTGTTTGACTTTACAGTGTTTGAAAGAGATTGCTTAAGTGTATATGTATTTCCACATTGTTTTGAGCAAAGTGTGGTAATAATAATAATAACAATAATAATAATGGTAATAATGATAATGATAATAATAATGTTACATGGTAGGTCCCATAAGATGGACCTTGTTTCAGCCATTGACAATGAGCATTTCATTCATACAGTTCTCATTTAAGAGAGCAGCAAATGGAGGCCTTGCAGAGCTCTGTAATTTAGCCAGGATCACAAACACACACATTGAGCTAGAGTTGGGATTTGGGCTTGAGTCCATCATTCCACAGCTACCAGTCTTAAAACGGTGTCCTCATCAAGAACATTAACTGTGTACTTTGCTGTAACATTAACACAGCTCCCCTCCATCCCCAACTTCCACCCCTTGGCTGCAACCAGTCTGCTGTGTTCTCCTTGTGCTCCTCCTTGGTCTCACCCTTGTCTTTTGCATTTTCTCTTGTCCATCTTATTATTAGAACGGTTCTGCCTTTTGAAGTGGAATTGGCTTCGGAAAATATAGCCTCTATGTCTCTGGTAAAACTGAGTGAATGCTCCTGGTGAGTGACCCCAGAGCCCAAAGGAGGCAGTGTGGTTGACAAAGATGCAATCACAGTGATCTCTGCTGGAATGTTATACTGCTCTGATAAAGCCTCCTGTTAGACTTTCCTGTTGGCTACTCAGGACATCTTCTTTGTTTCTGAGTCTCAAGAAAATTTCAAGCAGGTTAGTATTGGCTCATAACTAATACCAGGCGTTATGGTCTGAAATGCCTCCACTGACTCCTGTTTCCAGCACTTGGCCCCCAGCTTGTGGTTCTAGTTTGAAGAGATTTTAAGAGGTGGGACTGGCAGAAGGAAATAGATAACTAGAGGAAGAGCTTAGAGGGTTAGCTCTGGCCCTAGCCTGGCTGTTTCCTGACTTCCTGGTCTGTCGTGATGAGAACAGCTTTTGCTTCATGTTTTCTACCCATGACCTACACCCTGCCTTCCCTGCCATGAAGGATTGAAACTTCTAGAACCCAGCTAAAATAAATACCCTCTCAACGTGTTGTTGCATATGAGTGTTTTGCCTGAGTGCATGTCTGTGCAGCTCCCATGGAGGCCAGAAGGGGCGTCAGATCCCCTGAAACAAGAGTTGTCATGTGGGTGCTGGGAATCAAACTCTGGTTCTCTGGAAGAGCAGCAGTGCTCTTAACCACTGAGCATCCCTCAGCTCCTGAATGGGTGGATAAATGAATGAATTTGAGACAGAGTCTCCTGTATTCCAGGCTGGTCTCAAACTTACTATGTGGCTGTGATGGCTGTTCTTCTTTGTCAACTTGACTTCAACTGTGATTAACTAAAACCCCAAGCAGCTGGGTACACCTGTGAAGGATTTTTAGAACTTAAGTCTAGACCACCTGAAGCCAGAAGACACAACTTGACTCTGGATTGTTGAGGTCAGAGATCCACCCTAGATCTAGGCCACACCTTCCTTTGGCAGTCTACAGAAAGTACAGGGAAGAACACTTGCCCTCTTCCTGCCTGCCATCACTCTCCCCAACAAGATTCCATTCATTCACTGGCATTAGAACCTGACTCTTTGGGGCTACGGTGTATATACTGAAGAGCAGCTGAGACATTCAGTCTCGTGAACTGACAACTCCGGGATTCTTGGCCTTTCTATCAGGTGACAGCCATTGTTGGAGCTGCGGGACCACAGCCTGTAAGCCACTCTGACATCTTATCAGTTCTATTCCTCTTGCCTGTACCCTGAGTGCTGCCATTACAGAAGTGTGCCAACACATCTGCTTTATACATGGCTGGGGACAGAACCCAGAACTTCATCCATTCTGGGCAGGTACTCTACCAACTGAACACACCCACAGCAAGTATTTTAGTCACACACTGCAATAACTATTAGCACACCATCTTATGTGAGCTGCTTAGACATGGACATCCATATGCAGATGTGCCTTCACCCACGGACAAACTCAGGAACTCTGCTTATGTTGACTTTCTGTTTCTGTTCAAATACTGAGAGAAAAAAAAATGAAAATGAAAAAAACTGAGGTTTGTGCTATCTCGAGGATGTCTCTGATGGAGTTTCAATGTACAGGTTGGGAACTAGTTTAATCACTTCCCAAAAGTGTTGGAAGGGTGAATGCTGTCTTATTAGTTCATGTGATCACTCATTATTATGCACCCTCAGTACCTGAACCTGTAACAGAGAGGGAGTTTGTCTCTAAATGAGAGCATCTCATTTGTGCCACACCACTGTATTCTGCTGTAATGGTTCCCCTGGAGCCATTAGCTGGCTAATCTGTGGAATGTGACTACACATTTTGCAAAGTTTGCATTGTAAACATATTCTTAATGGTGTTTGGTTCAAATATCCCCATCTGAGTAAAATTCACATGGAGTTTTAGATGTTTGCCTAAATGGAAAAACAAGGATGGATCTTGATGCTTACTTGCTTAAAAGCAATAGCCCAAAGTGACTGCACTGTAATTCAGTGGCAAAGTGAAGCTCTAGGTTCAAGGCCAAGCACACACATAAATGCAACCAACACCTCTCTGACTTTGGGTTCAAAACTGAAAAAAAGGCATTTTTTGGAAGAAGATGAGACATATGTGGTTTATGAATCGATAGTCTGACTTGCTTTGGTTTGGTTTCAGAGTATATTGCTCAGTGACTTGCTTGTAGCAGCCCAAACAAGTTCTCTTTGAGCTAAAATCACTAAGTAGGTAGAGAGATGATTCAGAATACAGTCTGCATCTCCAGAGGACCTGGGTTCAGTTCCCAGCACCCACATGTTATCCCACAACAGTCTGTAACTCGGTTCCAAGGGATCCAACACCCTCTTCTGGCCTCAGGTGTGAGGCAGGCAAAACATCCATATACATAACATGAAAATAAAATTGTCCATAGGTGGTGCACAGATGTGCATGTGTACGTGTGTGTGTGTGTGTGTGTGTGTGTGTGTGTGTGTGTGTGTGTGTGTGTGTGCATGCGCAAGCATGTGTGCCTTTTTTGGTGAAGCCAGACACTGCCTGTTTAGCCTCATCAAGCACTGATACCTGCAGATATAGATAAGTTTCAGATTTAGACCAATAAATGCATCTAACTGAGAATTAATTCTCTTCGTTGTGTGTTTGAAAGGTTATTTTATCTTGCCTTTTAGGAGATAGACAAACCAAACATTGCTTTATAACCTTGAAAAGGACACTGATAAATTTGCCTTGGGTGCTTTTATTTGAGAGACTTCACACATTATTATTTCCATATGCTTGGAAAATGTATGTAAGACTTTAGGAGATTGTGTCTTTGGATGGTTCAATTTATTCTTACCTCCCCTCTACCAGCAGGAATCTGCTCTGCTTCAAAGAGATAATTCTTTATCACTGAGCTTAATTTTTTCCATTTTCAGTAGTCTCAGGACTCAGGACATATTTTTGAGTTTCTTATAATCATATTCTACTCTGTCCTGATTACTTTGTTTCAGGATTCTGAACCTCATTAATAATTATAATGAAATGTTACTAAATATCGTAGTATCTCCAATGCCCCAACTCTTCTGCTTGTTGGGTGTGGGGCTATGATTTATGAGAGCCCTGACTCTCACTGTAAAGTGCCTGTGACAAGCCAAGGGGACACTAATGGTCTGGCTTCAGGAACACTGGCACAATGTTGGAGGACTTGGAAGTGGTGTTGTCAATGACAGCTGTGAGAACTTGACTGTCTGCCTGGGTCACTGAACAGGATACTTAGAAGAGCTGTGGTTTCTCAAGAGAACACACTGTCTTTGTGCTTGCAGACGCATATTTACTCTTGGGCACAAGTGTGTGTGCTGCTGTGGTGGCCTCCAGCCATGCTGCTATTGATTTTCCTCGGAAAGCTCTCTTTTCTTTTGGACTGATTCCGATGTGCCTTATTTCCCCCTCTTGTCACAGTGAGCTCATTGAGAGGACAGTCCCAAACTCTAAACTCAGCAGAAACTAGAGTGAACTGGAATAGCGAGTGGCAGTTTGTACAACTTAGTATTCATTGAGCTTTTCTGTCTTTGTTTTTTAATGAAATAGTACATATTTATTTGAAATCCTTCAGTGAAAATAGAAGAGCAGAAGTGAAAGATGTTTCTTCCACCCCAGCCCTTACCTCCTACTTCTGCAAGTAAATGGTACTAAGTATCTGCCATGCAGTGTTTTTCATAGAGATTAATATTTTGTAGTTTTAACATGAATATTGTTAATTAAAAGCTATTCTTACTATTTTGTATCTTACTTGTTCACATTCAAAAAGTATAACATGACAAACGAGTAAAAACTTGTGAATCCATCCATTT